>NC_136729.1:30003650-30603650 GCF_936440315.1 Barbus barbus
CGCTACTCACTGTTTACCGTCAGGGCTTGGATCCACAGATCAGAGCCCAGATGGCGATCTATGATGTCACTGTCGGTCTGGAGAGCTTTATGCAGAAGGCCGTTAAGATCTCCCAACGTCTCACAGCTTGTCAGCCGGACATAACTGCTCATTCTCCGTCCTCACCATCTCCTCCGTGTCCTCCGGTACCAGAATCTATGCAAATGGTTACTAATCGCCTCTCACGCACTGAGCGTGCTCGGGGCTGTGCCTCTACTGTGGAGTTCCCGGGCACTTCAGTCGGGTGTGCACCTCTCGCACCCCACGCCCTGTGGTGAGTACCCTCCAATTAGAGCCTGCTATCTCTACCATACCACTGCTAATGGTACAACTGCTCACCCCACATCATTTCATTTCAGTACCCGCCCTCGTGGACTCGGGATCCTCAGGCAATTTCATCTCACAAGCCCTCCTAAAACAGCTTGATTTACCCCGCCAGAGACATGCCGAGCTGAAGATCGAGACCATACAGGGAAAATCGCTCGGGTGTGGGCACATCAAGTTCCGGTCTCCGCCGATCACTCTGCAAGCAGGCTGTCTTCATCAGGAAAATATTTCCTTTCTGGTACTGGAGGGACCCGTCGTCGATATCATCCTGGGACGCCCCTAGCTATCTCAACATTCCCCCGAAGTCATATGGAATACCAGCGAGATCCTCAGATGGAGTAAAACCTGCATCCAAAGCTGTCTCTCCAACGTCCCTGTACCCCTGGTTAGTAACCTGAAGCTCCAAGTTCATTCCACCCTAGTGGAGAGCCCTGAACCTCGTGAGGTTCCGACGATCCCATCTGACTACCTGGTGTTCCAGGATGTGTTCAGCAAACAGGCAGCCAAGGAGTTACCACCGCACCGGCCATGGGATTGTGCCATCGACCTGCTGCCTGGAGCTATATTCCCCAAGGGTCGAGTATACCCCCTGTCCATCTCTGAGCACTAGGCGATGGAGGATTACATCAAGGAGGCTCTCCAACAACAGTTCTTTCGCCCTTCCACCTCTCTGGCGGCCTCGAGCTTCTTCTTCATGGGCAAGAAGGACGGAGGCTTGCGGCCCTGCATCGACTACCAGACCCTCAATGATCACACTGTCAAGCTCCCTTATCCTCTTCCCTGGTCCCGGCCGCCCTCGAGGAACTCCATGGGGCCCGCATCTTATCGAAGCAGGACCTGCGGTGCGCTTATAACCTAATTCGTATCCGGGAAGGCGACGAGTGGAAGACAGCGTTCATTACTCCCTCAGGCCACTATGAATATCGGGTCATGCCATATGGCCTTTCCAACTCTCCGTCCGTCTTCCAGGGGTTTCCTTGTGAGCCCCATCCGGTGGGCCCTGGATGAACAGATCCGCATTGCATCCGAACCCACTCCGCTGGCAGGCCCAGAGGGCAAAACCTACGTGCCCACCTCCTGGAGGACTTCCCTTCTGGGCTCCCTGCATGCTTCCCTGGGCTCTGGACACCCAAGCAGCCAGCGTACTCTCTCGCTCCTCCAATCTTGGTACTGGTGGTACTGTGACTTCGTCACAGATCTCCCCAAGTCAGAAGGTTATACCTGCATATTCGTTGCAGTTGACAGATTCTCCAAAGCCTGCAAGTGAATTCCCCTCCGGGGTTTACCCACAGCCCTCAAAACAGCAGAGGCCCTCTTCCACAATCTCTTCCGCACCTTCGGCATCCCGGAAGATGCCGTCTCCGACCGTGGGCCACAGTTTGTCTCCCGTGTCTGGAAGGCATTCTTCAAACTCCTCGATGTCACCGTCAGTCTCTCCTCAGGGTATCACCTCCAAACTAACGGCCAGACTGAGCGGAAGATTCAGGAGACTGGGAGTTATCTCCGGGCCTACTGTCATGACAACCAGCACAGCTGGAACCACTTCCTCCCGTGGGCCGAGTATGCACAAAATTCCCTCAAGAAAACCACCACCGGCCTCACCCCTTTCCAGTGCATACTCTGCTACCAACCCCCTCCGTTTCCCTGGACAGAAGAGCCCTCCGACGTTCCAGCTGTCGACCACTGGTTCTAAGCGAGCGAGAGAGTTTGGGACTCAGCTAATCTCCAACTCCAGCAGGCAGTGTGGAGACACAAGGCCTATGCAGATGCCCATCGGTCTGCCACCCCCGTCTATCATCCTGGAGATAAGGTCTGGCTCTCCACCCGGGATCTGCATCTCCGCCTGCCCTGCCGGAAGCTGAGTCCTCACTATATCGGTCCCTTTACCATCTAGAGGCAGATCAATGAGGTCATCTTCCGTCTCCAACTCCCTGCATGGTATCGTATCCATCCAGCATTCCATGTCTCACTCCTAAAGCCTGTCTCTCCCTCTGTCACAGAACCCGACGAGCCTGCAGTACCTCCTCCTCCTGAGATCATCAAGGAGCCCCTAGTCTACAGGGTGCAGGACATCTTAGACTCTCGGTGACGCGGTGGTCGCCTGGAATATCTTATTGACTGGGAGTGATAAGGGGCGGAGGAAAGATCCTGGGTAGCCCGGGACGATGTGCTGGATCCCTCTCTCCTGGCTGAGTTTCACCAGAACAACACTGACCGTCCCGTACGTAGAGGCCGTGGCCGACCCCGTCGCCATAATAGGGCGCCAGGAGCCACCCCTGGAAGAGGGGGTTCTGGCAGAGAGTACAACGACACTCACCAGATCCCAATCCCCTGATTTCTGATCATCGCCACCTGTCAGCACTAATCAGCAGCACTATATCCCTGCACTCCTCCCGTTCACTCACTGTCTGGTCTCAAACATTCTATGCTTACTAACTGACCCACTTACCTTTTGTCTACCTACCAGTTGCTCCAGTGTTCCTATCCCCGTTCTCCATCGCGCCTGTGCTCCACCGTCTGCACGCTCCGCTGTTCTCTCTGGATCCCCTGGATAAAGAAACAAGGAAATTAACACTCAGATACGCCCCAAGAGACTTTACCATTCCCTGCCTGCTTACCCGGACTTACTGCTCATCTCATTCCCATCTGCTGCTTTTCAATAAACCTGTTGTTTGTTTTGCACTTACCTCTGTGTCCCGTGTCTATCTGCTGACAGCAACTACATGTCAACTAACTCTCAGAGTATTAGTAGACTATTAGGTTATGGTTAGGAACAGTGGATTAAGACACGAAGTTGCCACAAAGTTGCAAAGTTACTTAAATTAGTAGAATGTGTGTTGAGAGACCATCAAAATTAAATTTGTGCAGATATCAAGCAGACAGTCTACTAATACTCTAATGACTATTAAGTGGACTATTAAGATTATAATGACAACTAATATTAATATATAATTAAATATTGCCAAATTAAATGAAAACAGTGGAATGTAATCTTTAAGTATTCTGAGTTACATAAATAATCAATTTCACATAATTAAACAAGGAACAAAAACTCACTTCTCTTTATTTATTTATTTGTTTATGTTTTTTTTTCTTTGTCAATATTGTTGTTTGATTAATAATATTAACGACACAATAGACAATAGCAGGTCTATTAGGCTGCATTTACGCTGGAACACAACGCATCTGATATTTTGACAGAAATTACCCCCCCCCCCCCCCCCCCCCCACCACCGCCACCCCCCCGTTTACATGTACAGACCTACTGTTACAGTAGTAACTTACCAGACAAGCAGCTTGACTGAGAAGTGTGTTTGTTCCCATGCACAGCCAAGCATGTGCACTGCACACACATGCAATTATTCAAAAGCAGCCATCTGTCAGTTTGATAGCAGTGGTACTGAATTGAGTTTGTCCTATATACACACATATATACACTACATACACATCAACATGATCTGTTCAACAGGAACTGCACACAAACTAGTTTCTGCCTTTCTGAGAATCAGTTCTGCCTTAACAGCACTTATGCCATTTTAAGCTAGAAACGTTTTTGTTGATTGCTGCAATACATCCAACCATGAATCAAACACCTTGGAGGACTTAAATAAGTGCTGATTAGCATGACTGGCAAATGCCCTCACGCAACAAGACACTCCTCCTATTCATTTACGTTCCCGGCAGCCGGCAAGCTAAACGTCCAACACCACCACCACCACCACCACAGTAGATTCATTCTTAAACATCAAACAAAGGGAAGATCAATCAAATATCACTTTCCTTTAAATTAAATATGAAGTCTCTTTTCTCTGCAGGTTCCTCAGCTTTGACTACCTTTCTCTCTAATCAGCTTTGACTACAATTCCTCTAATCTTCCAAGCAGTCAATCCATTTACCTTAATATGTTTTCTTTCACACCTCTGAGCTTTGAAGGCAGAGTAATTCGTTACAGTGTTTTACTTAAGCCGAGCCATCCGACTTCATTTTATTTTTATTTTTTTACTTTTACAGTCCTGTGAAGAATCCTGTGGTCAAACTTCTCGTTCTCTCACCCACTATTGTATATCTCTCTATCAACAGGCAAGCTGTGGCACGAAGGTATCCATTGGCATTGTAAAATGTGTGCACTTTTGTTTTAAGGGAATCTTTCTGAAGGAGCTCAGAAGGGGAGGGGTTAAATTTAGGGAGGATTTTTAAAATTAATTCCCTTGTTTAATAAAAGAATGAAAACTTTTTGAAAGAGAGGAAGAAATGGATCAGCATCTCAATGCCTGTGCCTCAAAAGGCCTTTGATACCTCATAGCCTTGAATGCTGGAACATCTTCCTAGTCTGTTTATGAAGAAGAGAGAGAGAAGATGTGGTTGATATTGTTTCACTTGCTTCCATCTGTAGTATGTCTGCATAGCGATCATCCCTGATTAGAGAAAATTAATCATTTGAATATTCATGCTTCTTTCTAAATGTTCTTTGTTGTGTCCTGGCTGTATTCTTAAGATGCTCAAGGGGAGAAATATATTAGATGTTTTATATCGGCTGATTTGGTGCTTTATTCCTGTGTCTGATGTTTGAAGCAAGGGGGAAGGATTCTGAGTTTGTGAATCCATGAAATTCTGCTTGAAGTAGCATGATTTGGCAGAGCACAGATTGAATATGGGTCTCAATCAGCTGCAAAACAGTGATCACTTCCAATTAAATAAATGTAGTTTGCAGAAACACATACAAAAACTGCATAGATAGTTCACAGCTTTTGGTTAGTCACAACTGATCTTAAAAGTAATTAATGAGAATAAATGAGGAATGCCACTCAAATTAGTAATGTTGTTTTTCGTCAAACAGGAGATGCATCGTCATTTACAGAAATGCAGTTATTCTGCTAAATAAAGGTTCCTTCCTGCAACTCACAAACTTGATGAAGCTGTTGATCCATGAAAAGTTGAATTTATAAATACACATTGCAATAAATATTTATAAATAAGCTGATCACAGAGAGACAGAAAAACACAGACATGCAAGATTGAAACTGATGTTCAGAGTAATGAGGATAATTTTTCATTTTTCCACTCTGTTTGATTGCAGTTGTTTAATGAGAGGAGAAACAGAAATGCTGTGAGTTGGTTACATTGTCTGATTCCTTAGCCTTATGTAACTCCAAGTTCACTGATCAATGTGTGCATTATTTGTATTCAGTGAATGGTTTTCCAAATTCTGCAAACTGAAATTCTTCAACTTGAAACCCCAATGCCTAATGAAGCTACTATGGTTTTCCAAAATACAGAGATTTACTGAGTGTACAATTAATTCATTTAGAATAGTGCCAGATAACAAACCAACTGAATTCTGAAGGCTAATACCCTAGAGATGAAGCTGAAATCAGAGTAGATTAAAGATAAAGGCGTGAGACAAGACTTGATTTTGTCTGTTTCCAAAAGTCCTTAGACAAGAGCTCCATTAATATGCTCCACAGTTTTGGAGTTGTTCTCCAAACCAGATGTCAGTGCACTAAATAGTGGTGAAACTGCTTGCCAGAAGTGTTTATATATAGATTTCAGCAGGGGTGCCATCAGGTCCTTTGTTATTTGACAAAAAGCTTTACAAAAGTCAATTAGAGCTAATGGGTTGTCTAGTTGTTCTGCTAAAGCACATCACTGTAAGCACCACATTACAGGCCAGGAAGACTGCTGTTCTACTATTAGGCCATAGGGGCAGGGAAAGAGTTTCAAAATACATTCAGCATTGGCTTGAGATGGGCCGTGACCCAGTCTGATGAGCCACTGACCCTTTCCTCCCATCTGATCAAGCCTGAGAGAAAATCTGTCACTCATTTCATGCTTTTCCCACTTAATCTGCCATGGGAGAATATTAACACTGTGCCACCATGCTCATCATCAAGACTCAATCTATCTGGGGCATCTGTCCAAAATAGAGCTCAAAATAAGAAACAGATCAAAATATAGTTGTAATGTTGAAAGATGAGAGAACAACTGTAAATTCATAATGTTAGATAAGAAAATATAAGACGAACAGATCTTTGTCATTAAACATCTAATTCTAACAAAAATGTAAGAAGTATATCATTTCTAGATCGTCCTTGTTTGTTTGAGGGAATGTTAAGAATTGTTTTCAGTTCTTTGTGTTCACGTAAAAAAAAAATAATAAATATATAAAAACAATGTAAATGAAATGCTAATGAAACCCTTTTAATTCCTCTTACCGTGCTGAAATAAACTTCAAAGGCAAAGATTAACATTGATGCTTAAGCTGCAGTGCAATCACAGCTGATGCACACATCTGTTTCAGCAGGCTAGACTCTTACTAACTGTTCTTTTTTTTTCTATTTGAAATATGTGGAGTTAACCTACGGCAGAATTTAGGGGTTACATAGTTTAGCAGTCAAGTTTGATGTGTCTGTCCATGGTATGCAAAAATGAAGCACATTATGGTTAGACATAATCAGCATGTAATGTACAAAACAGACTTTGAAATGGGTTCCAAGGCTCCAAAATTAGTTGTTATTTGTGTTTTGCTGCAATTCTAATCCTTAATCCTTACTTCTTGAGCAAATTCATGTGTATAAATAAACAACAATGGTAAAAATGTTATTTTGTGCAGTCAGGTGTGCATTTTTCCCCCTTTTTGCACCCTCCTCCTCTCAGTACTCTACATGAAAGAAAAAAAAAAAACTCATCATTCTTTTGCAAGTTGACTAATTAGAAAACAAGAGGAAAAGATAAAAAGGACCGGAAAAAAAAACCATTCTTGCCAGTAGGCAACAACTTACAACTCGATTCAAGTATTCATAGAATACATGTACAGAACAAAAATAATACTTCCCTATAACAGTATTTTATGTGTGTTAATTTATGCCCTCTCGCAATCTTACAGATATACCTGCATGACAACACGATGCTTCCCTTTTTTGAAACCTATTTAAATAACAATATCTGACTGGCTTACATGTATTAAAATAAGACTGGTATGGTAACATTACTTAAAAGGGGTCATCGAATGCAAAATTCACTTTACAAGTTGTTTGAACACAAATGTATGTTGGAAGTGTGTGTACACATCCATCCTATAATTGTAAAAATTTATAATTGTAAAAAAGTTTTTTTTTTTAAATCCCTATTTTAAAATCTCAAATCAGGCTGTTCTGAGATTCCGGTCAGAATGACGTATTTCTGTACAGACCGCTCCCACGATAGTTGATTGACAAGACCGTTTTACCTTAGACCCGCCCTGAGTGAGCTGAGAGCTGTCTGCCTCCGGTGCAGGGGAAGACAAGATGTCTCAGATTAAGCGATTGAAGTGTTTAGTTGTTGGATGTAATAATGAATATAGCAGTCATCATTTACTCCCGACATTTGAGCCGCTGAAGACGCAGAAGATTAACTTTACTTTAATTTTTAAGGGAATGCGCTGATCCCTGATCTACATAAATGCGTCTATATTCGCCCGAATCATTCGTGATCCAGCTTTATCAACAGAAGAAGTGAGTATAAGGGTTTTTATGAATCTTTGCAAATTGCCTTTCCTAATGATGTGCTAGTTAACCAGTTTTTGCGGCTGAAGTTTGGTATGCTCCATAGACATATATACCTAGATGCCTCATTATCGATTGTTTCTATGGGCTGTGATACGTAAGCCATCCGCCATTTTTGAAACGGTCTGCGAATCTTTGAGTGCATTAACTGTGTGCGTCTACAACAGCAAGTTATACGCTTGTATATCTTTGAATATTCATTGACTATTATGGTGAATGTGAGATGGCTGCCGCGTCAACGTATCTGGAGTGGTCGAATAGGTAATCTACATTAATATCTATGGTCTGCTGGTCCTTCCATGGAAGAGAGGGGCAGAGTCAGCAGAGCTCACTAGGATTTAAAGCAACATGGACTAGATCAGCATGCTGAAAACAGAGCTGATTTTTACACTACCATTGAGAAATTTTAACCAAAGTATGTTATATACTTTTTATTAAGACCCTGAAAAACATATCGACTTGTGTAAAATGGGCATCCGATGACCCCTTTAATATAAGAGTTAAAGTAAACTAAACATGAAGAACACTTTGCAGCACCCATTAATCTTGGTTAATATTAATTTCAATCAATACTAATACATATGCTAATGCATATAACAACACTATAATCATAAATTAGCATTAACCAAGATTATTACATGTAAAATAAGTTCACTGCTAGTACATGATTCCAAATTCATTAACAAATAGTAATGTATGCATGCATAACATATTGCAAGCTAATTCTAATTGTATGAAAGTGAAGAGAGAGATGCACCTGCACTTTAAATCAAAGCATTTGCAGCTGTTAAGCATACAACATATTCACAATATTATCTAACTTCTAAAGCACTGTAAATTTACAACTGCATTCAACACATTATACTGCATTGTTACTTTGTTTATACTAGCCAATACTATATTTCCAGTACTGTTAATATGCACTTTTTAATTGAATGTTTGACACCAAGAACAACTCAAAAACACTCTTTATAAATGGTCAGTGCATGTTGACATTTAAAGCCCCCATTCTGAAAGGTAAAGTAACAATGTGACAATGCAATCCTTCTTAAAATGTGACTGAGAACACCAAAAAGGTTAGAAACATACAAAATCCTCCCAAACCTGCTGTCTTTGCCAGTGTGTTAGTTGAAACTCACAGTTTTAGACAGTCACTGTCACTGCCAAGATAGAGGATTTCTGTGCGAAAGCTCAGGGAGAGAGAGAGAGAGCTCTCAATTTCATGACAGTTTCCCATATTTTCACAGGTGTGAGAGCCAGATTAAGAGATTTTCTTTTTATTCGTCAATTCATTTATTTGTATTCACCAAATAAAGTCAAAAAATAGCAAGTAATTGCTTATGATTCCGACAGTGGCGCAATCCCTTTTTTCAGTCCCATCATTCCTTCTCCTCAAGCAGACAATAATACCCAATAAACAGCCTGTTGGAAAGTCTCTAACAGGATTAATAATGAGATTAATAATGGTAAAGGGCAATGACAGGATCAGAGGATTAGCCATGTAGCTTTGAAGTCAATTTGAGGAAGAAAAAATGACTTGTAACATTTCACAGAAGTGCATGGGGAAAACGCTAAGAGAACCTACTGATTTGGACAAGAATTTCAAGCAAGATGTGCAACATTTTCATTTACATTATTGCAAAATTGTGAATGATTTTGATTTCAATACGAGGCCAGATTTATTTGGCACCGTGTCCTGCTGTGTATAATTTGGGCCTGTAGTGCTGACTCCAACTATGGCCAGTATTACACCACCCTCAGGCTTTTAAAAAGCAATTCTCCTCAATGATTGGTTTCCCCTGCTCTGTTTCCTCTTATTTCTATATTAAACAGACAGAGGAAGAGGTTGGGGGGAGGGGGGTGTAAATCTCTTGGCTAACTATGCAGCTTTCTCCAGCATCTCTGTAGCACTAATTACAGCATGATTTGAACAAAGCGTGTTCTCGTTAGCCCGATACTGCAACCTTAATCAGTCTGTAGGTGGATGAAGAACACAGCATCAGTGCACAGAATTGCAATTAAAGCCCTCTAAAAAATAACTGGCTTAATGAAGCCACCTGTTTGTTCAGAGAGAGGGAACGCGAAAGAGATGTGGGAATGAGTAAGTGGAGCTACTAAATAGTCATAACTCACTCATTGTGGCATGAAATGTTTCTTTAACTTTGCCTCACAGCAATCAATAGCACTGGTGCACATTCCCAAGTGTTTGTGGTCCAAGCTGCCAATGCGGAATGAAGCAAAAGCAATTAACAGGACTGCAGAAATTCAGAAATACACCAAATTGTGACTGCACTTTCAATTTAAGAGGAGGAATGTAGCAAGTCATACATCCCTGAAGTGGAGTTAGTGCTGGAGGTAGTGGTGTAGACTTTCCTGTAGTCCACTACGGCTGTGAATGGTGTTATATATGTGAAATATTGCTGAGTTGTGACTTGACTTCTTGTTTGGATCAGCATTGTGCTGAGTGCAGGGGAATCAGCTGGGGATCCATACAGTGTGTATGTGTGTGTGTGTGTTTATGGGAGGTGGTATACAGCAGACTCTCTTGAACTGCTCAAACACTCAAGCAGATGTTGTGGATTCTGTCCTGCACTCTGAAGCTAACAAAGACTTAGCATCTGATAATCCCCTGCTCTTGAGACTTGTTAGAATAAGCCAAACGTTAAGCCCACAGTGAGTAGCAGACTATCTCTGCTTTAGCCTATGGGAAATTAATTTTCATTTTTGTACTAAATCAGTGTATCATCACCTTTTCACTCACAAAGCCTAAACTGCATCAAAATCAAAAGAAGCGGAACTCAATGCAAAAACATCTGCAATTATAATACAACTGCTTTCCTTTCACTCTTAAGGACTCCAACAGTGTGATTCACCTGTAGGTGATCATTTATATGCATGTAGAGCTACAAATCCCAGAATATTCACCTCACAAAGTTGTGCGAAAGATTAGAACCCTGTCAAGAGATGTAAAACAGCAGTTTAACACAGCGTTCTTAAATATATTCACAAATAATCAAACTGATTTTCCAACTAAATGAAAAAAATGGACAAAAAGACCTGTCCACATGGTACTGCACACTACGTTATTCAACTTCATTTACACTTGAACACTTCATCCTTGTCAAATTCAAATAATAAAGGCTTACAGATTAGATACAGAATTTATTCATCTGCACAAAAAGATATGGAATGGCTTGAGAAGCCATGGCAAATAATCAAAAACAATAATCAATACTTTGCATCATTCCATGCAAAGTATTGATAGAACAATGTATTCTATGCAAAATAGCAGTAGTGCAATATTTTATAGAAATATTAACAGTGTTGGGGAAAGTTACTTTTAAAATATAATGCATTACAATATTGCGATACTCCCTAAAAAAGTAACGAATTATGTTACTTAGTTACTTTTTATGGAAAGTAATATGTTATGTTTCTTTTGAGTTACCACTTATTAGTCTCATAAACACACACACACAGGTTTACTATTTGTATAACACTTGGCTACCATGAGAAATCTACACCTGAAAAACTCTAAACATCTGACAAAAGTGTCTTCACATAGCCTCCAAGTAATCTTAACACTGTATAATAACTAGCTTCAGGTCAGTGCCAATAGCCTTGTAGTTAGTGCGTCAACAAACAGCGCAACTGCGCTCATGGTGACTCACGTTTGATTCCAGTCGCAAGTCCTTTGCCGATCCTGCTCCCCTCTCTCCACCCAATGTCCTCCTGTTGCCACTCTACTTTCCTAGCCAAATAAAAAAGGCATAAAAGCTCCCCAAAAATTCTGGAACAGTTGTTGATGTTATGCTAGTAGCATATATATACTGTAAATGGCCCTTGTTTGTTTGTGTTTCAACACAGCCTCATGCTGCTTACATATTACACACCTAGATTTAGTTGCCCTCTGAAACACTCACTTAGTTTCACCCTGA
The DNA here is from genome assembly GCF_936440315.1 of Barbus barbus. Taxonomy (NCBI): domain Eukaryota; kingdom Metazoa; phylum Chordata; class Actinopteri; order Cypriniformes; family Cyprinidae; genus Barbus; species Barbus barbus. Next base: position 30,015,496 of record NC_136729.1, read on the forward strand.
AAACCTACTGCTTAATTGGCTTGCCCTTCAACCCTGGATCATGCTGGCATGAAGAGAAGTGTGGCATGACCATCCAGGCATGCAGAAAGAAAATCCCATCCTTTTCTATCTTTCTCTCTCTCTGTATCCCTGATAATCCTCTTGCTAGGCTCCTATGAAAAGCAGGTAAGTGGCTTGTTAGTGGGTAAGGTTTCCCCCAGTGGCATGATTACGGACCGCTCTGGCGAGGAGGAGCTGGGAAAGAATGAGACAGATAGGGTGTGTGCCAGGACATATGGGATTGGTGTAAACACAAAAGTGCACAAGCAATAAAAAGTGTAAGCAAGTTGCACACAAGATTCCAGATGCATTCAAGCAGAACTCTTGGACTCTGTTTCAGCATAAGTTCATTCACAGATGATCCCATGAGCCAGAATCATGGTGAATTTGGTCAAATTATTGTTTCTAGGCACACACTTGTCTGGAAATATTTAGTTTGGTCTATTGACCTTTCAAAAATCACACATCATGATTGATTTTAAATTATGCTACATAAAAATCATGCAACTAATGGTCCTAAGATGAAAAAACACAGAGCAGAGAGCATACGATTACAGCATCATTTCTGTGGCAAATTAGGCCTAGATAAAGACTTAATCCAACAATCTAGAACAGGGCTGTCCAAACTCGGTCCTGGAGGGTCGGTGTCCTGCAGAGTTTAACTCCAACCCTAATTAAACACACCTGAAGCAGCTAATCAAGCTCTTACTAGGAACTTCCATGCAGGTGTGTTGAGGCAAGTTGGAGCTAAACTCTGCAGGACACCGGCCCTCCAGGACCGAGTTTGGTCAGCCCTGGTCTAGAAAGAGAAAATGGTGCTAACCATTAACTAGAAATTATGTTGACTAGTAAAGGGAAGTTGTAGCCTAATGATTAGAGAGTCGGACTCGTAATCCAATTACTCCCTGGGCACCGCAGCATAAATGGCTGCCCACTGCTCCGGGTGTTTGTTCACGATGTGCGTTCACTGCTGTGTGTGTGCACTTTGGATAGGTTAAATGCAGAGCACGAATTCCAATTATGGAATTCTTTAAACAAGCAAAACAACAACCTTTACTGCTATGTCTTGATTTCCTATATAAACATCTTCGAAGGATAGTTCACCCAAAAATTATCATTTTGTCATCATTTACTCCCCCTGTCTTCCTAAACTTGTATAATTTATTGTCTTTTGTAAAACACCATATATATGGTCAGCAGTACGGTTTGGATTACTAACATTCTTCAAAAAGTTAGCATGGGATTGGAACAACATGTAGGTGAGTAAATGATTTTTGGGTGATTTATTCTTTTTACATTTACAAAACAACAATTTACTTCAAGCACAACTGTGTAAGATTTAAGACTGTGTAAGACTCATAGCCAAATTATGTATTTTATTTATTATTTTAAGGAGTAAAACAAGAATATGCAATGTGGAAATAAATTAAAATTACTTTTAAGTTAAGCCAATACTTTCTCAAAACAAGTCTCAAAAGTAAATGAATGTACTTGAGAAGCGATATTAAGGATGTTTAGACATTTGTACTGGAAAGCAAAACAGAAATAGTTATTGAGACTTTTTTTTTTTTTGCAGTGTTGTCACATAAAAATGTGCCTCAGAATATTCCTCTAGATGCTCACAGAAACAGATCTCCGAACAAGACCACTGGGAAAACTGCTTTGCTTATTTTAGCTTTGAAAAAAAAGGCTGAATGTAATACTAGCAGACTGATAACTGCACAATAAACACTTACAACAATACAAACCGTGCTCTCCTTACCAATACAAACAGTGCTCTCCTTACCAAAAAGTAGTACACTTCAACTTTTATTTTATTAAGTATACTTAAGTTAAGTTCAAATATTTTTTTAAGTATACTATGTAGTAAGTATACAAATCAGTATACTAGTAGTATGCTTGTAAGTGTACTATTTCAATACTCCTTGGGACTAAATTGGCCCACATAAAAGTATACTTTTAGTATAACAGTAGTAAACTTTGAGTACACAACTAGTTTACATCAATCTTTTTAGCTTGTACTGCAATTATACTAAAGGTGAACATATAGGTATACTGATAGTTTAGTAATTAAATACTTGTAGACGCATCTTCTTCTACTTCTTCTTTTGACTAGATTGGTGGTTTACAACTGCCTCTACACGAACGACTGCACATCTAAAGACCCCTCTGTCCAGCTCCTGAAGTTTGCAGACGACACCACACTGATCGGCCTCATCCAGGATGGTGACAAGTCTGCTTACAGACAGGAGGTTAAGGAGCGGCTGTCTGGTGCAGTCTTAACAACCTGGAGCTTAACACACTCAAAACTGTGGAGATGATTGTGGACTTCAGGATAACCCCCCCTGCTCTCCCCCCACTCACCATCATGAACAGCACTGTGACTGCAGTGGAGTCATTCAGATTCCTGGGCACCACAATTTCTCAGGACCTGAAGTGGGACAATCACATTCAGTCCATTGTGAAAAAGGCCCAACAGAGGTTGTACTTCCTTTGCCAGCTGAGGAACAGGATCTATAATATAATTCCTTTCAACCTATCACAGGAGCTGCTGAAACAGTTCTACTCTGCCATCACTGAATCGGTCATCTGCACTTCTATAACTGTCTGGTTCAGCTCAGCTACCAAATCTGACCTCAGAAGACTACGATGGGTAGTTTGGACTGCTGAGCGAATCATTGATACAACACTCCCCACTCTCCAAGAACTGTACTTATCCAGAGTGAGCAAAAGGGCTGGTAAAATCACTCTGGACCCATCACATCCAGCACACTCCCTCTTTGAACTGTTACTGTCTGGTCGACGCTACAGAGCTCTGAGCACCAGAACAGCCAGGCACAGGAACAGTTTCTTCCCTCAGGCAATCCATCTCATGAACACTTGACACTAAATGTGGAACACACAACTATTATACATTATTTATTCACCACACATCCTTTTTTTTTTTCATTTCAAATTTGCACATATCAGACCTGTACACACATAATTGTCTATATTATATATTGTGTTTTTGCTATTTTGTACATTGCCTATTTGTATATTATTATTTTATTATCTGTGTCCTGTCCTGTTGCTGTCATTCTGTTGCACTGTGTAGCTTCTGTCACTATAACAAATCCCCCCTATGTGTAAACATACCTGGCCAATAAAGCTCATTCTGATTCTGACAACCAGCGGAAGTGTCCGTTGTTTTGGTTTCTTCTTTACTTGTGTTTTTTTTTTGGAAATTCTGTACAGAAGATGTGTACTAGCGCCCCCTACCGTATAACAATGAAAACATGGATTCTAGGAGCACAGGTATAGTTCAAATATATTTAGATTTTTTCTAAGTATGTCAAGTATACTTAAATGCCATTTTAAGTATATTTCTGAGAAGTACATAAAGGCCATTTCTGAGAAGTACATACAAAGTATACTTTCCTGTTTTTAGGTTAAAAGAAGTATACTAATAGAAGACTTGAATTAACTTATTTTTCTTAAGGGTCATAATGCAACGCTAAACATTTCACACACTTGAATGCTTTATTGTTACATGATCTAGTTGTTTCATGTTTAATTTAGTTAGAGTTGTCCAATTATCTCACAAATCAGTTATTTTTAATCCAATGTTCTGACAAAATATCTTCAATTGGCAGTCTGAACAAAAGGTTGCGATTAATTTTTTGTTGATATTTCATTCATTTTTCTATATATACTTTGAGAGGACTGCATTGTGTGATAAAATATCCTGAAAATACATACACATGCTACAGAAATTGTATGAGGAGTTGTATGCTATTCAGGGAGCTATTCCCTCCCTAAAATCTGCTGACAATAGAGCAGACAAGCACAAACAGATAATAATCACTAGGTCGACAAACAGCAAACATTTCAAACATTCTAAAGTTGGCTGTTGTATTCAGAGTGACGGGAATCACAACTGTCATGTTCAGCTTGCACCAACAAACTATCATCCGTGTGTGTGTGTGTGTGTGTGTGTGTGTGTGTGTGTGTCTTGCAATTCAACTTTAAGAAAAGATGCTGAAAAGGAAAAGGTTGTGCACTGCTCCATTCAAATTAATTACTGAACCTAACACTAGTGTCTTTTTTCTTCTTCTTGAAAGACGACACTTGTGCTTACTAAGGCTGTTAAAAATATAGTTAAAACAGTAATATTATGAAATATATATTTGGAAAATATTTACGAAATATATTACTGAGCCCATATTTTTGAATGGCAATGCATTACTTCATTTCTGTCCATAAAATAAATACATGTTTTAAAGTATGCACTATTAATAGCTTTATTTCTCCTGCTTCACTAATGCAGTTGAATGTGTGCGCACTTGTTTCCATGGAGTTGGCAGGGATGCTCATCTCATCGTCATGGAAACGGTTTGTTGGAAAATCATGCCAGACTACTCGAACATTCCAAGACCCAACAAATGCCAATTGAACATGTTCAGTCCGGTGAAAACAGACGCCAACAAACACCAACACAAGCCAACACAGATAACACACTGATCCAACTCAACCTAAAAACCGTGTATTCTGAAGCACATCACAGGAAACAACAAGCATGTGCTTATTCATTCACAATCACCTGCAGAAGACTTATTCTGGATCAGATTAACTACTTTAGCGATAAGCTAAAGAAGCAGACGTTGTCGACCAGCAGAGCCTCACAGTTTACACAGCAGCAGACGGTCTGAGAGGTTTAGAAGCAGGACATAAACACAAGTGGAGTGATGATGTAGATCTAACAGAAATCTAAACCTCTTAACTTGTGTGCCGCAATGAGACGTGTCTATCATTCATTTAGGCTTCTCTCTGAATGCACATCAAGGAGAATTGTTTTAATTTGAGCAAATGTTAATGGAATGCTCACAGTTGTGTCTCTCCAGGCAACGTCAGATGTTGCTGTTAATTAAAACTAAACACACGAACACAGTGGAGCACAAAGAAATTATTATTGTCAAGTTTGTAGGCCAAAACTAAAGCTGGATCTTAAATGCAATAAGAAAAACTTAAACAGTAAAGATAATGGCTCAGTTGTTTACACATTTAACTGGGATAAGAGGAAGTGATTGGAAGCAATAGTTCCTAAAAAAACAAATATATAAAAATAACATAAAAGCACTGTGGGATGAACATTTGATAAGTGGAAGAGAGAAAGCACATGGCTATTACAGTTGTGCGCATTTCCAACATTTTTATTATGATCAAGGTATTATGACCTCACTACTTAATTTTGCTGTTATTTATATGTATATTTATATATTCTATAACAGCATAATACATTTGGGAGAAATAATTTTATAAAAACATACATATATATATATATATATATACATACATACATATATATATATATATATATCATCACTGTTAAAAATAGCTGTGCTGCTTAATATTTCGTGGAAGCTGTGATTTTCTTTTTTTTTTTTTTTTTGCAGGATACCTTGATGGATGGAGAGTTAAAAAAAAAAAAAAAACATTTACTTGAAATAGAAAACTTTAGTAACATCATAAATGTCTTTGTCACTTTTGATTCATATTTTTAATGGTCCCTGCATAAAACTGCTTACATACTGTTAATGTAAGTCGCTGTATAATAATACTGCTGAAATACAAATAATAAAATAAAATGAAATAAAATCAATTACAAAAATAGAATAATAAAAATTAAATAAAAACAGGAGCTTGAATGCCTTGTGGGGAATTTAATCTATTCTCTTAAAGCTTATCGAAATTGTCTTTCTGTCCCTCATATATAATTGTTTTTTGCTTTCCTGCAGAGTTGTAAAAACTGAAACTAAACCGCATCAAGCTCTAAATGAGGAACTGGCATTAAGAGGAATAATTTGAGCTCACACTGTGCACACTCTGATCTTCACAGCGCGTGAGGGTATTTGGCTGTTAGACAGAAAGGGAGGGAAAGATCAATGTTGTAGATCTCTAAGTCGTTGCAATAAATGGAAGGAAAGTGATAGGAAAAGTAGAGGACGGGATCAGGCATTATTTTGGATTATTCCTAAACACTTCTAGATTACAAAAGGCCACCAAACAGCTGCCTACCCCACTTCACATTACCACACTCCCACAAACATACACATTTCTCTTCTGCTGCACTAAAAGCACAGATTATCTTTGCGACATTTGTGTAGTGTTTCCTTAAATATGCCACAAATCCATTTTAGCACACTGAACATGATCAGACATACACCCAGACTCCAACTGCAAACATTTACTACATTATTTTCAACTTCAGAATGTCCCAAAGAAAAACTTTAACCACATATGTTTATTTAATAAAATAAAGTTCTCAGTCTGTTTATCTCGCTTCATTTTTATTGGTCTAAATAAAATGGGATTATCAAGGTCATAAAAACCTGATAAATATTGCATGCACCATGTACTGGTATGAAAAAGAAATAGATTTTAGGATTCAGTGCCAAAAGGTTAATATTTGAATATTTGCAATTGATATAAAAAACATCACTACTTGGCATCCAAGTATTGATACATTGTCATCAACACAAAATATTGCGAGACTATGCTGCATTCATTTCCCCCACCCCTAAGTAAATATATAGATCCATTATGTCCAATATCTCTGCAGTTCTCTCTCATCTTCCTCTACTCATCATCACCTGTTTTTATCTTCAATATAAGAAAGAAACAGGAAAAAAAAAAACTTGCCTCTTAGACCCAGGGCTGTTTCCCCCAGTGTGAAGAGCCAAAGAAGTTGTGGATCCTAGTAAATCAGTGGGAAAAAAGGGTGGAAATAAATATAAAAATACAAAAATACAACTGGAACGGCACAAAGGTTTGTTTTGGTTTCATAGCTCTGTATTTTCCTCTCTCACTATCTCAAAGACAGAGTATCCTCTGGGGCGAAGTGAAGAGAGATTGTAGACTGGCCTTGATACCTGTGCAGGCCTACAGTGAGCCCATATAACTGCCAGGAAGATACACGGCTCACTGCCCCGGAAAGAGCGGCCCCTAATTCCCCCATTAGTCTCAATAAGGGACTCGCTGTTAGCGTAAAGGGGTTATGATGACATTATTGGGGACTGTGATGGTGGGGATCTAATGAGGCACCAGGGGGCTTCAGGTATGCAAATGGTGGAACAGGATCAAACCTCCAGCCATGACCGCTGGGCCAATGAGATGGACAAGTGCTAGCCAGAGTTCCCCTGATAAAGAGCTGTATGCTTTTATTGCTCTACACACAAGCTGTTGTGTTTGGCCATGTTTGCTCAGGTGGAATTATTGGTACCTCTGCGGGATGAAGGGAACTTGAGGTTGGCAGCTGTGGTTAGAAACAGAGCAATCGAAAAATGTTGCTCTGGGCTTTTTCTTTGTATCCATGTCTTTAAGGTGTGCTTAAAAACAACAGCTTGCTATTGCTAATCTGAAACGCTTCTAAATACGTCATATGGAAATAAAATGTTAACTACAATTGTGAAATCTTCATATAATCATGGCGAGTTGATCAATTACAAGCGTTGTTTTCCTTGAATTGTTCTGCTGCTCAGGAGGCTGGTGGGCACCTGGGGAAATTCGGCTGGATCACTCACACCTGTGGAGTTGGATGAAAGCGCAGAGATTACTGCGCTCCAGGGGATGCTGGCCACGTGCACTACTGCTGGCCACACTCTCCATGCCCGCCGTATTTAATAAGGTGATGCAGGAGAGACAATGAGAACTGGAAAGATGCATGCACCCTGAGGAAAAGCAAATGGTGGTGATTCAGGTTTGGCTTATAAGACTTCATGTAACTTGACTTAACTAAAAAACGAGTGGAAACCAAGAAGAAAACTCTAAAATTGATCATGTGATTTACTGTTGCGTTCTATCGGACCAAGTATAACAAAACCTATGGAATCTGCGATCTCTGACCCAGTTTGTTTGCTGGCTTCCATGGCTACAATACGCTGTGTTTTCCATCAACTGGCAACCTGGTGCGTTGAGATACTATTGGGTAAACTGACAGTAGGCGGAATCACATATAAAACAAGGCATTCTAAAGGAAATAGCAATGTTTTTCGGAGAAACAAGTGTGTGTTTCCTAAATATCTGCAAATATATTATAATATGTTATGCTTTAGTACAGTCCAGAAATAACATCACAGTACCTTTAAAACAGTTAAGTACCAGTGGTGTACTGAAATGAGGAGGCAAAATCCTCAATTTTTTATTTTTTTTAAAAACTTTTTTAAACTTTTTTATAAAATGTAAATTCATGTCCCATTCACATTTTCTTGCTTCAATAAACATTACTTACACTATCAGAAAGAAGAAAAAAATATTTTTTTTACATTAACAATGTAATCAATATTCTATTTATTAAAGCCATGTATGAAAATCATCAAGTTAGTGTTTTTAAGCATTTTACATTTATTCCAAAATAATAACTCAATGCAGTAACAGTTTAAATATATTTTATTTGTGAACTTATGTTTCAGCTTTTCTTTTTAATAGTTAACTTTGAAACTATTTTGGAATTTTTCGGATCATCAGTCATCAAACTCGGTAAATATTGGTTGCAGACCTTAATTTTCATCAAGCTGATTACTCACTAAAAACTCCCACAGATCATGTTTTCAGGCCATTTCAAGTCTTTTTTGACATAAAGTGGTTGTATCTAAGTGTTTTTTTTTTTTAATGTGTCTTCCCATTAATGTCATTATACTGTTTATTCAGACTGATTTGTGAAGATTTATCGCATGAACCAATCACAGCCAAACATAACCAGTCATATCCAATTATACTGCTACGGAGGCATTGCCTCCTCTCACACGACTTTCCCCCATTAATTCTCAATTACCCTCTACCAAACTCAATGGGCTCAGGGGAGGCAAGAGAGACGTGGACTCCTGCTGTAACTTTACCTGCTGGTGTTGTTGTTGGGCAGTGTTTCTTTAGAAAATTTATTGATTGATGATTTATACGCCTTTAAATTATATATGTTATATTTTTTTCCTATATGTTTTTCTCATCCAATTTTTTTGAGGAGGCACTGCCTCCCTTGCTTCCTCAGAGGAAACACCCCTCTTAAGTGCATTTCAGTACTGAAATTGTGTAACACTGACTGGCAGGTAAATTTCCCTATTCACTTCCTATCAGTATCTTTGCTCCATTTGCATTTATGTTTGCATCACTTGGGCCTGAACATATACACTGCTTGTGATTTGGAATCTGACTTATAATGGCTGCACATCCCGTTAAGACGACTATCAGGCAAATAGGACCCTGGGACTGCAGTCTGGCAGAGAATCAGACTCGGACCCAGCAGCATAAGACACCATTTTCATTAAGAACAGCGGGAATACAAATGAACCCTAGCAAGCCGCCACTGTACCTCATGTCCTCTGCTGTAATCTGAGTGTAAACGCTAAATTGCATTGGTTCTCTCATCAAGCATGTAATTGTGTTTCTTGGCATGACACTGAAAGCACTGCAATGGGGACCATCCTCAAGGACAGTGCTATGTTTTATTCATTTCTCATTTCGAGAACCGTACGCTCTCCCTTTCTCCCTCCCTCCACATCTCTCTGAATTTGTCTCCATCTCAAACAACCTGTGTAATTTTGGTGGTAATTCTTAACTTTACTATCCATTGCCTAAATGCACATACAAGCTCTGCAAGTATGTATTAGTTTGATTAAATGTGTTCACCGTTTGCCGTGAGAGGGTCTGGAAGACACCAAAAACCTTCCATGTGTATAATTGTATGTAATGAGCCGATCACGACACTTTTCTTTACTCGAGCTCTAGGCTGGCAGAGAGTGGTCAGCTACCTGTCTTCATCAGAGCGTGACTACTCTCTATATCTCTCTTGTACTTGAGCAATGCTCGCACTTTCACCCATTTCACACATCCATGGACTTAATCTGGGTGTCATCCTTTGCAGTTTGTGTGTCTGAGTGTGTCACACTAAACACCCGTTCTGTTACTGTTTGAAACTGTATGTGTAAGACACTGTGGCTATTATTGGAAGTCACGGAGCCCGGAGGAAGTGTTATTTCCTGTTTCCCTGATACTGTTGATTAGGTGTATAAATATTGTAAGTTTATGCACATTTCCATATGTGTGACCTGCAAGTTTGGCATGTCTTTTTCAGTGCAGATGCACAATAAAGGGAAAGTGAGACATTCAATTGTCTATTATTGTGTGTATATTTATCCATTATTAAAAATCTGTATTAGGTTGATGCAAAACTTATATGGATGGATTTTGTTGTAGCCAACAACAATTAAAAATGTTCAACCTTACTTCATCCCTGCCTGAAATCTGTGCTCATGAAATCAGAATGAGGAAGACATGATTCAAGGGTCTTCCAATAAAGCCCTTTGCTGGACCTTTATAGCAAATATTAACCTTATTTTGACAAAGCCTACAAACTAAGAGCAAAGCAAACATTAACTCACATTTTTCTGAACCTGTATGTTCCACCCACTTTCACAGTTTGTGTTTCTCATCACCACAGACACACACACATTTACAAAAAAACTATGATATGCTCATCTGACGCCACATGAAAAACTAATCTTCCTAGGATCTGCACAATAAACACAAGTGACAGGGACTCAAATGGAAACCACACTCACAGAATAATAAAAACATTGACCTTTAGACTCCAAATGATTAATAAACTACAACCCTCAAAACAGTTGAACTTTGAAGCATTGGAAAGTAAAATAATGAATAATGTTAAAATATTTATCACTTATACTGGAATAAATATCTGATGTTGATATGGTGGACTATCTATCTATCTATCTATCTATCTATCTATCTATCTATCTATCTATCTTGTTTTTTTTGACAAACAATTAGATAATTCTTGAATTTGATTGTTTCTGAATAAAAAAATTGACAATGATACCTAATGAAGCAACTAGTCATTATTAAAATTATTATTAGAATTAACTGTATAATCTTCAACATTAAACTTTTCATAATTTAAAATATGTTTTATAAGTTATCACAAGTTCTCCCTTACATCTAATCTGATAGCAAATAATAAGCATATTTTGGCGTGCTATCCTGGGGGAGGGCTCCGAGCCCGGAATATGGCCCGAACCCAGAGAACTAAAAATAGATTAGGGGTGAGGAGTTGGGGTAGAGGCAGTGTTTTGTCAATTTAGCGATTTTGTAGCTAGATTTAGTTACTTCCCCACCCCTTTTGAGACTCTTTTTTTAAGTTTAGGGACAAATATAGCGACTTCTTAGACAAACCTTATCTAAGTTTTTGTCTTGCCCATTGATCTATATCCAGCTTTATATAGATCAGTGACTTTTCCATTATGATGTCATCTAGTGACATTTAGCTACCAGTTTTAGCTATCTTCAAATGAAAGCAGTTGGCAACACTAGGTGGAGGAGCGATGCTGGGAAATTGTCATTGGATAGAGGTAGGCAGGCTGTATATATACACATTGTGCTCGTTAGGATAGTTAGCTAAACGAGTTGCACATGCGCCAAATTAGTTGATTATCTGATCGTGCTCCTCCCGAACCTTGTTAATAAAACATCATATCGCAGAGTTGATGTTAAAAATCTGTTTGAAGAACAAACCAAAAACAGAAATCAAGGCAGATTTGTCCCTAAAACTCTACAAACTATAGAGACAGATTAAAAAAAGTTAAAGCAACTATAATCTATCCTAATTAGGGATGGGAAGATTCATTCAGATGCATCGGTTTAAAAAGTGTGCATCAGATACAAGTTGTCATTTATATCGTGATGCATCGTTTCTAACATATTTTCGGTAAAAAAATATTTATTTATATATAATTACTAGAGGATGCAATCTGTGACCAATATTTTGTGTAATCTGTGACCAATATTTTATATTTGTGCTGTTTGATGCATTTGAGACGTGTTTTCCTCAGAGCATAACTGACATGACACAGGTATATTTTTCATTTGTAAATGTTAGAATGTAATGCAAATATATCCATTTTGCTGTCAGGAGTGGATGAGGCACGTGAGAGCAACGAGCGCTGCTTGCGCGCTAAACAGACTGAGCGCAATATTTCTGAGTAAAATATACATTTTGCTAAAATATTTGTTGTTGGACATTAAATGTGTCTTTTGTAAAATTTTAAACCTACATATACAGTGGGGAAAAAATATTTGATCCCCTGTTGATTTTGTACGCTTGCCCACTCACAAAGAAATGATCAGTCTATAATTTTAATGGTAGGTTTATTTGAACAATGAGAGACAGAAAAACAACAACAACAACAAAAAATCCATAAAAACACATTTCAAAAAAGTTAGAAATTGATTTGCATTTAAATGAGTGAAATAAGTATTTGACCCCTTCGCAAAACATGACTTAGTACTTGGTGGCAAAACCCTTGTTGGCAATCACAGAGGTCAGACGTTTCTTGTAGTTGGCCACCAGGTTTGCACACATCTCAGGAGGGATTTTGTCCCACTCCTCTTTGCAGATCTTTTACAAGTCATTAAGGTTTCGAGGCTGACGTTTGGCAACTCGAACCTTCAGCTCTCTCCACAGATTTTCTATGGGATTAAGGTCTGGAGACTGGCTAGGCCACTCCAGGACCTTAATGTGCTTCTTCTTGAGCCACTCCTTTGTTGCCTTGGCCGAGTGTTTTGAGTCATTGTAATGCTGGAAAACCCATCCACGACCCGTTTTCAATTCCCTGGCTGGCTTCAATGCCCTGGCTCTAACAATACATGGCCCCGTCCATCGTCCCTTTGATGCGGTGCAGTTGTCCTGTCCCTTAGCAGAAAAACACCCCCAAAGCATAATGTTTCCATCTCCATGTTTGATGGTGGGGATGTTGTTCTTGGGGTCATAGGCAGCATTCCTCCTCCAAGTCAATGCCAAATTGAGTCGATGCCAAAGAGCTTGATTTTGACTTTCACCCAGTTCTCCTCTGAATCATTGGCAAAGTTCAGGCCTGTAAATGTGCATTCTTGAGCAGGAGGACCTTGCTGACGCTGTAGGATTTCAGTCCTTCATGGCGTAATGTGTTACCAATTGTTTTCTTGGTGACTATGGTCCCAGCTGCCTTGAGATCATTGACAAGATCCTCCTGTGTAGTTCTGGGCTGATTCCTCACCGTTCTCATGATCATTGAAACTCCACGAGGTGAGATCTTGCATGGAGCCCCAGACCGCGGGAGATTGACAGTTATTTTGTGTTTCTTCCATTTGCGAATAATCGCATCAGCTGTTGTCACCTTCTCACCAAGCTGCTTGGCGATGGTCTTGTAGCCCATTCCAGCCTTGTGTAGGTCTACAGTCTTGTCCCTGACATCCTTGGACAGCTCTTTGGTCTTGGCCGTGGTGGAGAGTTTGGAATCTGATTGATTGATTGATTGCTTCTGTAGATAGGTATCTTTTTTACAGGTAACTCCCTTTAAGAGAGTGCTCCTAATCTCAGCTTGTTACCTATATAAAAGGCACCTGGGAGCCAGAAATCTTGCTGATTGATAGGGGACCAAATACTTATTTCACTCATTAAAATGCAAATCAATTTATAACTTTTTTGAAATGCATTTTTCGAGGTTTTTTTTGTTGTTGTTGTTGTTATTCTGTCTCTCACTGTTCAAATAAACCTACCATTAAAATTATAGATTGATAATATCTTTGTCAGTGGGCAAGCGTACAAAATCAGAGGTTTTAGACTAGGTTAGTTTCCCAGCATAAATTGCGACAGTGACTAAGCTTGTTCTAGGCCTATGTTAATTTGCTTTATGGAACCAAATCATTTGACAGTGAGTCAGACTAACTTAAATAAGCCTGGCTTATTTGGTTAGCTTGTTTTATGAAACAGGCCTTGAAGCATTAAAAGTGATCATATTTTCTCCATTGTATTACATCGAATCGCATTGTGTTGAATCAAATCGAAATCAGATTGCACTGCATCGTAATTGGGGTGAAACGTATCACATCGCTAACTGCTTCATATGTATCTAATTTATTGTATCGTTGGCTATGCATCTAGATGCGTATAGCATTGTCCTCATTGGTTATGGAGATGCACATCCCTAATCCTAATGTATAAACTATATACATCCACTGCAGTACTGTTATTGTAATATAAGTTTCTCTCTGTAAGAGGAAACGGGATGTGTAGAAGTTATGAATTACTCCAGCGGATTGCATCATTTATTTGCACATGCTGTTTGCACCATTTTAGTCCTCAGTTTAGTAGCAAATTTATGCAGGCACTTTAAATGTTGAAATTGGGCTCAGGTACACCACCTGACTAACATATGCTGAGTTATAATGCTCTTTTCCAATATTTGACAATCATTTAATGAATAACTGCTGCTATGATCGATAGAAAATGTACATATCTCTTAAAGGAATAGTTCACACAAAAATTAAAATTTGCTTAATATGTACTCACCCTGAGGCCATTCAGAATGTAGTGGAGTTTTTTTCTTCATCGGAACAGCAGTACACCAATGGATCCTCTGCAGTGAATGGGTGCCGTCAGAATGAGAGTTCAAGAAGCTGATAAAAGCTTCACAAAATAATTATCATAACTCCAGTTCATCACCTTGAGAAGCAGAAAGCTGTGTATTTGTAATAAAGTCATAATAATGAAAGTTCAAACCATTGCTTCAGGCTTAAGTTTAAGTCCATAATATCCATCCAGCATTGACTGCAAACTACCTCTTTGGATAGTCTGATATAAGGACTGTTCTCCCTACTGACAAGCTCTTCTTGCACTACACATATATCTGCACAGTTTTGTTTTTATTTAACTGGTTTGCACTCTATCTATTCTGCCATGCGCCTTATGCCACTTTATCTATTTCCTCATTTGTATAGCTGTATAGTTGTATGTACATATGTTTAAACTGTATTATCTGTATTTGAACGTGTTTAATGTTAACTGTATGCACCAAGGGTCTGAGAGTAACGCAATTTCAATTCTCTGTATGTATGCGCCGTACATGTGGAAGAATTGACAATAAAGCAGACTTGACTTGACTTGACATAATATTGCTTTCTCCAGTGGAAAAGTTGCCTCTTTTCAGTCAAGGGAAATACATAAAGACCAAGCAGTTCTATATCAGTGCATTTTAATATGACAGGACAACAGGGAATGGACTTTTTTCCACTGGAGGAAGCCTTATTATGGATTATGGACTGGTATTTTGGCCAGAAACAACAATTTAACGTTAAAACGGTTTAATGTTGGATTTTTCACAAACATGCAGCTTTTCACTTTACAAGACATTAACTGATTGACTGGAGTCATGATAATTACTTGTGGATTTTTTTAATGCTTTTACCAGCTGTTTAAACTAGATTACAAAAGTGTCCTCATTCTGACGGCACCCATTCACTTATTCGTTGGTGAGCAAGTGATGTAATGCTAAGTAAAGAAACAAACTCATCTACATCTTGGATGGCCTGATGGTGATATGATCATTTTCGAGTGAACCATTCTATTAAGAGAAATGTTCCACTAACTATAATAGTGCAGTATAAAACTGCAGAACTGAGTGAATTTGCCCCGAATGTGTTAAAGAGGTCATATGATGCTATTTTAAAGATAATTATAATGTGTATTTGGTGTAAGAGAATATGTTGACATGCTTTAATGTTCAAAAAACACATTATTTTTCAAATACTGTACATTATTGTAGTTCCTCTATGCCCCGCCTCCAGGGCCTGAAGTTAACTTTTTTGACCACCAGCCACTGTGGCAGGTGGATTTAAAAATCCACCTGCCACAGTAACTTTTTACCAGCCATTTTTTTTTTTTTTTTTTTTTTTTTTTGCCTCATAAAGGTGAAAAATAGAAATCACACAAACATTATTCTTTAACTTGTAAGAATACACATTTAAGTGCTGTCAAGTTATTAACGAAATCATTATAAGTAATAATAACTCTTAGACTATATATTTTTTTTATCTTTTTATTCATTGATTTGCTGTGTCACAGACATAGTCATATGTCATAGTCACACAGGGATAGAAAAACAGGTATACACACACACACACACACACACACACCGTGCTAACTCAACAGATATAAGTTAGACCTAAGTTACCGCAGCTCGTATGTAAACAAATCACACACGGACACGGCTGTGTTGATGGCTGATTTAGTCTGTAGACAGTTCCTGGCAACTGTTAATTACAGCCTTCAGGAACCGTTAAGCAGAACTAAATGAATATTACTGGTAAAGTTACTGGGTACCGGACATTTTCTGACTGGTTCCCAACTCCCAACATACACACGCACACACATCTGTGACACACAAACGTAGTCAGAGAAGGGCATCATGTTCTTGCCGATCGCGTGATCGTTCCGAAACAGAAGTCGCATCTTCTCAAACTGCGCTGCTTTCATGGACGTCAGTGCCTTGACCGCAGCGGTCTCCTCCGGAAGCGCAGTCTTTGATATTTAGCAACTTATTGTGTGTAGGTGGCTTTTTGATGACTCGTGGTCCTTAATTGCTTCTAATTTTAAGTTTTTAGTCCCGATTACAAAAGGATTTGACTTCGCTTTCTCTGAGCCATACATACGGCAGTCACTGCAGTACATTTAATCTGTACTGCGGTCATAAATCAGCCACTCACGAACCTTGCCGTTGTCGCCACTTTGTATTAAAACGTCGTCTTTTACTTTTCTTTGACTCATCCTCATCTTTTTGTTGGTTGTTCGTTTCAGCCGTTCGTTTGTACCTTGAGCTAAAATCCAACGAAAAGGCAGACTTAAAAAAAAAAAAAACAACAGACGCAAAAAGACAACAACTCAATTCTCATTGGCTACCCGCCAATGTGGCAGGTAGATTGACAGTTTTACCCGCCAATTGCAAAATTCACCCGCATTTGGCGCGTGGTCGGGTGTTAATTTCAGGCCCTGCCCGTCTCTCTCAAACGCGTCCTTTTCTACAAAGCCCCTCCTTCCAACAAGTGCAGTCTGCTCTGATTGGCCAACTGACCCAGTGCATTGTGATTGGCCGAACACCACAAGCATGTGTCGGAAATGCAACGCCCCTTACCATAATCGAGAGCTTCAGCTTTCAAGTTAGTTTTATCAGTTCAAGCCCGAGAGTATGAGGCGCTACGTAGGATTTAAATCAAACTTCGCTTATCAATACATAAATAAAACACGTGCATATACATGTATACTAATATATATAATAATATATATATATATATATATATATGAAATACATGCGCACACTAATATGAAATGCATACCAATACACATTATGTTAGTAATGAATGCATATACACTTGTGAATAACTTGCGTATACATATAAACTTGACGCATGCATACACCTATAGACACTCGCTAATACATATAAACACGTTCCATGCATATACACCCACAACAACACACTCACATACACATAAACTCGCTGCAGGCAGACACACCTATGCATACTCGCATATACATATAAACTTGATCCATGCATATACACCTATAAACACTCGCACATACATATAAACCCAATGCGCGCATACACACCCATAAAACACTCGTGCAAACATACAAAATAAAATTCACAAACGTATACAATTCTGATGAGAAAGACGCATGCTTTAGTTGTGTATATATGTACGTCTATGCAAGTGATTTCATATGTGGATGTGCGTGAACTTTTCAGTGTAAACGGAAGGCATTTCAGTGTAAAAGGAAGCAGCGGCACTTCCACACAGAATGGAGTTTCATTTATATGAATGAGCAAAGGGCAATTGATTTGAGGGAGCAGCAGTGTGGAATTCAAGGCTGTAGCTAAATGAAGTTTAATTTATTAGGGCATTCGTCATGTCACGTGGAATGGATTTGACTGTTTTTTTTTTTCGTTCTTCATGCAATGCCACAAGAACAAGAGGTATTACATATTCACATAATCAAATTAACATTAGTTGCCAGAGAGAGAGAAAAAAGAAAGAAAAAAGAAAGGAAGAAAATTACATAAATTTCAGTGCTTTCAGAGCATTACATGCTTTCAATGCTTTTTTGTTTTTTGTTTGTTCCACAAGATTTACATATAATTTGTGAAACGTGCACAGACATATTCGCTGAATTAGAGACTGTAAAAGTGGGTGGGTCCAATATAATTGGTCTTCAAAAGTGGGTAGGTCCTGTCCCACCCACATTCAATGGTTCCGACGCCCATATACACATTATTAATACAATCAAAATATATACAGTATAGCATGGTTTATTGTGTTTATTGCATTAGTTAAAAAAAAAAAAACATTGTTTTAATGCATTAAGCCACAGTGTTTTAAAATGTCCCAGATTGTCATAGCATAGAATTTATCCTTTTTTTTTTTAGAAATAGCCTTTGTGCACAGCCAGCCTTGTACTCTCCTAGGTTCACAAACGGTCGTCTATAAAATGCGTTGCACAAACTCGAACATTTGGGTTGTGCTGTTGTGTTGTAAACAAATCTTAACCAATGATTCCTAATTGCATCTACCTTCGGAAGGCCAAATAAAGTGCTTTTGCTTTTGCATAGAAACACACAGTGTCTCCCTGACATGGCTGCATCAACACTACTGTGGTTATTAAAACTACACCTTCTTTCTTTGCGTGAACATTTGGGCATTATAGTCCTTCACGTCCGCTGCGATCTCAAAACTCTGGCCATTTGATAATACCTAGAATATCAAAATCAACTGCGGAAGAGAGATTGTTTTCCTATTTAGCACCCAAACTCTGGAACAATCTACCTAACACTGTTCGGGAAGCAGACACACTCTGTCAGTTTAAATCTACATTAAAACCCCTTCTCTTTAACCTGGCTTAGACATAATACACTATCGCATTTCTTTCATTCAAATCCGTTAAAGGATTGTTAGGCTGCATTAATTAGGTCAACCGGAACCGGGAACACTTCCCAAAACACCCAATGTACTTGTTACATTGTTAGAAGAATAGCATCTACACTAATATTAGTCTGTTTCTTTCTTATTCCGAGGTCACCGTAGCCACCCAGATCCAGACTGTATCCAGATCAGATGGTCACTGCAGCCACCCAGATCCAGACTGTATCCAGATCAGATGGTCACTGCAGCCACCCGGATCCAGTCCGTATCCAGATCAGATTGTGGATCAGCACCTAGAGATGACCTCTACAGCCCTGAACGTCAGCGGAGACCAGTGTAGCAAATTAGCTCAAAGTGAGATGAACATAATTAATCATAACGGGTTGTTCTCAATTATATATTCATCTTCAGGAATTAACTGTAGCATTAATAATACAATAAAATGATTTGTTCGTCCGCAGTACAGACAGTTTTAATCGTCTATTGACTCTAAGAAAAATAATTTCTCTGGCCACGAAAAATAATTTCCTTACTGATAAAACCGGAACGTTAACCTCGTTCTGTGAGCAGCAGACACAGACAACCAAGCGTGAACACATATGGATGTTTATTAAACTACACTACAAGGGAACATGCAACATCGAACTATACACAAACATACATACATTAAACATAGATGCCAATGCAAGGAAGGCATGGAGAGAGCGAGAAAGAGAGAGCGCTCGTGCATAAGAGAATAGAGTGTAATGGCAGGATTTATACATCAGCTAACCACAACCTGTTAAGAACCATCAGAGAATCACATCACCTTAATTAAAATGGGTTGAAGCCTATAAGCGCATCTAAATAGTTAACAAGCGGTTACTTGCATTGGTTTTGTTGGTGCTGAGTAAAGTGTCCTGGTACATGTATAATGCATAGATTCTTGATGAATTCCTTTAGGAGTGAAAGCTTGGTCATTCCAGCCATGGGTTGATTGGTCCGAAGTGAATCGACAAAGTTACTGGACTTAAAACTGCCAGAAGCTCGGTCTCCCCCCGGAAGGGGAGTCGCGAGATTTCCAAGGTAATATGTGTGTCTCCAGGGCACCGAAAGTAAAGAGAAGACCTCGCGTTTTGGGTGTGGGAGAAGTTTTATCTGGTTTCCCTGTAACACCCATTTTGGTTAGTTTGACCAATAACAAGGCACATAGTTTCAGCGGGAAAGTGTTTCTTTGCCCCACATGACACCTCATTTGCATGTTTTATGACCGGTCTGGTGAATTTATGTAATTTTTCCCACAGTACAGTAAAAATAGTATGATGCATTTCACGATGACATAGTGTGCATCCTTGTTTGAGGAATAAAGAGCAGATCATTTCGATATCTAGAAAGAGACATCTAAAATATATTAAACCAGAGATACATTCATACACCTGAATATGAGTGTTTAGAGCTTACTAATACGAATAACGAGTGGTAACTAGGCTAATATACATATATATAAGGAACAGTGTTGTGCAAGTCACTTGTAAACTGTAATACATTATAGATTACTTGTTACTGTTATATAAAAGTAATTCCTTACCTTACAATATTACTTTCTCAGAATTGTAATGCTTTACATGACTCCTATTACTTTTGAGTTACTTTCACAAAAATAACTACAGAAGTAGAACTTAACATTCTAAAATGACAAAATGTACTAGAGCCCTGCCCTAATGGCAAAGTGTTCATATTTTGTTCAGGCTTTTTATTAAGTTCATTTAGAAAAAACGTTTGGAGCATTTTTTCTTCATTAAATACGTTTTTTCTTTCTTAAAGTAACGACCAAGTGGCCAGCGGCAGACCGGCAGGCTGATCATAGCTTATGTTTGATCAATTTAGCCTTCTCAAATCATCATGACTTGCCTAAAATAAAATCTATAGATATACTAAAACAGTTCAAGCATATAACAATGTTTAAACGTTAAACCTAGATAAATGTGCGCTGCATCCAGTAGTTTGTGCGGAGAGTGGAAGCTAAAGCGCAGGACATGGAGGCACCAGCGCAATCAATTGCAATTTTTTTAATTTTTGCTCATAAAAGGTAAGAGTAATACATCATTCGTAACTGTAAAGGGTCTACTTTTATTTGTGTGCACTCACAATATCAACAAAACGTTGTGCTTTTATCTTGAACAGGAGCGCTTCACAAAAATTAACCGAAAGTCAGCGAATACATGCCTCACAGACATGATAAATATATCTATAGAAAGCTTTAAATTACTACATAACGAAATAAATAAAAATTAAAACAAAAACTATTTAATATAATCGTTATCCGTGAAGATGCACTTCTTTCTAAAAGGCGCGTCTAACGAGGAGATGGCTTTTGCTTTATTGCGTGTATTTGAATGCAGAACTCCTCAGCTGTGCTGACGGCTCGCTGCTGCTGCGGGACACTAAACACCGTCGAGCCGCTCTTGACAGTCGGGGCAGCATGGACTCATGTTATTTCCACTAGCGCGCCAATTTTTTTTCATCAATAATTGATGGATGTCTAAAATATAAAGATAAGGAGAAGCCTAAAACAGGCTCGAGGACCGGCCCACGTCTGAACTATGACGTGAATATTGGCCCGAAGCCCGGCCCTAGGGACATTCAATTAAAAAAAA
The DNA here is from genome assembly GCF_936440315.1 of Barbus barbus. Classification (NCBI taxonomy): domain Eukaryota; kingdom Metazoa; phylum Chordata; class Actinopteri; order Cypriniformes; family Cyprinidae; genus Barbus; species Barbus barbus. Next base: position 30,036,952 of record NC_136729.1, read on the forward strand.
AAAAAAAAAATTGGGGCTAAAAGTGTGTTGTAACACAAGCGTTACTGAGCATGTACCGAGTAAAATATTACTTAAAATTGATTATTAATGCCTTACACTACTGCTTTACAGCAAAAAGTAATCCGTTACCGTAATACATTACTTTTGTAACGCGTTACTCCCAACACTGATAAGGAAACATACAAACAACACATGCAATTTTCATTGGCAATTTAGCCCGCATATAAAAGGTAAAATGTGGGGCCAGGTCTGTGAATTATATGCAAATGTCAAAAGGCTAAAAGGGGTCTCTTAAGACATAAATTCCCAACGAACATCAAAGATCAAAAGCAGATGTTACACCAGGACAACTAGATGAGCACCATGACCGAACCCCAGTGAAGACCCTGTGTTACAGGGCTGACGAGACGTGAGACGTACGGATCCATTTGAAAGGCTTTATTGTAAAACGTGGTCATACAGGCAGGGTCGGGAGACAACAAACAGGTATGGCAGAGGCAAGACAGAGCAATCCGTGGAACAAGCGAGGGTCGACGATCGGCATACAAAATCCAGACAGGGCAAAGCAGAGAGAATAATCGAAGAACTCGGGCAGGGTCAGACACGGAAAGGAAAACAAGGCAAGGCAAGACTATGAAAACTCAGAACGCTTTGTAAGGTAGCAGGCTAACAATACTCGGCAGTGAGCAATAGCAAGTCCCAGACTTAAATAGTGAGTGAGTGATTGTGAAATGATAATCAGGTGTGGGCGAGATAATGGTGAACAGCTGTGCGTGTCGTCAGTGCAATGAATTGTGGGAAATGGAGTCCAGTGTGTTGTGAGTGAAAAAGTCAATGTGGGTGAACGGGTGACCTCTAGTGGTGGTTGACCGGGAGAGCATGGACCAGATTCGTGACACCCTGTCTCCTAGACGGCCATCGGGACAAGACCACAGGAACCAGATGAGTCCTTTGCACAATCTGACTTTGCTTTAGCCTAGATTTAAACTGCTGATTTTGTCTGGCCAGAGGAGAATGACACTATTTCAACAAACTATTTCCCCGTATAAATACTTTAAAGCTGATATAAAGCCACCCAGCCTTATATCAATCTGATGTAAAGCTGCTTTGACAGAATTTGCATTGTTAAAATCACTATACAAATAATGATGACTTGACTTGACATCGTGATGAAGACATGTGGGGGTGTGTTTGAACGAGCATGGACAAGTTTTAACTTTTATAAAGAATGTCTCTTTGGGTTTGAGACTTTAGTCTTTGCAACTTTCGGGATCTCAACTTTGCACAAACAGCTTGTAACACTCCAAAGAGAAAGGAAAACTTGAAATTGCATCATATGACCCCTTTAATGTGCGAGTTCTGCAAGTCTGTGCTGAACTGAAACTGGATAAGTGTGTATGTCAAGGCCAAAACAGACTGGTGTAATGTGCATTTCCAGCAAGACACATAGTTATGCACATATCCTCACAGCGAAGTATTAGGGGCATTCCACTCGCCCCACCAAAAGTAACAGAAAATGGTATTGCCTTATTATCTGTCTCCCTCGCCTACACCTTTGTGATTGGTGTCAGCATCATGTTTTTCTCATTTTAGAGTGTGACGGGGGGCTGGCCCACCTGACGAGAAGCAATCACACACTCAGTAAAATCATCCACACTTGGACATCCATGGCCCCCCGGCCCGACCCACCTACACCTTTGACTGCTTTATAGTCTAACTGGGATTTATTTGAGTCTCTCCCCTGCTGCTCCCACTACTGATGGGAATGAACACAAACAGAAGGAGACTCAATCAATGCAGGACATTCAGCAATAAACATCTCAATCATATGCATTTGTCTGTGAGCGAGAGTGTGAGTGCTGGAAGAGCTCAGGTTCCTGGTGTGATTCATTCAGTGCTCTGTGACCTAACAATTTGGAAGCAGAAAATCTAGTCTGTGTTCAATCTGGCAGTACAAAGGGACCTTGGATGGTGGATTTCAATAACATCTTTGGGCAAAGCCTTGCAATGAAGGTGGAATTTCTTGTTCAAAAGCATGATGGCTAGACTTGGAGTGGTGCAGTGGCTGTAGCTCAAGACTGGCAATCTAAAGGCTGCTGGGTCTTAAGTCTTGTTTGTGAAACCGGGGGTAAGTGTCCCCAACTAAGCAGGCCAGAGACAACAGCGGCAAGGAACCAAAACTCCATCTGTGACAGAATGGAGAAAACACCTTAGGAGAAACTAGGCTCAGTCGGGGAGCCAGTTCTCCTTTGGCCAGACGAAACCAGCAGTTCAATTCCAACTTCAGCAAAGTCGGATTGTGTAGAGGACTCATCTGGTTAAAGGCAGGTGAAGAGTAAAAAAAAAGGAACAAACAAATTACAAACAATAGCACAAATAAATACAATAAAACAAAGATACAAATTAAACAATGCTTTAAATTTGTCCGATTTGTAGGTGTTTAGGTACAGAAATTGAAAAATCAATTGGAAAATAACATTGCATAGTATTCACTGTATACAACCCGAATTCCAGAAATGTTGGGACGTATTTTTAAATTTGAATAAAATGAAAACTAAAAGTGTAACAGGGAAAACGAGAAGTGAAGCATGCGGATCCATACGCAAAGCTTTATTCACAGACATGGTAATAAACAGGCAGGGTCGAGCAGCAGCAAACAGATCTGTATGAGGCAAGAAAAAGAGTATTCCTAAGGCTGGTGTAGATCATCGATCGGCGTACAATATCCAAAGGGCTTGATAACAGGGGTAATCCAAAAACATGAGCTATAGTCCAGATGAGGTACAAACAGAGTCTGAGCAGCGAGATAAGAGTAAATCCAAGATACCTAGGCAGGAATCAGAAAACTGGAAACAGGAAAATGCAAAATGACTAGACTGAACTATATCAAGAAACTAGGCTCCGTAAAGAAGCTATCAGTAGGTGAGTGAGATACACAGAACAATACTAGAGACTAAACTGAAACACGGAATGGCTCTGTAAAGCAGCTAACACTAGAAGAGTGATAAGTGCAGAACAATACTCGGCCACTTGAACAGGATCTGAGTGCGTTTTATATAGTGGGTGTAATAGCTTTCAGGTGAGCGAGTGATTGAGACAGCTGTGTGTACTTGGTGCAATGGATGATGGGAAATGCAGTCCAGGGAGATATGTAACAGTCTGTGTGGAATGAAAGTTAATGTAATAGAATAGCGATCTCTGGTGGCTAGAGGATGGAAGTCCATTAACCAGATTCATGACAAAAAGACTTTAAAATCACATGAGCCAATATTTTATTAACAAAACAACATAGAGAACATAAATGTTTAAACTGAGAAATTTTACAATTTTATCCATTAAATGAGCTCATTTCAAATTTAATGCCTTCTACAGGTCTCAAAAAAAGTTGGCACAGGGGCAACAAAGGGCTGAAAAAGCAAGAAATTTTGAAAAGATTCAGCTTGGAGAACATCTAGCAACTAATTAAGTTAATTGACATCAGGTCTGTAACATGATTATCTATAAAAGGGATGTCTTAGAAAGGCAGAGTCTCTCAGAAGTAAAGATGAGCAGAGACTCTCCAGTCTGTGAAAGAGTGTCTAAAAAGGATTGTGGAATACTTTAAAAACAATGGGTCTCATTCACTAAACATGCGTACACACACATTTTTGCGTGAAATGTGCGTAAGGACGTTTTCACGAATAAATCATGATTCATCAAAATCTTTCATACTAAAATTTATTCTAAATGTACGAAAAAATTCAAGAACAACTTATACCACACATACGCAATAATCATGTACGCCCAGGGCCTTATAAGCATGTATAAAGAACCCCACATATAATTAGATATATGTACAGGGTGGGTGAAAAGTAACTAGAAGTTAAAATTGATAATAAAGTATAATTAGAGGTCCATTTTTATATATATATATATATATATATATATATATATATATATATATATAAAAAATTAGAGGTCCAAACAACAAATCACCTGATCTAGGCTATGCTTATATAAACGGCGATTATTGTTTCTCACCTTGTGTTTGGAGGCATGGTACACTTGGTACTGCTTGAAGACATTGCGGCGCGTGCTCTAAGGAGAGAGCGCGTCTTTAGAGAGCGCACAGCAGGGCCGGCGCCAAGGGGGGCACTCGTGGGCCGTGGCCCCCCAAACGAGGTACTGTGCCTCCCCACTTTCCATCCTCTCCCCTCCTTGCTGAACGCGATCGATTTTTGAAAGCGAAAGTACCGATAAAACAGCGCACATAAGAAAGCAATTGAACGCTTTAGCGAGCGTCAGCAACTGCACGCGATCACAGATTGCACGCTCTTCACGAATACACCCCCGCCCCTACACACACACACACACAACGTGATTTGTGCCCCCCCCCCCCCTAGAAATTTAAATGCCCCCCGATGGAGGTGCCCTAGCGCCGGCTCTGGCGCACAGAGTGACGAATGGCTGTTTAGTTGCTTTTAAATAACACATTTTTGCTGGCTTCCACCTCCGACAGTAAAACCTCACGTTCATTATCGTTAAAGTTATTTTTCTTTGTCTTTTGTTTCGATGCCATAATTGTCTTTCTCTAGACGAGTGCCGCTTTGCGGAAAGCCCTTATATGGAGATGGTTTGGGCGTGTATTATGCTAATCACTAACCTCGTGCACGCGGGCGCTCTTGTAGAAGACTCCATATTCACTAACAGAAGAACGAGATTAAGAACAAGCTCATGTTCGTACGCACGTGTTGTGAATTAGTCGGAAAGTTTTCGTGAGAAGTTCAAATGTGCGTATAAATACGAAAAACGTACGCACTTATTAGTGAATGAGACCCAATGTTCCTCAACGTCAAATTTCAAAGACTTTGCAAATCTCATCATCTACAGTGCATAATATCATTGAAATATTAAGAGAAACTGGAGAAATCTCTGTGCGTAAGAGACAAGGCCGAGGACCTTTGTTGGATGCCCGTGGTCTTCGGGACCTCAGACGACACTCATCGGCATGATTCTGACATTGACATTATTAAATGGGCCCAGGAATACTTCAAGAAACCACTGTCGGTAAACACAATCTGCCATGCTATCTGTAGATGCCAACTAGAGCTCTATCATGCAAAAAGGAAGCCATATGTGAACATGGTCTAGAAGCACCGTTGTGTCCTGTGGGCCAAGGCTCATTTAAAATAGACTGTTTCGAAAGTATAAAAGTGTTCTGTGGTCAGACGAGTCCAAATTTAACATTCTTGTTGGAAATCACGGACGCCGTGTCCTCCGGGCTGAATAGGAGGGAGACCTTCCAGTGTGTTATCAGCATTCAGTTCATAACTCAGCATCTCTGATGGTATGGGGGTGCATAAGTGCATACGGTAAGGGCAGCTTGCATGTTTTGGTAGGCACTATGAACCCTACGCACAAGTACTGAATTTAAGTTATTTGCATCTTTTTGCGCTTGAATGGTTTAAAATCACTTGAATGTTTGAACTGGCAAGGGACCATCGGGCAGTCCTTATCGTCAAGCCGTGCTGTAAGTAGTGACCAATGTGCCACTGAAAAAGTACATATCACACATGTTTCGCCAGGGGGAATGTTCCTGAAATAAGAAATCACTTTGGGTAAAAATACCTGCTAATGGACTACTTGCTTAATAGAATTAAACTACTTTTTACAGACCATGTTGTTTCATAGTAGACCAAAGCAGTTTTTCAATCATAAAAAATAGCCCAGCCCACTGGGGAAAAAATATTTCAAATCAGATCCCTTTAATATCTTTTGTTTCTTTTTACTGTAATAAGAATTAATGGAAAAAAATACACTTTCCTGCTTTTCTGACTTTCCTTCTGAGACCTCACTGATCCCACACGAGTCTCTTCTAAAGTTTTAGAAGAGATCTGAAAAAAATGTTTCTCATCAGATTTATCCAATACAGAAATAGTTTGAGCTATATACACATTTAGTTTGTTTTTCTATATGCTTCTTACCAAAAACCATCTTAAATTATGAAGAACTTGTTTGACTTGGTGCTTGGTAGATTTGTTTTATTCAGTGGAACATCGTTGTTTGAAGATCTCATTTTGCGTTTAGCAGAAGAAAGTCAGACAACATTTATATTCATTTTTTTCCCCAATATTACAACTGTTCCCTTAATTCCTGACCAAACAACAAGAACAATAAACCACATTTTGCCACAAATAATTTTTCAAATACTTTTTCACCGAAGCGAGAATGGCATCAGTGCAGAGCCTGAGATGAAACATGAGACGTGATGTGTGAAGAAAACAGATAAGGTCATACTGGATCGAGGTAAATATCAGTGAACTGAAGATTTGTGTTGTGTGTCATTTCCAATAAATCTTTCATTGTAAAAAAAAAAACTATAAATTATATATTAAAAAAACAAAAACAAAGAGTGTGTGTGTGTGTGTGTGTACAGTGTATATACGTATATATATACGCATACTTGATTTTATAGATATTATATATATTTTTTACAGCTGAAGTCTAAACTTTACATACACCTTTCAGAATCTGAAAAATTGTAATTATTTTACCAAAATAAGAGGGATCATACAAAATGCATGTTATTGTTTATTTAGTACTGACCTGAATAAGATATTTCACATAAAATATGTTTACATATAGTCCACAAGAGAAAATAATCCATCTTTTCACACTGAAGACAACTGAGGGACTCATATGTATCTATTACAGAAAGTTCAAATGCTCACTGATGCTCCAGAAATTAAAGCCATGCATTAAGAGCCGGGGCGTGAAAACATTTGAACAGAATGAAGAGGAGTAGTACATTTTTCTTGTTTTGCCTAAATATCATATTTTTTTCATTTAGTACTGCCCTTCAGAAGCTACAGAAGATACTTACATGTTTTGCAGAAGACAAATTAAGTTAAATTTACCTTGAGCTTCAAATTCAAAAAGTTTTCACGTCCTTCAGTTGTCCTCAGTGTGGAAAGATTAATGTCAAAATCATACAGTCATTGTTGGAAAGAAATCAAATGCACAAAAATGCTGGAAAACCAAATAATTTGTGGGACCTGAAGGATTTTTCTGAAGACCAGCAGGCAGTTTAACTGTTCAGGACAAACAAGGGACTCATGAACAACTATCACCAAACAAACAAAAAAAAAAACACAGCTTTGGATTGTTCAGGTAACAACACAGTATTAAGAATCAAGTGTATGTAAACTTTTGAACGGGGTCATTTTTATAAATTCAGCTATTATTTTCTCTTGTGGACTATATGTAAACATATTTTATGTGAAATATCTTATTGAGGTCAGTACTAAATAAACAATAACATGCATTTTGTATGATTCCTCTAATTTTGGTAAAATAATCAACATTTTGCAGATTCTGAAAGGTTTATGTAAAGTTTTGACTTCAACTGTATATATACGTATTATAATATATATATATATATATATATATATATATATATATATATATATATATATATATACAGTATATATTATGTATACTTTAATATAGAAAGTCAAGTAGTATTTAGCCTACATATTTTCAAACAGCCATTTAATTTTTTTTGCATTTGCTATAGTGTTTGTCAATTAAACACACATTACTGTAACTTACTTCAATACCATGTACAAGTTGTATTGATTATTGTGACATGTAAATATGATACCGTCACATGTTTAGTACTAACATCTGCTGAGCTCCATTTAAAAAAAAAAAAAAAAAAACTTTTTTTGCAGAGGCACCAGCCAAAGTAAGGATGTCACATAAACATGATTCTGCATGTGCACACCTGACCCACACCTGTATATCAAACACACACCTACCTGTCCGTTACAACTTTAACCACACCTGCTAACAAAATCTAAATAGTATGTCCATTAAATAGCACTATGACAAGCTTACTTTCCATTGGATATTTTGCACATGCAGGACATGACAACTATCTGATGCTAGGTTTGGATCAAACAATGTATCATAACATCTCGGTTATGTATGTAAGCCTCGTTCCCTGAAGGAGGCAACGGAGATGTCACGTCGGTGGCCGACGAATTGGGATCTCGCATAGAGGGACCAATCCACTTCGAGTGTAACTAAACAAGCCAATGCACATTGGCATGCGAATATTGCATCCAGCTGCCGCTGATCACAGCATGAGTATAAGTAGGCAGCAGGTGCAGCGCATATTCAGGTTTTCGCTGAGGAGCCGAGCCGGTGACCCGGCCGCTCAACGGTGGTACAGCAGCCGTGGCGACGGGACGTGACGTCTCTGTTCCCTCCTTCAGGGAACGAGGGTTACATACGTAACTGAGACGTTCCCTATCAATCGGTCACTCCGAGTCACATCGGTGACCGACGAATTGGGATTCCTACCAAAGGGCCACGGATACTGCCCCTTCCGGTGTCCTGTGCAAGCCTCCTGCGCCCCTATTTTTTGGCGCAGGTAAGGCCTTAGCATAGAAGACCAGTCACTGTTGCTATGGCACTATCCACTCAGTAAGACTGGATAACACTAGGAAACGTAGCCGTTCCACTTGGAACCAGACGCTGCGGAAGCCCACCCTTCCCGAAGAAGGTTCAGAAGCACTTACGCATATGAACAACCGTTTAGGCGCATATGGAAGATTAGAGGAGATAGTAGTCTCTTGGACAATGGCAGAACATCTGCCGGGGAAACACGGGCTCTCAGGATATACCGTGGACTTTACACATATGGGATCCAATTATGTTTTATTATCCCGGTAAGCGCCTCCTGAGACGGATCAAGGCCAGGCGTACTGCTAGCAACTCTAGGGAATTGATGTGCCAGCGCAGTCGGAGGCCCGTCCAAACCCCCGACACTGCAAGCCCGTCGAACGTGGTGCCCCAGCCGGTGGTGGAGGCATCTGTGTAACCCACAGCATGCCTGGAGACCTGTTCCAGGGGCACTCCAGCCCGCAGAAACGAGAAGTCTGACCACGGGGTGAGGGTTCAACAGCAGGCCAGTGTGACTTGGACCCGGTGAGTGGCACGCTACCACGCCTCCCTCGGGACTCGGCCATGGAGCCAGTGTTGAAGCGGTCTCATATGAAGCAGCCCCAGCGGCATGACTGCCGCTGCAGCTGCCATATGCCCCAGGAGCTTCTGAAATTGTTTCAGTGGGACTGCTGTCCTGCTCTTGAACGTATTCAAGCAGTTCAGCACTGACTGAGCACGTTCCTGCGTGAGGCGTGTTGTCTGACTGACCGAATCCAACTCCATATCGAGAAAAGAGATCCTCTGCGTCGGGGAGAGTTTGCTCTTTTCCCAGTTGACCCAAAGGCCCAACTGGCTGAGGTGTGAGAGCACCAAGTTACTGTGTTTGCACAACTGGTCCTGAGACTGACCCAGTATGAGCCAGTCGTCGAGGTAGTTGAGAATGCGAACACCCTGTTCTCTCATGGGAACAAGGGCTGCTTCCACCACTTTCGTGAAGACACGGGGCGACAGGGACAGCCCGAAGGGCAGGACCTTGTACTGATATGCCCGTCCTTCGAACGCAAACCGCAGGAATGGCCTGTGGCGCGGAAGGATCGACACATGGAAGTACGCGTCCTTCAGGTCGATCGCTGCAAACCAATCTCGGGGACGGATGCATCCGAAGATGTGTTTCTGCATGAGCATCTTGAACGGAAGCCTGTGAAGGCCCCGGACCCAGCTGGCGAAAGAGGAGGATGAGTGTGGTCCGAGTTGGTCCGTTCGTGACTCTCCATGCCCTCTTGGAACCCAGAGGCAGAGACAACCGCTTCTTGTCGAGATTTTTGAAACAAGAGAATCTCCACCCGGCCCTCCTCCGGGGGAGGGGGAGGCGCATCCGCCACCTCCCGAAGCAGTCCTCTTTCTCTCTGGGTCGCCCGTCCCTGGGCCTCTTGCTCTTCCACTCACCGCCAGGTTTGACGGGGGCCACGACGGGCGGGGCGGCCTGCCTACGCCCAGCTCAATGGCACCGCTTCTGGAGGCTGCTGCGGATGCGGTGCGGGAGCGAGGACGGACGCAGGGTCCGCCCTCAGCGTCAAGCAGGCTGGGGCGCTGCAGCCGGCGGACGGGTGGAGGCAGCAGCTGCCCGCCGGGGCAGGACGTGTTGGATCGCCTCAGCCTGCTCCTGAGCAGCCGAGAATTGCTGGGCCATGTTCTTGACTGTGTCGCCGAAGAGGCCAGTCTGGGACACAGGGCTCTTGAGGATCCGAACTTTGTCGGCATCCCCATGTCGACCAGACTCAGCCAGGGGTGAATGTCCTGGACCACAAGTGTGGACATCGCACGACCCAGAGACCGCGCAATGACCTTCGTCGCTTGTAGTGCGAGGTCAGAAGCGGTACAAAGCTCTCAGAGCTTCTGGATCGTGAGACACCCCCGTGCATGTCCCTCAGTGCTTTTAGCCTGAAGAACCTGCAGTAACGCTGTAGCGTAATGTGGAGGCAGTTTCTCCACAGGCCACATAAGCACCGCCGGACAGACCAGACGAGTACCTACAGGCCCGGAAGAGGAGGCACGATTTGCCCTGCTAGGTGGAGACGGTATTAGGACACAACTGCATCGCAACCAACCACTCCACCAGGGGGACCCCCGTATAACCCCTAGCTGCGCCACCATCGAGGGTGGTGAGGGGGAGGAGCTAGCAGGGCGGTTTCTGGCAGTAAAAGGTGCCGTCCACGACCTGGTAAGCTCCCATGCACCTCCGGGAAGAGAGGCACTGGGGCAGGGCGCTGAGAACCAGCGCAAGCTCCCCCGAGAAACCAGTCGTCCAGCCCTCTCAGTGGCCCGGGAAAGCATAGCTGTGATTTCTGGATCCAACTCAGGCACTGCTACTGCTGCAGCAGCAGCACAGCCGAATCTTCTTCCCCAGAAAGCTCCGATGCAGCGGTCGACATCCGGTCGTCAGGAGGAGTGCCAGGGTAACTGCTGGTGCGCCCCTTGTAGAGGGCCCAGCACGTTCCACTGGCAGCTCAACTGGTTTCGGAGCACAAGAGGAGCGATGGTCCCTCGAGGGTTGGTTCCCTGGAGGGTTTGCCACCACTGTAATCCTCAGACCACACATGCCACCGCCTGAAGTAGTCCCCGTCTGTCTGCAGCCAGAACGAGAACCAGATCGAGGCAGAGGCAAGAGAGCTCCATCCCTTTGTCGAGGTAACGGAGCCTGGCCCGCAACTCCAAGATGATCATCTTCCCACCATGAGAAGATGCCTCATGCACGAACGCCACCTCAGCATGCTTACTGCCCAGGCACGTGAGGCAGCGATCATGACCATCACCCGGCGCCAGGTAACGACCGCATCCAGAAACGCACGGGTGACACGTTGTCTGTAGCAAGACCCAACTCGTCTTTACAAAGACATAACGTCGAGTTTGCCAGATGCAATGTCGTCTTTAAAAAGACGCACCCGTGAATGCTCTTTTAGAGAAATCACTCTTTCAGTGTGCTGAAGCGCACAGGGGAGATGTCCGCTTGCAACACAATCAGGGGGTAGTGCAACCTTATGTGTGCAATCCACTCGACACAGGAAAAACCACTGCCGCTGAAGCGCCGTACCGCCAGCACGAGAGTCTCCCAAAGAGCGTGCTCAACTCGTTGAATTCACTCGTCAGCAGAAGTCAGGAGCAGAACAATGTAACCGCTCGGCTCCGAAGCGAAAAGCTGAATATGTGCTGCACCTGCTGCCTACTTATACTCACGCTGTGATCAGCGGCAGCTGGATGCAATAATCACATGCCAATGTTTTAGTTACACTCAAAGTGGATTGGTCTCTCTAAGCGAGATCCCAATTCGTCGGTCACCAACGTGACTCGGAGTGACCGACTGATAGGGAACTCAGTATATGCATTTCTTTACAAATCCCTTTACAAGAAAGTATCTTCCACCAAACTAGTCGTCAGAAGTCTCTCTTTCACTCTCTCTTATCCTATGGGTTTAATCAGTGAATAAACTCCAGTCTCAGTCACCGGTAATACGTTATATGTGCTGTGCCTGTAACCAGACCCAACAAGCCTGACATACTGAAAATGGACTCCATCACAGAGCCCTGACAGACAATGGCAACCCACAATGTACCCTGCTCAAACAACATTTTACAGTAACCATGCCCTGGGGCTAGAACTGTACTGAAGACAGAGAAGAGGAAAAGAGTCTGTGTGTGTGTGTGTGTGTGTGTGTATGGGATGTCTGCAGAGGCAGTAGTAAATGTGATTTCAGCCCACACTCAGCCAACCAGAGCTGTTGCCTGATACTGAGTGTAATTGAATAAGGCAAAACCAATAAAAAGGGAAAAAAAGAGAAAGTGAGAGTCTGAGGAGGAGGAAAGAGGAAGAGAATGAGAGAGAAAGAAAGACGTAACAACACTGTCATGTTCATACTATCAAACATCTGATCTACTATCTGATCTTACACCTGCACCGGTGTTACACTGTAGATCAGTTATTTCAAATCTTTCACCTGTTCGGTTTCACATATTTGGAAATCTTGCACCTGCTTGGCTGAAAAAGAAAAAAGACAAAAAAAAACAGGGAAAGTGCGGGTCTCGTGGTGAGGACTATATTCCCCATGACTCACACAGTTAGCTGATTCCTTTGAACCCAATTAGCAGGGTCTTAGCTGCCCAGTGTCCCTTGATAAGCATCACACCTCCCTTTCACACATTTACTCACACACACCCCTTTCCTTCCCTCTCGCTTTCACAGTGCTTATTGTCTGTTCCTGTCACTTTTTGTCACTATGCAGCTGCTTTGTCCTGTTTGTGTCATCTCCAAAAATAAATGAACTAATAAATCATTGTGTTCTCCATTTAGCTGAAAATCAAATGCAGGAAGTTTATATTTAAGTTATTATTTCGCCCTTGTTATATGTGTATTATGTTAGTAAGAGGTGTGTTCACATAATCCCACCCATAACAACACAAAACGTATGGAAAGATATATTCACACCTGAGCAACTCTTTCTCCTGTAAGTTATTTTTCTTTTTTAATTCAGTGTTAATTCAGTATCTGTATGGTGCTTTTCAGACTACACATTATTAAAAACATAGTTCATACAAAAATGAAATTGAAAAACATGACTGACTTTCTTTATTTTCTTAAAAGATATCACTTTATGGTCTGTTGTTACCGGTCAAGTATTTGTTATGCTTTTTTTTTTATTCAGATTTATGGCATCATATATAAAATTCTAGATATGAAATAATCATTAGCAAGATGGGGAAAAAATGGTTTGCCATTTCCACCAAGGAATGATGCTAAACACGAGATGTCATATGAGATGTGATGAGTGTGATGGAAGTTTTCATGACTTCTAGAAAAATTACAAAAATTACACATGAGTATGTGTTAGTTAATAAAAAAAAAGATGACAGTACCTCTAATATGGAAATGATGTAAAAGTAGAAGATGAAAAGAGAGAAATGAGCTCCCAGCATACGGAGGTGCTGAAGCAGGATTAATAGCAGATGATGGAAATGTAACTTTATGCTTGGACAAACAAATGAGTTTTCAGTCTAGACTTAACCAAAGAGAACAGGTCCTGAACATTGCTAGAAAGGCTATTCCAAAGCTTAGGTGTGCACTACTAATCCCAAACTAGGTGGACCAATTACAAGATCATTTTCCACGCCGACTTCAGCAACAACTCCAAAATTTGATTCTCGCTGCACTGATGTGCATAAAACAGGCACTTTGCTAGCAAGCTGGCACTTTGATGGGTTTTCTTCATTCTCACTTCTCACCGCCTCACTTTCCAGTTGTGCTCGCAAACTCATTGGTAGTGGCTCATTACTGCTCGCATGCTTGTCAGAGATCACGCATACACCTGACGAACAGTCGACCTGTCAACATGTTTGAAATTTGTCGTGGCATCTGTGACTTTCACAAGTTCACACACTAGAAAAGCATCAGCGATGATAATTTCCTGCGATCTGGGTTTTTTGTTGCAGCTTCTGTGTCAGAATTGTTTAAATTGTTTTTAGAAGAGATACATTTATAAAGTCACTGCATTTCAGTGTTATGCTACATCCATAATGCTGTTTTCACAACACATTAATATTAAAAATAAAGCAGACTAGATAGACAGATCGATAGACAGACCAATAGATAGACAGATAGACCGATATACAGTATATATATATATATATATATATATATATATATATATATATATATATATATATATATATATGTAGGTAACACTTTAGAGTAGGGAACACTAATTCACTATTAACTATGACTTTTCCCTCAATAAAGTCCTAACTCGCTGCTTATTAATAGTTAGTAAGGTAGTTGTTAAGTTTGGGTATTGGGTATGATTAGGGATATAGAATAAGGTCATGTAGATTAAGGCATTAATATGTGTTTAATTAGTACTAATAAATGGTTAATATTCTAGTAATGCATGCTAATAAGCAACAAGTTAAGAGACCCTACAATAAAGTGTTACCATATATATATATATATATATATATATATATATATATATATGTCTAGACTGAGATTTTTGTGGTGTCTGGACTGCAAGGGCTTAGAAAAATACACATAAACGGTTCAATATACTGGTATTTTCTACTTCCTGTGAGAATACTGTACATGTTTTGACTGCAAATATCACATCCATTTTGCTAGAATTGGCCAATTAGTAATATGTCATTTGTCACTTATCCAAAATGACTTGCAGTAAACTTATTACAGGGACAGTCCCCCCTGAGCAAAACAGGGTAACTCAAGTTCGAACTAGTGATGGTTCACAGATTGGCTTTTAGATTGCACAATACTACACTTTATATAAAATCAGCAATACATTCACAGCATTTCAAAATCAGCTTTCAAACCAACATTCATCACATCCAAGATTACATCAGAGTGAAAAATGTTTCAAAAGGTTGAAAACGGTTTGTTCTTGACAGATGGCGCAGTGCACTGTTATCATCATTGTGTATGCATGGCATGTTGTAGCTCGTCTACTCTGTGGCTACTGATCAGGATGCCCATGTAATTATTCGTACTGGCTGGTAAAGTAGTGTGTGGCAGCACTGTGGCCCCTCCTGTAGCCAGAGCACTCTCCTCTGTAATGGCCATTAATAATGCAGCCTTTCTGCCTGATTAGTGTGCACGCATCGTCTCTCTTCTTTTAGTGTTGCTGGCTCCTTTCTCTCTCTATATATCGCTGCTGTTTGTCATATTTGCCCTCTGTCCATCTATTTTTCCAACATGAATAATCTAGTGTTCAAGTAGGGGTTGTTTATTACATGATTTGGCCTATGGTTGTATATCAAGACCTGGTTCTGCTGCATATGTTGATGTGTATCGTTACTTTCGGTCATATTCGACTAGAAATAAACCATGTTTTTTTTTTTTTTGTTATGAATAGGTGTATGAGATTTAAATCAGTACAAAAACTGGCAAGTCATTCATATTACAACATGCAGTTCAACATACACCTGAAGAGACGTATGTTTTAATGAATGGTAAAATGTAAAACGTTACTAAAAAATAATAGTCAACCATAAGGTATTTAAAAACTTTACATTTACTGCTTCATGAATCAGAATCATTAACTGAAATTAGAATCCATTGCATTGCCTAATTATTTGCATTCCTACTAATCAATGGTAACACTTTTCAATAAGGATTAATGGTAACACTTACATTACATTTATATTTAGTCATTTAGCAGACAGTTTTATCCAAAGCGACTTACAAATGAGGACAACGGAAGCAATCAAAATCAACAAAAGAGCAATATGCAAGTGCTAAGACAAGTCTTGGTTAGCCTAACGCAATACAATACCATAATAAGGATCAATATGTCAATATCTGTTAATGCTATATTTCTTAACGCATCTAATAATTTTCTAAATATAGTCTTTTCATTGCTAGTTCATGTTTGTTCATATAGCATAACACATCTCAAACAGACGCAGGCTTGATGAGCATAAGAGACTTCTTTATACACAGTATACACACAGAAACACACAATTTAAAAAGTTGTTTAAATTAACATTAACATGTATTAATGTTATAAATCAACATTACCTAGTTCATTAATAAATGAACTTAAAAAACTGTTATTTCATGACCTTATTGTTAAGTGTTACCAATAAAAGCTCAGAAAGTACAGTAAGTGGTGTAACAATTTTTATTCAGAAACTGCAAGTAGATTTCACTCTATTACAAAAACCCCCCAGCAAGTTACACATTGAATTATATAGACATTTTGATGTAGAATGACACAACAATTAGTAGGCCTATTTTCTTGTAAAACATTGTTAATACATGTTAACAAATGAATGCTTATTGTAAGTGTTAGAAGTGATTGTTCTACTAATAAACTGTATATCAAAACCAGCGCTCATGCATATACAATGTGGCAGACTAGTGACATGGAAAACAGAAACAGCAGAAAGATCACCAGCTCCTCATGTCGCCTGTGTTCTCTCTGTCTCCACAGACTCACACCTCTTTATACCGCAGCTCAAAACATCTGTGACCTCTTGAAAATGTTTTTGCCATGGGCCAACAGGGTACTCATCATTAAATACTAGATTAACCTTATCAGCCTCACCCTGTGAAATAAACACTTACACACACACGCCTCACAGCAGGCGTCTGCTAATGTGCACCAAACCCTGTGAACTTGTGTGTGAGCAGTCAGAAATGGGTTTGGACTCGGAAAAGAGAGCGTGAAACAGAGGGAGGAAAAAAAAAGTGATGGTGCACAACACAGCAGTGTTTCTTTCTCTCTCACACACACACACACACACACACCTTATATTTGTTAGGCACTTTTGAACGATGCATTAATCCATCAGGATAGTGGGCAGGACTCTCCCTGGGGTTGGCAGCCACTGAAGCAAGGCTCCCTCAGCTTCGCCCCTTTAGGTTTGCTCATCCAAGCACTGGCATGCTGTTAAGCTGTCAGCCGCCGATCGAAGCCCCCCTAAGACGCCCGCTGATCTGCCTTAACGTTTGGCGGCGCATCGAACTTGCTGGCACACCCGAGCACCTGAGGTTCCCTGGCCTAATGAATGTGATGAATAGTTTCATTAAAGGTGAAGAGCAGCTCCCTAATCGAGACTTCAACAGCCGCCATTAATGTAATTCTTCATTAACTCTAACCAAGGGCCAGTCAAGGTCCACTGCACACTGTTAAGCATGACATGCTAGTGTGTGTATAACTGCAGGTGCATTAAGGTATAAAGAATCGCAGAAAGATGCATGCAGCACACATGCACTCAAATACCGAATAACACAAAAATGCACAGCAAATAAATGCAGCATATTCATCGGAGATCAAAGCCTAAGCAGAATGGCATGCTCTTGCATATAACATTTATAAAGCCTCCGTGAGGAGAAGGAGAGTGGGGTAAGGCCTCTTCAAAGAGAAGCCTAGTAAGGTACAAACAAGCGTATATGCCTGCATTCATCTCATCTCAACAGACATCTCGCCATCTCTCTAACAAGTGCAATGCAAAGGCGAATGGATAACAAACACACATGCGCCAGAGATGAGATCCTGACCCCTTCAGTCTAAACACTTCAGAGAGTCCTCTGAGAATCACTGCAAATTGTTTCATGTTTAGGGTCGAGCTGAAAAAAATCACACCTGACTGGTACCACTGAGATAACTTTCAGTCCCCTAACATCCATCGCACTTATTGGGAGCACATCTCTTAAAATCTGACAAACCCCCTCAGCGGGCGTCTCTTCCTTCCTCCGTTTATTTGCGGTGGATAAGAACACAAGCGCTCCTCTTAGTTTCTTGGGAACTATGAATAAATTATTGCAGCAATACAGCTGTTACCCAGTTCCATTTCAACTGGGATTAAGCAAACTACACAATTCCCTATGTCATGAATTTCTGATAGAGATGGTAACACCTGTGTCCCAGCCTTGAAAGCCCGCCTGATGTTTTAGCTGCGTGAGCTCCCCCCCCACCCCTTTTTTTAGCTATCCTTTTCTGAATATAATACACTCAAGCAACTCTTCATTTTCAATCCAATTTAGAGACTCTTCAGGATAAAAGGCACGGATATGAGTATAAGTATATTAGGACTGGCCATGCGTTCGAGGTTATTAGGAAAGAGAAAAACAGGAGGCATATCATACCCTCTTAATTATGAGATCACAACACTTTCCGGTGTTAGCAGCCTCTAATATCACACCTTCACTGACTAGGAGTGAAACCCATTATTGTATAAGCAAAAGGCCGTTTAAAGAACAAATACTTACATAAACATAAACCTTTACTCTTTATGAGACCCTCAAACAGTAAGTTTAACATACAAATACATGCATAATGAAACAATGAGAAACTACAGGTCTGACCTTTTATGAGAAAATTAATATTTGGCGAAACAACACTGTAAATCTATCAAACGTTTAGCTAAACTTCTTTATCATCAATATCCATGATGACAAGATCCAGAATGTCTGACCCAAAAGATCCACATGAATGTATTGAAGTCAAAATGACTTGTAATTGTATTAAATGGTTTTCATCAAAGGTATCTGTAAAGCTATTTGTACATCAAGCTATTTGTAAAGTAGGTCTAATGAAATTTAATGATTTACGATTACACAGAAACGTTCCAGCCATGTTGATTTGTTCATTTTACAGTTCAGTTCAGTTTGAGGCAATGACACCTGTAGCAGTCAAAGGTTTAGAAATATTTTTATTACATTAATTTAGGGGTGTTTAAATTTTACATACAGGTGGAGTATGTCAAGTCAAGTCAAGTCAATATTATTTGTATAGCGCTTTTAACAATGCAAATTGTGTCAAAGCAGCTTTAAATCAACTTGATATAAAACTGGGTGGCTTTATATCAGCTTTACAGTATTTAGACGGGGAAATAATATGTATGAAAGAGGCAGATAAAACAATAATGAAAAATAAATAAATTCAGGACAAAATCCTGTAGTAAAAACATTGGCTTGTCGTCTAAAATCATACTTTGTCAGGTCAGTTTGTGCAGAGCCTTTAATTGAACCAGCAAGACTTCCTTTGTCAACTACTATAAACTATGCTTGTCAGCCACTATCACTAAACCAAGCAAAAACACATAATTTCAAAACAGCTTTACAGAGATGTATGATAATATATTTAAAATACCTTATTGTCTACCCATCCACATTTCACACTTTAGAGCTGGCCAATACTAAATCAAGTATTTTTTGGCTATATAGTATAAATTTAATTATGCAACTAACAAAACTATGCTTATACACCAGATTAAGCTAGATTAAAAGGGATAGTTCACCCTGTCATTCTTTTTTCTCTAGAACATAAAAGAAGAAATTGAGAAATAATCTTTTTTTTTTCTTCTCTCCACACACAGGAAGACAACGTTCAGCCAAACAGTTCGATTACCAACTTTCTTCAAAATATCTTATTTTGTGTTCCGCAGAAGAAAGAAAGTCATAGAAACTTGGAACGACAAGAGGGTGAGTAAATGAAGAAAGAATTTTAATTTTGGGTGAACTTCTGTTTCAGTTTAGGCTAGATTTGAGATAGTGGTATC
Organism: Barbus barbus; assembly: GCF_936440315.1. Lineage (NCBI taxonomy): Eukaryota > Metazoa > Chordata > Actinopteri > Cypriniformes > Cyprinidae > Barbus > Barbus barbus. Next base: position 30,056,442 of record NC_136729.1, read on the forward strand.
AGGTAGGTAGTGAGGAAAAAAGGATGTTATCAAAGACTTCAAAGTACACTTTTGAAAGTACAATTGACGATGTGAGCATCACATGTGGTAACGATTGTTCCGTCCTCTTACTGTGTGTCGCATTAAAAAGAAGCATCATGCAGACAAAAACTTGAAGACAGCAGGAACAGGAGCCGAGGAACCATGGGCAAGTACTACAGCGATTGATGTAGGTGGGGCTATGCTAAATAGACAATGCATTTGATTTGGGCTATCTAAACAACAGGCGCTGTTCGCTCCACCCGCTGAGCTGTCAGACGGAGAGAAAAGCACATTCGTGGAGGAAATCAAGCCGCGGAGTCTTTCAATAAAGAGGTCTCTGGTGGCTCAACCCACAGCTTGTCCTCTTTTACACTACCTGACATGCACATCCAGCCGAGATGCTAATTAGCAGCAGTAGCTAATGGGCTTGGAGGGGGAACACAAAGGCTACACAACATTTTAATCACCCAACATTGTCCTGATGCAGTGAGTGGAATTAATTGAGGGGAAAAGTGAGAGAGTGATTTGGTAAAAGGTTCCACGAGACAAGAAGACAGGAAGCTGACGGAAAGAGATCCACAGTGGAGGTCAGCACACTCGGACACGGATGTATTCACTCATTCACACATCGGTCCCTGCTGGCACGGCCTCATTTGAGAGCCAACAAGCACGTATGCTTAGAGTATCACTGTCAAGATTATGCAGATTCATGGATCCGGCTTAATTCCCAAGGTAAAATTCATAAAGCAGGCCGCTATGTGCAGCCACACACACTTGTACGCTTGCTCGATTGATTATGTACACACAGACTGTAGTCGTCAGACTGTCCAGAGCACAAAGGACAGGGAAAAAGACAATTTAATACGAACAAGAGCCTAAAACCCTGACATGCTCATCAAACATATTTTAATTGCTTCCCTTCCTGGTTCCCACCATGATGGTCACAGAACAGCTAATAAATCTATAGAGAGAAAAGACCCTCATGTTGTGCAGGAGCGGTCTTCAACTGGTGGGTGATTTAGCAGGATCGCCCTTCCAGGGTTCAGGTTTGAAAAAATCAATGGAGCAAAACTTTGTTATTATGAGTCTGGGTGAGTTTGGTTCTTTTGTGATACGAGATTCACAGCCTATAGTTTATGATTGACAACACTTGTTATCTTACATACTAGCTCAATTTACAGACAATGACTTCTTTCATGTGCACTTTAAATTTTCGATTTCAGTAGGACTGAAGCAATAATTTGTCTTTTTATTCTGACTGAAATCGTAGCAGCCACATTTTTTAAAATAAGTCTTTCATGTTCACCAAGGCTGCATTTATTTGATCAAAAATACAGCAATACAGTAATATTGTCAAATTGTATTACAATTTAACAGAACTGTTTTCTGTTTTAATATGTTTTAAGTTGTAATTTATTCCTATGACGGCAAAGCCAAATTTTCAGCATCTTTACTCCAGTCTCCGGTGTCACATGATCCTTCAGAAATTATTCCAATATGTTAATTGGTGTCCAATAAACATTTCTTCTTATTATCAATTTGAAAGCAGTTGTGCTGCATAATATATTTTGTGAAAACATTATTATTTGATGAATAGAAAGTTAATTTTTAATTGAAATCTTATGCAACATTCACATGCAAGTGTTTACTGTCCCCTTTGATGGATTTAATGAGTCCTGGCCGAATAAAATAATTTATTTCAATCAATCAATCAATAAATACTGACCACAAACTTTTGAAAGGTAGTTCACACAAGGACAGACAGACTACACAAAAATTAACTGTAGCCTGTTTATACCTGCGTGTAAGACCAACATACTTGCATGATACGATACAAAACTCTACTTATGGCCTATCCTAAGTCAAGAATTGTGCACTTGTAAACACTTGAATGCTGAAACCAGTTCTTAGACAAAAAGACACCTATTGAAAATAGCTCAAAAGTAAAAGCCTGTTTTTACACCACCCACTGGTATTAAGTGCAGATCATCCATTAGGCGGAATGAGGTCAATAACACGTGCTTGCCTCTTATTACATAAAATTAGGAGGTGTGATCCTTCATGCAGAGGTGTAGGAAACGGTGCTGGAAAGCCAAGTAATTCTGTTTTCAACACAGATGAGAACCAAAGAGGTTAATGACCAGATTGTGAAAACAAATTTATGCTGTGGCAGGAGGCTTTTTGAGCAGCTGTTCAGATAGATGATCAACCAAACAATTTGTCATGTTCAGTGAAATTGTTGTTGTCCGCCTCCGCAATGTCAATCTAAACAACTTGCTCTGCTGCGAGAGACGCTCCACAAATTATTTTACTCCAGAGAGGCATTGTGGGTTCTAAACAATATCGGCAATCTGTCTTAATATTGAAGTCCTTGAAGAAGTTATATCTGTTTTCATCATGTATAAAACATGTCCAGAGTCTCCGCGCTGAAGCTAAGGGATGACAGGAACCAGTTTTTTTTTTTTTTTCATTTTATTTATAATCTAAGATTAATTCACTGGAATTCATATCTCTGTTCTCAGCTCACATCATAGAAATACAGCAGGCTCGAGTGTGTAAGTATGCGCTCGGATGAGGGCAACGCACACTTCTGAATGTAAATTCTGCTATCAGCATTCAGTATTATTGGCTCGTGATTCACAAGGGTGTCTGCGAAGGGAGGGCACACAAGAAAGAAAAAAGATCGGAGAGAGAGGAGGAATAAAAAAGGATGAGCAACGATGAACAGATTGTCGATGATGAATGAGGAAATGATAGCAAAGAAGCAAAACGATGCATCTGACAGATTAAAAACATGAAGTTGATATAAAGAGCAGCATATTTATTTGATGATAACAAGAACATTGTTCAAAGAGCTAATTAGATCAGAGAGTTTTTGAGAGGAGCCGAGTAGCTTTGCAGAGAGAAGGAAGTGGTGAAAAGAAAATACAAAAAAAATAATAATAAAACATTTGGAGAAAAAAAAAAGATAACTGTGCACAAAAGAGCGGAATCTGTATTTCATGTTGATAAATCTAAAAGGACAAAGAGAGGAATCAATAACTTGTAACTTCAAACGAGTCTGACTAAGATCGTACCGATTCTTCTGGAGCGAAGACATATTGCTTATAAATTCTAATAATCTTAACAAAGAGAATCCATGCGAATGAATCTCGTCTGATGTTTATGTATTAATTAGACATGGTACGGTGAATTAACGAATAGGAAGATGTGAGGAGATTTCACATGTTCGAATCAAGAGATGTAAAGAGCTTCTGACAGGCTTCATGAGGAGATATGATAATGTTCAGTGGAGGAAAGAGGAGGGAGTCAGACTGAAAGGAATGGGATTAGGAAGTGCATGCCTCTGAACTGCACACTCAGGAAAGATAGGACGTCTGACTCACATGCTTCAAACTCAGACAAGATCTCTAAAAGATGAGAACACCAGCTTTGGCAAGGCTTACTAGAGAAAACAAACCAAGAAAAGAACCCAAAATACACAAAGTGGGGCTCTCGCAATATGGTTTCTAAGAATCAAACAAATTGCTCTTCATTTGTCAACAGAGTGTGTTGCCTCAAAATGTGTGTTTTGGTGTGTGTTTTTGAGCCTTCTGAAATATCTATTTCAGAGCTCCTTTATTCTGCTCAACGTATGGTCCATATACAAATCATTTTGTGAGCATCCAAAGTGGAATCTCTCCTGTGCTTCCTGGGCAAGGCAGTTTTTGAAACGTGGACTTCACGGCAAGAGACGGAACACAGCGCAGCCATAATTCAGTGATTTTATCAGAGACATGGTGTGTGTGCCCTGCATTTTTAATTGACTTTTTCTACAACTTTGATGTGTTTTTATACATGAAGCATGCAACTCAATATTGAGAACAGTTAGGCGAATGATTGCATGCATCTAAAAAATTAACATCCTGTATCACAGGCACAGTTTATACACATTCTAATTAAAAAGCAAACTTTTATTTTAAGAATTAATTTGTGGACTATTTGGCACATAAATAGAACGCCCACAACAAAAGACAGATACAAACACATAAAATCTCTGGTGGGTTTTCATAAATCAACTCCAACAAGACCCTTTAAAGTTCACCTGTCTCATCTGCGATTTATCGCTAACACTTTAACAACTTGTTAAAATGAGTAAATACATTAGGTATCATGAACATGAGAAAATTAAAGCTTTTATTCAGCAAGGATGCATTCAAATAACTGATAAAATAATAGCTTAAAGACATTCATAATGTTACAAAAGATTTATATTTTCATAACTTCAAAATCTTGAAAAATAAAGCACTACGGTTTTCACAAAGTTATTTTAAATGGTAATTAATTACTTGCCTTAGTAATAATTAGAGACTACTTTCAAAGACACTTAAAAAAAAAAAAACTTAATAAACCCAAACTTTTGACTGGTAGCGTATCTACAGCATACTCAAAACTTTGTCTATTCATAAATGCAACTGCAAACAAATGGCTTTCTGTCCCACACAATTAAAGCATTTAAAATGATTGGCACTAAATGACTACAAACATGACATTTAGCCTATGCAAAACACCAGATGATTTGAACGAGGCCTCGGGAATAAATCACCATAAAACTTGAGTATGACTAATTACTCTCTGAAGGATGCTACTGTTCAGAAAAAGCTGGACTTTCAGCCGCTTTCACTTTTATCCAGGGTATTTTTCCTCTGGAAGTGAGTCATTGCATTATGTGCTGTTGTTCTGAGAGCCGAGGGACTTATTGACGTTTTGTATTTGAATGAATGTCATGCTGATTACTCCATGCTGAGTGATTTGGTATTTAATGCTCGTACACTTTGCGAAAGAACTGCAAGGAAGAAACGACCCATGCAGAGAAAAGACCAAACAATGATCACTTGCTGAGAATGAAACAGTAAAGAAAAACAATACAGAAAACATGCAAGGCTAATATGGTGGTGATGGCGCAGTGGATAAGACACATGCCTTTGGTGTGAGAGACCCGGGTTCGAATCCACTGTGAGGCACCAATGTGTCCCTGAGCAAGACACTTAACCCCTAGTTGCTCCAGAGGCATGCGACCTCTGATATATATAGCAATTGTAAGTCGCTTTGGATAAAAGCGTCAGCTAAATGAATAAATGTAAAATGTAAATATACACACAGTAGTGCTTCAAAAATATATGCTGACAGTGATTTTAAAATCACTTAAGGTTGACATTTTGTTATAATGTTGGACACTAGTAATGCTTTTCTACCGTGTAATGACTATTGTTTAAATGCTACTGGTGGGCTGTTTCAAGCTAGCAAAGCATTTGAAAATCTGATCTCAAATACAATGTATAGTGATAAAACCAAGATTGCATTATATTTATACAAGTTATATTAGTTTCCTGCTAAAAAATAACATTATGCAGGGAAAGCGTTTAAGTGTAGCAGTGCATAATAGCATAATATATCATATCATGAACAAGATTAAGAAAACATAAATCAAAATCACTAAGAATGCCAACAATTTATGGCATGCTTTTCTAGGCCTAAACATTATATTATATGTGGGCAGAGACAAGTCATATAGAACAGAACACTCAACTACATATTTGACAGAACACCAATCAGGAGAACTCTGACATTATTCTCATTAGTAGTTGACGCATCGAGCTGCACATTTGCATAAAGTCAAATATTCCTCAACTTTGCCACACTGCTAGACAGACACACGCACACGGCAGCAACAATCATTTATGCTCGTGTTACCAGAACAAGTTCCAGGCAGCAGCCAAAAAAAGGTGAATCTAAATCACCATAGAGTCAAAAGTTTATTTCAAGAATCAAGTGCTGTTGATGAAGCTAGGTGATTTATAAAAGCGCAAATGGAAATAGAAGGGTGATCTATTTTACAGTAATATTCTATGAAACACGGAAATTATTACTTTTATTTAGCAAGGATGCTTTAAATTGATCAAAAGTGTCATTAAAGACATGTATTATGTTACAAATGATTTCCATCAAATAGCCTAAATAAATAAAACACTATTCATCAAAGCATCTTGACACTTCAACATCAAAACAAATTCTTGAGCACAAAATCAGCATATTAAAATAATGTCTGAAGGATTACATAACACCGATGACTGAAGTAATGGCTGCTGAAAATTTAGCTTTAATAATATAATAATAATAATTCATTACATTTATATAGCGCTTTTCTAAGCACTCAAAGCACTCTACATTGTGAGGGGTGGTGTCTCCTCATCCACCACCAGTGTGCAGCATCCACCTGGATGATGTGACGGCAGCCATAGTGCGCCAGAACGCCCACCACACACCAGCTTACTGGTGGAGAGGAGACAGAGTGATGAAGCCAATCAGTGTAAGGGGATGATTAGGAGGCCATGATGGTCAGAGACCAATGGGGAAATTTGGCCAGGATGCCAAGGTCACACCCCTACTCTTTTCGAAAGACATCCTGGGATTTTTAATGACCACAGAGAGTCAGGACCTCGGTTTAACGTCTCATCCGAAAGACGGTGCTTTTTGACAGTATAGTGTCCCCGTCACTATACCGGGGCGTTAGGACCCACACAGACCACAGGGTGAGCACCCCCTGCTGGCCTCACTAACACCTCTTCCAACAGCAACCTAGTTTTCCCAGGAGGTCTCCCATCCAGGTACTGACCAGGCTCAACCCTGCTTAGCTTCAGTGGGCAACCGGTCTTGGGCTGCAGGGTGATATGGCTGTGGCATATGATATGGCTTTACCATCAAATTACATTTTAAAATATATTAATATACAATATACATTGTGGAATCTCTCACAATCATGTGCATAGTTTTTATTTTATTTTTTTTAAATAAATAATATTTTAAACTTAAATGTAAATATGAATATAAGTATTTCAATAAAACATTTTTTAATAAAAAGTCAAATCGAACTTACCAATGTCTTCCCCAATCTCATTTGCATAAAAATGTGTCATTAAACAAACTGTAATTTAATTTACTCTTCGCCAAACACATTTAGATTGCCTAATGGTCTGTTTTCAGTAATATTTACTAAATAAAAGAAGTTTGTTTGCTTGCCATTGTGCGTATAATTTGAATAAACTCCAACAGTATGTTTTAAAGCAGTGGGTGAGTAATTCACTCCTTGATTTGCTTAGTAAAAGCCTACTTTGTGCATTCGTTTATTGCTAAGTTTAGTGCAGGAAAAATAGGCGTAGCGCACACTCACAAGTATTCAAGTGCAATGCATCTGGATGCCATGACAACTTCACATGCTTGCTGCTGATCTATGTAGTTATAGTAAAATCACTTGAACATGGTACACAAAGAGTGAATTTGCAGGTAGGAAAGCTAAAACGGGTTTAAAATTGTGACTGATCATATGAACTGACCGTATGCAGTCTTGGTGAGAATAAGAGTCTTCTTTTACAACATTCAAAAAAATCCTGACCAAAAACTTGAACAGTAGTATAAAACTTGAACAGTAGTATATGTAAGTGACACAGCAGTTATAGCTTTACAGTTGTAGTTGTATCTTCTCGTCCAGTGTGTCCCCCTTAAGTCAAATTCCCTGTAGCTCAAACAGTAGAGCATGCCGGCAGCAACACCAAGGTCAAGGTTTGATTCATAGAGAATGCAGGAACTTATAAAAAATTTAATGCAATGTAAGTCGCTTTGGATAACAGCATCTGCCAAATACATGACTGTAAAGTAAATATAGCATGCAACGGACGAATAGATGGCAGGCTGCATGCATATACAGTAAACTACACCTAGAGTAGCAGGAACAGCAAATAACATGGACAGAGACAGATGATTTTTATCGGTTCCTAACACAAGACTAAAAGAACATCTGAAAGCATGCATGTTTTATGATTTTCCCTCAAGTGCTGCACAAACTCTGCTCAAAGTAGAGAGCCGAGAGGTTCCAGACCACAACAGCACAAAGGTCAAATCGCCTGAAGGGCCACTCAACATCTACACACCAACATAAGCAGCTCCTATCACAAAGAGCTCACAGGACACAAGGATCTTCTCCGTGCTGGAGTTTACGAAATGAAGTGTAGAAGAAACAAACAGCTCCCTGCGACGCCGAGTAAAGCAGATATGGGCAGTCAGTCAGCGTGCGAGGTTTGTGTGCAAAGCGAGTTGACTGATTGAGACCTAATGTGAGGAGTAATAGAGAAAAGATGCAGCGTTCGCCTCAGAGCATGGCCAAACCCTGCTGTGTCAATCGACTTCTCGCCACACCTGCGCCTTATTCAAAAGCTTTATTGTTCGCCATAGGCTCTAGGTAATTTGAGTTATTAATCTAAAATTTGCTTTTGGAACAAGCATCACAAAAACTCGCTCTTTTAATTGTCACCCCCCTCTCGGCTTGCCAACAACAAGGAGAGTGTATTACTAAACAACACTTGACTCCACGCCAACTGAGTATGTAGAGAGTGCTAGGAAGATGCGAAAACTGAGAATTGGCAAAGCGTTTTGACCACCGGGATAGGCAAAGCCCAAATGAGGAATGGGAGGAGGGCAGAAAAATCTGTGAGGTTACACCCAATATCCTGTGTAATTTCCAATTGGCATCGCTGTCTTTCGGCATCATCTCTTTTCCTCTCAGATGCATTGAGCTGATGCATATTGATGTCCTCGAAGCAGCTCTCCAAAACAAGGGTTTGTATTTCTTGAGAGGATGTTTGTATGCGTTTATTAAACTCGAGAGGTTTAAAGAGAGTGCAATAATATAAGCATAAGGCTGCAAAAGCCTGACGAGAGACACCGAAAATGATTCGTGCAGGGATAGAGAGAGGAACAAATGATATGAGACAGATATCAATAGCGCTTATGAGGAAAATCAACTGTCAAAACAGCCTGTACTTTCAAAAATTTGTAGTTCCATTTGTGCTTGATAGAAATATCAATCAAAGACTCTCTCTACAGACAGTCCAATCCCAGCTCTTCCATAATAGAAACAAAAAAAAAAGCAGAGCAAAACAGAAAATCCCCAGCGCACACTGCAAGTGTGAGGAATCTGGGTATAATGGAGAGAAGAGATTGAATTCAGATCCACCATCAGGCTCTCCGAGGTCCTTGAGCTGATAATAATCTGCCGTACTTGCATATGCAAAATCCACAAGTCTCATTAGCCTGAAACCTCCTTGGGACAGCTTATTTTCTCCCCAACAACCTAAGTAAAAATATCAACGCCGGACGCTTGAGGAACTCTGACACGAAACAGAGCCGTTGGCTCTTGGCGGACAGTCCCTTTATATTAGAAAAATGCACTTTTAAACTGTTGTCTCTGTTTTGTGTTGGTGAGCGATGATTAAATTACAAGTATGAGGACAGAGTGCCGTGTCGGCCTGACACAGAAAGCAATTATGGGATGAATAAACAAACATCTGTAATGACTGAAATGCCCTTTTTCCACACGGCTGCTTTTCCTGGTCCTTTTTTGATGATGCTTTTTTCTCCGCTGTACTTGCAAACTCATCATATGTTATAGGTCTGGCAAGTCCATTTTCTCCCTGGTGTATCTGAGCATATCAAAGAGTAGCACTAATGAAACAGAGAGGAAAATGCAGCTTTTGGCTTCTTGAATATTTCATAGTTTTCAGTGAGGATACTGCCCTTTAGTTTGTTGAATACAAGTTGCTTTTTAACTGATACAATAGAAAAAAGATAGTATCACAGTTGTTTGATATTTAAACTATCATATTTATCCATACATCAACATTTAGCACTTAGCCCAGCGTCCTGTGGATGTCCAAATAGTAATCCTTTCATTAAATAACTGTAAAAATGTCCCACTAACATTAGGGTCACCCTCATTCTGAAAAAAATAAAATAAAAATTGTATTACGGAATCCACAAAAATATTAAGCATCACAACTGTTTTCGACATTGGTAGTAATAAAAGAAAGGTTTATTGAGCACCAAATTAGCAAATCGGAACAATTTCTGAAGGATCGTGTGACACTAAAGACTGGAATAATGGCTTTCCCATGCTAGATTCACTTTGCTGGCTACCAGTTCCCTAGAGAATTCATTTTAAAGCTTTTGTTTTTCGTTTACAAAAGCTTACATGGTTTGCCACCTTCTTATTTTTTTGGACTTAACTCTATACAACAGTCGTCTAGACCTTCAAGGTCTTCAAACAATCACAGTTTATTGTCCCTTGGACACATTTAAAATTAAAAGGTGATACAACTTTTTCTGTTGAAAGACATAGGCTCTGGAATGAGCTACCAATTTACATCAACTCTTGATCACATCTCAAGACGTGTGTTTTTACTTGTTACATTGTACCGCACTTTGACAAACATTTGTTGTTTTTTAATTTGTGTTTGACATATTTGTTTTTTAACACATCTAAGCACAACTCTGTCAACAAAACAGTCCTTCTAGTTTCTTTAGGAGCTGTCTCCAGAACGGAAGGCTTTGCAATAATTTTAAATGAGCTTCAAGTTTGTTGCAAAATAAACGACAAAAAAGCTGCAGATTTTACGTGTGACACTCTTTCTGAATTATAGAGCAGACAACACTCTTTTATTAGCGACAAAATTACTGGGCATGAAAACATACTTTGTGGGAAAGACAAAGCAATACAAAAACATATGGGGCTTTATTAAAAACTCTCAAGGTTTAAATATCAGAAGCCCCCATCCAGCAACACCCAACTGTACTTCTAGTGCAAATATAACAAATACGCACCTCAGATGCAAATTCAGCTAATAAAAGCTCATGTTCCTTGGAGCATTTAACTTATTTAAGATTACTAAAAAAAGTCAAGCTTCACCCAGCGGAGCATTTGACCCACTGCTGCATATCCGTTTTGGCAACAGTAAAACAACAGGGTGCTAAAGTGTTAGTTTGTTTCACAAGTGTGTGAATTTGTGTTGATGTGTTGTCAGTGTAAGTATATTACCATTAAAAATAAACTGTACATCTTCTACGACTACTATTAGTAGTGTATTTCAAATTACTGCTAAGTATTGTTAGTGGTGCTTGTAATATTAGCGGCAAGGCAAGCATCTCAATATTTCTCCTGTTATTTGTCATACTTACAGTAAGTGATCTGAATAAACCTCTAAGCTCAAGTATTAAACTTTCGCTCATAATTAGAATCACTTGCACTATGGACATAAATGCTGCCACAAATCATGTAGGTTGTTGAGCAAAGGGATTCTAGTACTTCTCTAAGTGAACAGAGATACAATTTTCACTGTGGAAGGATAAAATAGGCACAAATTACTTGAGCAAATTCTAGTGTGAATATATATTTGGGGTGGTCTCTTTTGAATTAAAGAACAACACCCTAGCCTAAATCAACTAGTGCACCAAAAATACAGCACCCAAAATTATTCACTCAAAAATGTATTTTATTTCTGGTTGAAATAGTTTTGATGGGCTGAAATAGTGACAGTGACATTTAATTAGTGCATCTCGATCTGATGCATGAACAAAACATCATTAAACATTATTTGAATGAGCCTGCCATATGATAAAACAATAAGACTTATGCTTTGTCACTTTTGATATGAAACATATGAGATCTCAAATTCTGTAATGAGCTTTCTTCATTATGTAATGAAATTAAACAATAAATGTCATTTTGATGCTCTTTTAAGTAATGTGACAGGTCATATGTGTGGCAATGATGGCACGGTGTGGATCACGGCAAACAATATGAGGGCCGATAGTTGGTGGGAGGAGTGTCGCCCAGATCAGTCCGGTGATCATGTGGGGCAGATCAGGCAGTGACCTGACAGCATATTATGAGACCCATGAAAAACAAGATATGATATAATAGATATAGATATAATAAAATATGATAGAATGATCACAGAAATTTTAATTAAGTGTAGTATTGTTTAAATTTAATCTTTGAAATAGCAATTCAAAACAGCAACATGAAATCCATGTGGGCCAGATGTGGACTGGATCTGGGCCAACACTGCTTGCTGTCAACATTATCATTTCAAAATAAAGCAAATCAGTAAATCAGTCAGCTGCATTAAACTGCACTTAATTATAATTAGATTATATATTATTATTCTCAGTACAAATAATTTTACAATCTTTACATAAAGAGAGAAAGAGATATCATTTAATCATTATCATGTAATATTTATTTGGTTTACCATTGGGCACATAATTTTATTAATATGCTGTCATGTACAAGCATTAAATAAAATGATCATAAAATTATATATTTTTTTTTATTCAAATCCTCGGTATCCATGTTTCTATTTTCTCTGTAGCTATAGTAACAGTTGAAAAATTTGCCGTTAAGCAGTTTTACAACAAGCTTTACGGCAGCGATATCTCTTTGACATTTCTGCTATAAATTCTTGTGATTACACATGTCTGTCTGTTACATTTCTCTTATAGACTGTATACTTTATACACTTACTCTATTTTGGTTGATTTGTTCTTCATAAAAAATAAAACAATTTCAATGCAATATGTTTTTTATTGCACAGTTACATGACCTGTGGATTTTAAGGCTGATTTTCTATTCAGTTTAATGTACTTTATTGGCATAATTTGTGTGTACATTACCAAAACATTTCACAAAATGAATAATGGCGATTATAGTAAATGCAATAATATCAAATATAAGATTCTGTATTGGATCTGGGCTATAAATACATCACGAAAGACATTCAGTGTCCATAGCTCATCAGTCAACTAAAAATTAATTTTAGAGAGGAGCATTTTGCTAAATATATGCATATACTACATAGTATTCAAACATACAATGAATAATAAAGACAACAGGTTAAGAGTGAATGTTTAGATGTTATTTCAACAATTAATTGAAGTTTAAGCACATAAATTGTATTATTAAAAAGTCGACATAAAAACTGCTTTGTACAATTTAAATATTTATATGCACTGCCTTGCCAAAAAAAAAAAAAAGGTAATTTGAATTTACTTGGATTTACCTTACTTACCTAGTTGATTGATTACATTGATAATTGCAAACATTTTTTGTATTACAAGCTTTCTAAAATGTTAGGTTTAAATATGCAAATTATAGCTAATTTGCATACATTTCTAGAACAAAAATCTAAACACTGGATGAAGTTGGTTTCAAAATTCTTATTTCATTTTATTGACATATTAGAGTCAAAAGTTTTTACAATTTTGGGTATCTCCTTTTGTCACTCCATAATTCAGAAAATAGTTAGAACAGACAGAAAACAACACATTTTCATAATTTTTGGAGGGAATAAAATGTTGTATATAAATCCCTCTGTAAAAACCTTCAGGATATAGACAGGAATAAAGATGTAAAGTTTGGTGTGTGTAAGTGCTACTGAAGTGGAGATATATGGCTCAATGTAGGAGAGAAAACTCATTTTGAGAAAACGGCCTTTAAAAATATGTATTGTAATTGAAATCTATTGATGCAAATAGATACAGTGCTATAAAAGAAATACTTAACAGTGTCTTTTGGATGTTTTGTTTCCACTAGTCTGAAAAAATACTTTATGAAAAACCAAAAAGCCCAAAATCTCAAATTTGACAGGTGCATGAAAAACGTCTCAGGTTACGTATGTAACCATGGTTCCCTGAAGGGAACGAGACGCTGCGTCGAAACGCATACGGGAACGCCTTCAGCGTGACCAGGCTCTGAATATGATGTGTAATCAGTCAAACAAGGGCGAGGCGTCACGGGCGGGGTGACGTCACGACCAGGAAGCATATAAGCACGTGCGGCGGAGCCGGCTTCAGCTTCAAGTCATGAAGCAAGCGCTGGCAGGGATGCCGGAAGTGTGGCCACACGACGCAGCATCTCGTTCCCTTCAGGGAACCATGGTTACATATGTAACCTGAGACGTTCCCTTCCAGGAACTTCGAGCTGCGTCGAAACGCATATGGGAACGAGATACCAACGCCGCCAGACTGACAAGTCCCTGCCTGGTGTCAGGACGAAAGGACAGAGGAGCCGGGAGTGGCTCGGATGTCGAGGTCATAGAACCTAACGAAAGTCAGGGGCGTGGACCACCCAGCTGCGTTGCAGATGTCCTGCATGGAACACCTGCCCAGAAGGCCTTGGAGGCCGCCACACCTCGGGTTGAGTGCGCTCTGACTCCCACCGGCGGGGGGAGCTCAGAGGCCTCGTATGCCAAAGCCATGGCACCCACAATCCACCTACTAAGAGGAGGGCTTCGTAGCAGGAAGACCCCTCTTAGGCGGACCATAGCACACGGGCAGCTGGTCCGACTTTCTCCACAGGGAGGACCTGTGGATGTATGCGTCTAGTGCTCGCACTGGACACATACGGTTGTGCTTCTCCTGGTCTGGCTCCCCGAAGGGAGGAGGACAGAAGGCCTGCAGTACGACCGGCTGTGGACGACCGATGGGACCTTCGGAACATACCCCACGCGGGGGTAGAGGAATACTTTCGCTGAACCGGGCGCAAAGTGAATAGAGGCCGTAGTCAGGGCCTGAAGGTCACTCACCCTCCTCAGAGAGGTGATAGCCAATAAGAAAACGGTCTTGATAGTGAGGAGTCTCTCAGTTATCTCCTGAATGGGCTCGAAAGGTGCATTGCACAGAGCCTCCAGAACCACAGCCAGATCCCACGTAGGGACGAGATCGTACCGGAGGCCTCAGCCTCAGCGCACCGCGGAGGAAACGTGTAACCAGGGGGTGTCTACCCACTGACTGGCCACCGGTAAGGGCGTGGTATGACGAAATAGCTGCCACGTAGACCTTAACAGTGTAATGGGTTACCCCTGCGGAGAAACGGGCCCGCAGGAACTCCAGTACTGCACCAACGGGGCAGTTGACTGGGTCGAGCTGGTGGTCCCCGCACCAAGAAGTGAAGAGCCTCCACTTCAAGGCGTACAGTTTCCTCGTAGAGGGAGCTCTGGATTGGAGGATGGTCTCGACAACCTCGGTTGACAGACCGGAAGCTATGAGCTGTGCCCCCTCAGGGGTCACACCAACAGCTTCCATCACTCCGGGCGAGGGTGCACCTCGGTGCCCCCGGCCTGTGAGAGGAGGTCCCTCCTGACGGGCACTTCCCACGGAGTGCCGTCGAGGAGAGATATCAGGTCCGAGAACCATACTCGGCCCGGCCAGAACGGTGCTACTAACAGTAGACTGACCTCGTCCCGGCACAGTCTCGCCAGAACTCCAGGGAGCAGAGCGATCGGGGGGGAAGGCGTACAGATGGAGCCTCGGCCACGTCTGTACCATAGCGTCCAGTCCCGGAGGAGCTGGAGGAACCAGAGGGGACATTGCGCTGACTCTCGAGTGGCGAAGAGGTCCACCTGTGCCTGGCCAAAACCTTCCACATCTGCTTCACCCCTCAGGGTGAAGCATCCATACCCGGGCCTCGGCCCCTGTCTCGACAGGACGCCTGCTCCCACATAAAGATGCCCAGGAATGTGCACAGCTCTCAGTGATAGGAGCTTGCCCTGGGACCACACAAGGATCTGGTGTGCCAGCTTATACAAGGGGCGCGACCGCAGACCTCCTTGGTGGTTGATGTAAGAGACCACTGCCGTGCTGTCGGTGCGCACCAGCACGTGGTGATCTCTCAGGTCTGGGAGGAAGTGCTTGAGTGCACGGAACACCGCTAACATCTCTAGCCGATTGATATGCCACGTCAGGTGGCAACCTCTCCACAGACCGCGGGCAGGGTGGCCACTCATGACCGCACCCCAACCGGAGAGGGAAGCGTCCGTCGCTAGCGACACGCGGCGACAAGGAGCTCCCAACACCGGGCCCTGGGACAAGAACCAAGGATTCCTCCACATGTCGAAGGCACGGACACAACGGCGTGACCCTTTGACAGCGCGGAGTGAGTTTCCCCTCAGGGAGACCCCCTTGGTCTTGAGCCACCACTGTAGGGGTCTCATGTACAGCAGGCCAGAAGGTATCACGCTGGACGCAGCTGCCATGAGCCCCAGCAGTCTCTGAAACTGCTTGACAGTGAGTGACTGGCCTTCTCGCACTCTCCTGACTGTAGTAAGGATCGACTCGATCCGAGCAGGGGACAATCGTGCCTGCATCGTGGTCGAATCCCACACCACGCCTAGATAAGTGATTCTCAGAACCGGAGAAAGCACACTATTCTTGGCGTTCAGTCTCAACCCCAGTTCTTTCATGTGGGCGAGAACGACATCTCGATGTCGAACCGCCAACCGCTCTGATCGAGCGAGGATCAACCAATCGTCGATATAATTGAGTATGCGGATGCCCTGAAGCCGCAACGGGGCCAGTGCCGCATCCACACACTTGGTGAAAGTGCGGGGTGAAAGTGCTAGGCCGAAGGGAAGAACCCGATATCGGTATGCTTTGCCCCCAAAGGCGAACCTCAGGAACTTCCTGTGAGAAGGAAGGATGGAAACATGGAAATATGCGTCTTTGAGATCTATCGTGACAAACCAGTCCTCGGACCTGATTTGAGTCACGACCTGCTTGATAGTAAGCATCCTGAACTTCAGCTTTCTGACTGAGCAGTTCAGTAGACGCAGATCCAGTATGGGCCTCAGCCCTCCATCCTTCTTCGGAACAATGAAGTACCGGCTGTAGAAACCGGACTGGGTCTCGTGAGGAGGAACCAACTCGATGGCTTCCTTCCTCAGCAGAGTACCAACTTCCTGTTCCAAAACCAGAGCCTGCCCGGGGCGGACCGCAGTCATAACAACCCCGCAGAACGGCGGGGGTGGCCCGCCGAACTGAATACGATAGCCTTTCGCTACGGTCTGCAGGACCCAAGGAGACACATTCGGCAGCCGCTGCCAGGCTGTCAAATGCTCTACTAAGGGAATCAGTCTCTCGAGACTGACCTCTGGTGTTAGAGAAGCGGCCAGACCGCTGCCTCGCTGCGGCGCACCGGCAGGAGACACGTAATCTGGCGGCTGAGGCGAGTTTCTCGGCTCCGCACTGCCGGGCGGACAAACCTGAGAAATATACTCGCTGGGACCGGCTGTGCCCTGGAACAGCGGCAGGGTCAGCAGACAAGTCCCTGGAGGGCACCGAGGGGAGACGGTCACCGTGTGCCGCGGTGTAAGCCGCTCCACCCCAGTAGGGGTCGTCCTCCGTAGTCCTGGGGCTCACCCGTCAGGACCTCTGAACGAACCAGACCCTGCAAGGCAGGACCCAGAGAGACACATTCGGCAGCTCGCTGCCCAATGATCTTCTAAGGGAATCAGTCTCTCGAGACTGACCTCTGGGTTCAGAGAAGCGGCCAGACCGCTGTCTCGATGCGGCGCACCGGAATGAGACGCGTAATCTGGCGGCTGAGGCGAGTTTCTCGGCTCCGCGCTGCCGGGCGGACAAACCTGAGAAATATACTCGCTGGGACCGGCTGTGCCCTGGAACAGCGGCAGGGTCAGCAGACAAGCATAGCTCGCAAGCGTCTGTTCAACCCGCGGCATCGCCGCATACCCGCGCTCATTCAGTTCCCGCGGGAACGAATGGCCGGGACGAAAAGATTTCACCCGCGATCTCGACACCTCGGTGAGGAGATCGGGAAAAACGGAAGGCTACTGTGTAGAAGTAGCTCTCTGGGGCGAGAGAGGCGGCGAAACCTCGTCAACGCTCGTCACATCAACCTCCTCGGAGGACGCAGCGTCAAGCCCTCGTCTCGGGGGAAGAGACCGCTTCCGAACCGAGAGACGGGGCGCCAGATCAGGCGCGGGAGGAGATAGGGACATGCCCGTCTGAGTCTCGCCAGCCAGATCAGCCTTTTTCTCTTTTTTTAATTCTCTCCGCAAGCCCCCCGAGCGCAGCCGCCGCTCTGCCTTTTTTCTCTGATTTAAAGGCAGAAGCGGGACCGGCTTTATTCATTTTATGCTTGTGCAAACACTGCTGCTTACAAAGCTTTCATAGTTATATCATATTGGGGTGACAGAGGCGGCGAAACCTCGTGAACGCTTGTCACATCAACCTCCTCAGAGGAAGAGAGACGAAGCATTGAGCCCTCGTCTTGGGGGAAGAGACAGCTTTCACACCGAGAGACTGATACGGGAGGAGATAGGGACATGCCCGTCTCACACTCGCCAGCCAGATCAGCCTGCGAGCACCAAGAGTGCAGCCGCCGCTCTGCCTCGGCAGCAGCTGGACCGGCACCGCGTGGGGAGCTCGCGAAGGCTCCCTTCTCGAAGAGAGCCCTCCGGGTGCGGAGACCGATTTTGCGTGCTCCGCACCCAGGCAGACCACGCGCAAATCGTGTGTGTCCTCGCTCGTGATATAGCGAGGGCAAGGATGCACACACGACTCAAAACATGGTCTGAAAGCTTCACCCCTGAGCTTGCCCTTGGCTTTGGCATGATACTGAATGCTTTCCACTTAAAACTAGGACAAACAACAGTAAATAAGACTGACACACACAGAGCGCTTCGCTGAATGACAAAAAGCTGAAGCCGGCTCCGCCGCACGTGCTTATATGCTTCCTGGTCGTGACGTCACCCCGCCCGTGACGCCTCGCCCTTGTTTGACTGATTACACATCATATTCAGAGCCTGGTCACGCTGAAGGCGTTCCCGTATGCGTTTCGACGCAGCTCGAAGTTCCTGGAAGGGAACACAACGTTATCAAGTTAAAGGCAATCCAATGATAAATTTAAAAATGAAAGCTACTTTTTTTTTTTGACAAGCAGGGTAAAATCGACTCCAGCACATCCCAAAGATAGGGCTAAAGTCAGGAATTTTTAATGCCAGTCTTTCATAGTTTTAGCCTGCTGAATCTTGACATTGTCATCCAGGAATCTGGACATGGGTACTTCTTCCAACATGGTTGTTTGAGAAATAAAGAGCTATGCACTGCACCAGTAAAGGTTTAAAAAAACGGTGTCAAACATACAACATGACAGAAACATAAGTATTTGCTTATTTACATCCAGGCAGAGACTTCAGTGCAGGCTTCAGTGCATAACTACTACAAACATAAAACCCCTAAAACCTCCTCAGAACACCGTAGCAATCACATAGTGACACCCTGGCAACTGCCCACAACCTGAGCATCATAGCAGCAACACTTGCATCAGCATCACTCACATTTCCTTTAAGAAATGCACAAAGCTACTACTGCAACTTCTGTAACTACCATCACTATTGCTCAATGAAGTAAAAATAATGGATAAAGCAATATCAGAAGTTGCTGTACACTGTACATTTTAAAATACATGTGCTGCCTGTTCTCCAGTGAACTGAGACTGTGTGTGTGTGTGTATGTGTGTGTGTGTGTGTGTGTGTGTGTGTGTGTGTGTGTTTCACACTGCCTGAGGTGAGGCTGTAAGATCGAGAGCTCAGCAGTAGCTCCCTAGATTACTCCATTTCCTATGCTCTGATTACCAGGGGCTGAGGTGAACTGATCTATAGAACCCAGCATCCTGAAATCCTGTTCCCGAGAACGAGAGAGTGAGAGAGAAAGGTGTGCTAATGAACATCATGCCTATGCCACATGGTCATTAATCTACGATTAGAGCACTCTGTGAGCCTGCTGGTGCAAGACAGCCAGCTATAAATATTGACTACTTAGCATGTGAGTAGATGTATTGTCCGCATTCTGCTACATGTACGGCAAGGATATTTCGAGCACGCCCTAAACTTCACAAATTGCATTCATCATTCTGGTGCATATGGACATAAGTTTTTCTTCAAAGGGATATATAGATTAAAGTTCCTTAAGAGTGCTCAGAAAATGATGTCTATACTGAACTGAAGCAGCCTTGTGAACTGCTCTAATTTTAGTCTCTTAAGAGCAGGTCTACCAGGAGAATGAGAGGGAAGAGAGAACAGTTTGTGCAGACTTTATGTGGTTATTGTTCTGTT
The DNA here is from genome assembly GCF_936440315.1 of Barbus barbus. Lineage (NCBI taxonomy): Eukaryota > Metazoa > Chordata > Actinopteri > Cypriniformes > Cyprinidae > Barbus > Barbus barbus. Next base: position 30,076,244 of record NC_136729.1, read on the forward strand.
ACTATATATGCAAGCTCAAAAACCCCACAGGCAGATGAAAAGAATAGAAATGTGAACTGAATCAAGAAAGAGAAATGAAAAGGACAGACAGAAAGTGTATAGAAACAATCAGAGAAGGCAGACCACAGGTGTTCGTGGCCTCTTGAATTGATTTAACCAGCACAATTGCATAAGGATAGAGCATTATTGCAGAATGCAACAAAATCAGACACAAATAAACAAGAACTACCACCAACTCTTATTAAAACACAAATCCACAGAAAGCTTTGGCTGCATTTACACTGCAAATGTAAAGCAGGGATCTGCACATTAGACACACATCAGATATGCTTACATTCAATTAAGACTTAAACAACTGCATTTACATGAATAACATGCCAAGATGCACTAGGTTGGTCAGCACTATCTAGCAGTCAGAACTTCAGAGTGCTAATAAGCGATTAACAGGAACTGAATGGAAAATGTCAAATGTCAAAATTTGAACTGAGCTAGCAAGCAGAACTGTAATGTGAATTTGAAGGCAAAGTCGCAGAATTAAAATTCAAGAGAGGCAGATAATGCTTGAAATGCCACCTGTATAGATATTTATATCACAAAATGTATGGGTTAGGGTTACGGATTATGGGTTACCATACTCGGCCACGTCACGTCACTTTCACTTTTTTTTTTCACTTCTCAATCTAAAAATTAAAATTAAAAGCGACAATTTTTCTACCAAGAATGGAAACAATTATTCAATGGGAATTCCCATTATTTATACTTATTAAAACCTTTGCATTTAATGTAAATATCTTATGTCTTAAATCTGTTAAAAAAAATAAATATCTCCATTTAAATGACTCCTGGAGTGTACTGTACCTCTGTTCATAGCATTACTATACATGTGATTATTTCAAGTGCTCACATTCACCATTTATACCGTGGCATTCCACTAATTCTGCACATTAGTGAAATAATTAATTCTCAATCGTGTCCTTCATGTTTAAAAAAAACATGCCTCGATGCATTGAGTGCATCAGTGGAAGGTCCATTTCACCCATTTTACTGTATAACAACTCTCTTTATTCTTCTTTATACATATATACATACACATAACTTGATATCTTTCATTAGTTCATTTTCTGCAATTACTTCATTACATGTTTAAGGGGAAACACTGCAGGCAAAAACACAGTTTTTTTCCTGCATCTGTCAAGTTTGAGATTTTGAGCTTTTTTAGTTTTTCATAGTTTTTTTTTTTTTTTTTTTTCTCAGACTGGTGGAAAGAACACATCCAAAAGACACACTGTTAAGTGATTCTTTTATAGCACTTTATCTATTTGTGTCAATAGTTCCTCTTCAGGAACTCGAGCTGCGTCAAACGACGCTTTGGGGAACGCCCACAGCGTAACCGGCTCTGAATACCAATCAAATCTGTCCAGAAATGGGAAGGGACGTCACGGGCGAGGTGACGTAATGACCAGCTGGTATAAAAGCATGTGCGGGGAAACCGGCATCAGCTTTCTGTCATTCAGCTAAGCGCTCTGTGTCTTGTGAGTCATATTTACCGTTGTCTGTCTGTGAATGATGTCTAAACGTGGTTGTAAAACCAAGTATGGGAGAGAGAGTGAGGCGCAATACAGGCTGTGTGTTCCTCCGTGCAAACGCTATTTGTGTGCGGAGGACACACACACACTGTGTGTGCTTTGCTTGGGAGCGAGACATGCGGAGGCAGCCCTCGAGGGGGCTGACTGTCCGCACTGCGAGGGTTTTCCTCTGCGTGTGCTTCGTTCCCGAAAAGCTCTTTTCTCAGGAGAAGGGTCTTTCATTAGTGCTCCCCGCGGCGCTGGCCCCGCTTCCGCTGAGGCTCTTTCTCCGTCCTCACCTGCCGGATCCCGCGACCGCTCCCCGAGTCCGGAAGCACGCCTGGCGGTTTCTTCCCCTCGGGCAGCGGCCGCGGCGCGTCTCTTGTCTTCCTCTGAGGAGGTTGACATGGGAGGCGCCGAACGTGTCGCACCCCCTCTTTCACCCCAGTATGAGGAGCTTGTGGAGGTGATCACTCGTGCTGTAGCCAAGCTCAAAATTGACTGGCCGGCCGAGCGTTCGGTTGAACCGCAGAGAGGCAAACTAGAGGAGTGTTTCAGACCTCACCTCCACACCGGAGCCTGCCATTTTTTCCCGACCTCCACACTGAGGTGTCTCTTCGCCCCTTCACCTGGTTATTGCGGCAGTGTGATGGGGACGAGGGAGCGTGGCTACGGGACCATGCCATCCCTGAAGGCTCCGACCTTGCCCACCAAGCCGCTGCGTACATCATCGGCGCTGGTGGGCAAGGGGTACGAGGCAGCAGGTCTGGCTGGTTCATGCCTGCACACCATGGCGGTGTTGCAGGCATACCAGGCGGACCTGCTCAAAGATCTGGACGAGGGCGAGGGAATTTCTGCAGAGGACGTTTCTGTCTCTCCGCACCACCAAGGAGACCGCCCGTGCCATTGGGCGGTCTATGGCAGCCCTGGTGGCGGCGGAGAGGCACCTGTGGTTGACCCTGTCTGACATTAAAGAACGTGACAGGGTCTTCCTCTTGGACGCCCCGCTGTCGCCTGCTGGCCTGTTTGGTGATGCTGTTGACTCGGTTGTCAGCAGACACCAGGAGGCCAGGAGGCAGGCGGCGGCGTTCCAGTGGTTCCTCCCTCGCCGCGCTCCAGTTCTCGGGGCTGCTTGGCGAGAGCAGCCCCTGCCGCGTGCTGGCTCCTCACATAGGGAGGCGCAGAAGGAGAGCGTGGCCACCCGTGCGCCTCCTCATAAGCGGGGTAGAAAGAAGGGTGCGCGGCCGGGGACCTCTCAGCCTAAGCAGGATCTGAGGACCATGCTTCAGGCAAGGAGGTCTTCGGCCAAGAGGCCCTGATGGTGGTGTACCAGGGCCTATGAGGGTAGCCCCCGCTGGGGTAGAGCAACGATCGCTGCAATACACAGCGATCGTCGCCCTCCAGCGCCCTCAGGAGATCGTTCTGCCAACCCTGCCACCTACGGTGCTTCAGGGCGCAGCGGTCTCCAGCGAGCGCATGTCTCAGTTTCTTCCGCCTGGGACCGTAGCGGAGCTGAGATGCTCGCCACCCTTTCGGGGGTCTCTGGAGCCGCTAGTTCGGTTGTTCTGATTACACCAGAGGCCAGTCTCGAGAGACTGGTTCCCTTAGTAGACTATTTCGCAGCGTGGAAACTTCTGCCAAATGTGTCTCGATGGGTCCTGCGCACTGTAGAAAGAGGCTACAGAATCCAGTTTGGTTCTCGTCTGCCTCAATTTCACGGGGTGATTTCCACGTCAGTGGGCCCCGAGCAGGCTCTGGTAATGGAACAGGAGGTACATACACTCTTAAGGAAGGAGGCCATCGAGGTGGTTCCTCCTCTCTCGAGAGAGAGTCCGGGTTCTACAGCCGGTACTTCGTAGTTCCAAAGAAGGATGGAGGGTTGCATCCAATTTTAGATCTGAGGCATCTGAACCGCTCAGTCAGCAGACTGAAATTCAAGATGCTCACGCTCAGGCAGGTCGCGTCTCAAATCAAGTCACGAAGTGTGTGGACGCCGCGTTAGCTCCGTTGAGACTGCGGGGCATCCGCATACTCAATTACATCGACGATTGGTTGATTCTCGCTCGTTCAGAGCGGAGGGCGGTTCAGCATCGAGGTGCTGTTCTCGCCCACATGAAAGTGTTGGGGTTAAGACTAAACGCCAAGAAAAGTGTGCTTTCTACAGTACAGAGAACCACTTATCTTGGGGTGGTGTGGGATTCGACCACGATGCAGGCACGAATGTCCCCTGCTCGGATCGAGTCGATCCTCACAGAAGTCGGGAGAGTGAGAGAAGGCCAGTCACTCACTGTAAAGCAGTTTCAGAGACTGCTGGGCCTGATGGCGGCTGCGTCCAACGTTCTACCTATTGGCCTGCTGTACATGAGACCCCTACAGTGGTGGCTCAAGACCAAGGGGTTCTCCCCGAGGGGAAACCCGCTTCGCATGATCAAGGTCACGTGGCGGTGCCTACGTGCCTTGGACATGTGGAGACAACCTTGGTTCTTGTCCCAGGGCCTGGTGTTGGGAGCTCCTTGTCGCCGCGTAACGCTAGCGACGGACGCATCCCTCACTGGTTCGGGAGCGGTCATGAGTGGCCACCCTGCCCACGGTCGGTGGAGAGGTCGTCATCTCGCCTGGCACATCAACAGGCTCGAGATGTTGGCCGTGTTTCAGGCTTTGAAACACTTTCTCCTAGACCTGAGAACTCACCATGTGTTAGTTCGCACCGACAACACATCAGTGGTCTCATACATCAACCACCAAGGAGGTCTGCGGTCGCGCCCCCTGTACAGGTTGGCACACCAGATCCTTGTGTAGGCCCAGGGCAAACTCCTCTCATTGAGAGCTGTTTACATCCCTGGGCATCTCAATGTGGGAGCAGACACCCTGTCGAGGCAGGGGCTGTTATCCGGGGAATGGATGCTTCACACCGAGGTGGTGGAGCAGATCTGGAGAGTATTTGGCCAGGCTCAGGTGGACCTCTTCGCTACTCAGGAGACAGTGCAATGTCCCCTCTGGTACTCTCTACGTCGTCCAGCTCCCCTGGGGCTGGATGCCATGGTACAGACGTGGCCGAGGCTGCGTCTGTACGCCTTTCTCCCGATCGCTCTGCTCCCCGGAGTTCTGGAGAGAGTGCGCCGGGACGGACACCGGCTATTATTGGTAGCCCCGTTCTGGCCGGGCCGAGTATGGTTCTCGGACCTGATTTTCCTCCTCGACGGCTCCCCTTGGGAGATTCCAGTCAGGAGGGATCTCCTCTCACAGGCAGGAGGCACCCTTGTACACCCCTGCCCGGAGTTGTGGAAGCTGTGGGTGTGGCCCCTGAGGGGGCACAGCTGATAGCTTCCGGTCTCTCAACCGAGGTTGTGGAGACCATTCTCCAGTCCAGAGCTCCCTCTACGAGGAAACTGTATGCCCTGCAGTGGAGACTCTTCACTTCATTGTGCGGAGATCGCCAGCTCGACCCAGTTAACTGCCCATTAGGTACAGTGCTGGAGTTCCTGCAGGCTCGACTCTCCACAGGGTTAGCCCACTCCACCTTGAAGGTCTATGTGGCGGCAATTTCTGCTTACCACACCCCTCTTGGTGGATCGACAGTGGGCGCACAACCCCTAGTTACACGTTTCCTCCGTGGTGCACTGAGGCTAAGGCCTCCGGTACGGTCCCGGGTCCCACCTTGGGACTTGGCTGTGGTACTGAACGCTCTCTGTAGGCCTCCCTTCGAGCCTATCGAGGAGATTTCAGATCGCCATCTCTCTCTGAAGACCGGGTTTCTTCTGGCGATGGCATCTCTCAAGAGAGTGGGGGACCTGCAGGCCCTTTCAGTGGCCCCTACCCATTTGGACTTTGCGCCAGGCATGTCCAAAGCTTTTCTATACCCTCGGGCAGGGTATGTCCCCAAGGTTCCTTCTGTCACACCACAGCCTGTCGTACTGCAGGCCCTTAGTTCTCCTCTCTTTCGGGATCCTGACCAGCTGAAGTTAAACCGTATGTGTCCAGTGCGAGCACTGGACGCGTACGTCCACAGAGCTGCCATGTGGAGAAGGACGGACCAGTTGCTAGTGTGCTACGGTCCTCCTAAGAGGGGTCTGCCTGCTTCCAAGCAGACCCTCAGTCGGTGGATTGTGGATGCCATTCACATGGCTTATGAGACTTCTGACCTCCCCTCGCCGATGGGAGTCAGGGCTCATTCCACTAGGAGTGTGGCGGCCTCCAAGGCCTTTCTCGCAGGTGTCCCTATTCAGGACATCTGCAACGCTGCGGGTTGGTCCACGCCTCTGACCTTCGTCAGGTTCTATGGCCTGGACATGCGAGCCACTCCAGGTTCTTCCGTTCTCTTGCCCTAGCTGTGCGTCGTTTTTGGACACACAGGGCAGGGGTGCGGAAGTCTGGAGCCGTTGGTATCTCGTTCCCCAAAGCGTCGTTTGACGCAGCTCGAGTTCCTGAAGAGGAACGTCTTAGGTTACTTGTGTAACCCTAGTTCCTCGAGGGAACGAGACGCTGCGTCACGGAGCCACACTTCCGGCATCCCTGCCAGCGCTTGCTTCATTCTAGAAGCTGATGCCGGTTTCCCCGCACGTGCTTTTATACCAGCTGGTCATTACGTCACCTCGCCCGTGACGTCCCTTCCCATTTCTGGACAGATTTGATTGGTATTCAGAGCCGGTTACGCTGTGGGCGTTCCCCAAAGCGTCATTTGACGCAGCGTCTCGTTCCCTCGAGGAACTAGGGTTACACAAGTAACCTAAGACGTTCCCTTCCAGGAACTTCGAGCTGCGTCGAAACGCATATGGGAACGCCTTCAGCGTGACCAGGCTCTGAATATGATGTGTAATCAGTCAAACAAGGGCGAGGCGTCACAGGCGGGGTGACGTCACGACCAGGAAGCATATAAGCACGTGCGGTGGAGCCGGCTTCAGCTTTTTGTCATTCAGCGAAGCGCTCTGTGTGTGTCAGTCTTATTTACTGTTGTTTGTCCTAGTTTTAAGTGGAAAGCATTCAGTATCATGCCAAAGCCAAGGGCAAGCTCAGGCGTGAAGCTTTCAGACCACGTTTTGAGTCGTGTGTGCATCCTTGCCCTCGCTATATCACGAGCGAGGACACACACGAATTGTGCGTGGTCTGCCTGGGTGAGGAGCACGCAGAATCGGTCTCCGCACCCGGAGGGTTCTCTTCGAGAAGGGAGCCTTCGCGAGCTCCCCACGCGGTGCCGGTCCCGCTGCTGCCGAGGCAGAGCGGCGGCTGCACTCGTGGGGCTCGCAGGCTGATCTGGCTGGCGAGTGTGAGAGGGCATGTCCTTATCTCCTCCCGTATCCGCCAGATCTGGCGCCCCGTCTCTCGGTGTGGAAGCGGTCTCTTCCCCCGAGACGAGGGCTCAATGCTTCGCCTCTCTTCCTCTGAGGAGGTTGATGTGACGAGCGTTCACGAGGTTTCGCCGCCTCTGTCACCCCAATATGATATAACTATGAGCTTTGTAAGCTGCAGTGTTTGCACAAGCACAAAGAGAAAAATAAGCCGGTCCCGCTTCTGCCGTAAAAAAGAGAGAAAAAAAAGGCAGAGCGGCGGCTGCACTCGTGGGGCTCACAGGCTGATCTGGCTGGCGGGAGCGAGACGGGCATGTCCCTATCTCCTCCTGTATCCGCCAGATCTGACGCCCCGTCTCTCGGCTTGGAAGCGATACTCTTCCCCCCGAGACAAGGGCTCAACGCTTCGTCTCTCTTCCTCCGAGGAGGTTGATGTGACGAGCGTTGACGAGGTTTCGCCGCCTCTTTCGCCCCAGTTTAAGAGAGATGAGCTTTGTAAGCTGCAGTGTTTGCACAAGCATAAAATGAATAAAGCCGGTCCCGCTTCTGCCGTAAAAAAAGAGAGAAAAAAAGGCAGAGCGGCGGCTGCGCTCGCGGGGCTTGCAGAGAGAAAAAAAAAAAAGAGAGAAAAAGGCTGATCTGGCTGGCGAGAGTCAGACGGGCATGTCCCTATCTCCTCCCGCGCCTGATCTGGCGCCCCGTCTCTCGGTTCGGAAGCGGTCTCTTCCACCCGAGACGAGGGCTCAACGCTTCGTCTCTCTTCCTCCGAGGAGGTTGATGTGACGAGCGTTGACGAGGTTTCGCCGCCTCTCTCGTCCCAGTGTGAGGAGCTACTTCTATACAGGAGCCTTCCGTTTTCCCCGATCTCCTCACCAATCGCGGGTGAAATCTTTTCGTCCCGGCCATTCGTTCCCGCGGGAACTGAATGAGCGCGGGTATGCGGCGATGCCGCGGGTTGAACAGACGCTTGCGAGCTATCTGTCTCCCCCTACAGCACCGCCTTTGAAGGCTCCTGCTCTGCTTACAACATCTTTGGTGGGCAGAGGGTATGCGCACTCTCTAAACTCAGGTGGCTGCTGGGCGGGCGCAGCCTCCTCCGCATACCAGCTCCTCGCGCAAAAGGTCCTGACGGGCGAGCCCCAGGACCGCGGAGGGCGACCCCTACTGGGGTGGAGTGGCTTGCACCGTGGCACACGGTGACCGTCTCCCCTCGGTGCCCTCCGGGGATTTGTCTGTCAACCCTGCAGTTCCAGGGCACAGCAGGTCCCAGCGAGTGTTACTCTCAGGTTCTTCCGCCTGTGATTTCAGCGGACCTGAGAAACTCGCCTCGGCCGCCAGATTACGCGTCTCCTGCCGGTGCGCAGCAGCGAGGCAGCGGTCTGGCCGCTTCTCTAACACCAGAGGTCAGTCTCGAGAGACTGATTCCCTTAGTAGATCGTTTGGCAGCCTGGCAGCGACTGCCGAATGTGTCTCTTTGGGTCCTGCGGACGGTAGAGGTTGGCTATTCCATCCAGTTCGATGGGCCACCTCCGCTGTTCAACGGGGTCTGTGTGACTACGGTCCGCCCCGAGCAGGCTCTGGTCTTGGAACAGGAAGTCGATACTTTGCTGAGGAAGGAAGCCATCGAGTTGGTTCCTCCTCACAAAGTCCACGCCGGCTGCTACAGCCTGTACTTCATTGTTCCAAAGAAGGATGGGGGGCTGACGCCCATACTGGATCTGAGTCTTCTGAACCGCTCAGCCAGAAAGCTGAAGTTCAAGATGCTCACTGTCAGGCAGATCGTGTCTCAAATCAGGTCCGAGGACTGATTTGTCCCGACAGACCTCAAAGATGTCTATTTCCATGTACCCATCCTTCCCTCTCACAGGGAGTTCCTGAGGTTCGCTTTCGGGGGCAAAGCGTATCAGTATCGGGTTCTTCCCCTCGGCCTAGCACTCTCACCCTGCACTTTCACCAAGTGTGTGGATGCGGCACTGGTCCCGTTGCGACTGCAGGGCATCCGCATACTCAATTATATCGACGTTTGGTCGATCCTCGCTCAATTAGAGCGGGCGGCGATTCGGCATCGAGGTGTCGTTCTCGCCCACATGAAAGATTTGGGGGGTTAAGACTAAACTCCAAGGAAAGTGTGCTTTCTCCAGCTCAGAGAACCACTTATCCAGGTGTATTGTGGGATTCGATGCAGGCTCGTTTGACCCCTGCTCGGATCGAGTCGATCCTCACGGCAGTCGAGAGAGTGTGAGAAGGCCAGCCATTCACTGTCAAGCAGTTTCAGAGACTGCTTGGGCTCATGGCAGCTGCGACCAGCGTGATTCCTTCTGGCCTGCTGTACATGAGGCCCCTACAGTTGTGGCTCAAGACCAAGGGGGTCTCCCTGAGGGGAGACTCGCTCCGCGCTGTCAAAGTGTCACGCCGCTGTCTGTGCCTTAGACATGTGGAGGAATCCTTGGTTCTTGTCCCGGGGCCCGGTGCTGGGAGCTCCTTGTCGCCGCGTCTCGCTAGCCCTCACCGGTTGGGGTGCGGTCATGAGTGGCCACCCTGCCCGCGGTCTGTGGAGTGGTCGCCACCTGACGTGGCATATCAACCAGCTAGAGATCGTAGCTGTGTTCCGTGCGCTCAAGCACTTCCTCCCAGACCTAAGAGATCACCACGTGCTGGTGCGCACCGACAGCACGGCAGTGGTCTCTTACAGCAACCACCAAGGTGGTCTGCGGTCGCGCCCCTTGTATAAGCTGGCACACCAGATCCTTGTGTGGTCCCAGGGCAAGCTCCTATCACTGAGAGCTGTGCACATTCCTGGGCATCTTTATGTGGGAGCAGGCGTCCTGTCGAGACAGGGGCCGAGGCCCGGGGTATGGATGCTTCACCCCGAGGGGTGAAGCAGATGTGGAAGGTTTTGGCCAGGCACAGGTGGACCTCTTCGCCACTCGAGAGTCAGTGCAATGTCCCCTCTGGTTCCTCCAGCTCCTCCGGGACTGGACGCTATGGTACAGACGTGGCCGAGGCTCCGTCTGTACGCCTTCCCCCCGATCGCTCTGCTCCCGGGAGTTCTGGCGAGAGTGCGCGGGGACGAGGTCAGTCTACCGTTGGTAGCGCCGTTCTGGCCGGGCTGAGTATGGTTCTCGGACCTGATATCTCTCCTCGACGGCACTCCGTGGGAAGTGCCCGTCAGTAGGGACCTCCTCTCACAGGCCGGGGGCACCGAGGTGCACCCTCACCCGGAGTTATGGAAGCTGTGGGTGTGGCCCCTGAGGGGGCACAACTCATAGCTTCCGGTCTGTCAACCGAGGTTGTCGAGACCATCCTCCAATCCAGAGCTCCCTCAACGAGGAAACTGTACGCCTTGAAGTGGAGGCTCTTCACTTCTTGGTGCGGGGACCGCCATGCTCGACCCAGTCAACTGCCCCGTTGGTGCAGTACTGGAGTTCCTGCAGGCCCGTTTCTCCGCAGGGGTAACCCATTCCACTGTTAAGGTCTACGTGGCAGCTATTTCGTCATACCACGCCCTTATTGGTGGCCAGTCAGTGGGTAGACACCCCCTAGTTACACGTTTCCTCCGCGGTGCGCTGAGGCTGAGGCCTCCGGTACGATCTCGCGTCCCTACGTGGGATCTGGCTGTGGTTCTGGAGGCTCTGTGCAATGCACCTTTCGAGTCCATTCAGGAGATAACTGAGAGACTCCTCACTATCAAGACTGTCTTCCTATTGGCTATCACCTCTCTGAGGAGGGTGGGTGACCTTCAGGCCCTGACAACGGCCTCTATTCACTTTGCGCCCGGTTCGGCGAAAGTATTCCTCTACCCCCGCGTGGGGTATGTTCCGAAGGTCCCGTCGGTCGATCCACAGCCGGTCGTACTGCAGGCCTTCTGTCCTCCTCCCTTCGGGGAGCCAGACCAGGAGAAGCACAACCGTATGTGTCCAGTGCGAGCACTGGACGCATACATCCACAGGTCCTCCCTGTGGAGAGAGTCGGACCAGCTGCCCTTGTGCTATGGTCCGCCTAGGAGGGGTCTTCCTGCTACGAAGCCCTCTCTTAGTAGGTGGATTGTGGGTGCCATTGCTTTGGCATACGAGGCCTCTGAGCTCCCCCCGCCGGTGGGAGTCAGAGCGCACTCAACCTGAGGTGTGGCGGCCTCCAAGGCCTTCTGGGCAGGTGCTCCATGCAGGACATCTGCAACGCAGCTGGGTTGTCCACGCCCCTGACTTTCGTTAGGTTCTATGACCTCGACATCCGAGCCACTCCCGGCTCCTCTGTCCTTTCGTCCTGACACCAGGCAGGGACTTGTCAGTCTGGCAGCGTTGGTATCTCGTTCCCATATGCGTTTCGACGCAGCTCGAAGTTCCTGGAAGGGAACGTCTCAGGTTACGCATGTAACCATGGTTCCCTGAAGGGAACGAGACGCTGCGTCGCGTTGCCACACTTCCGGCATCCCTGCCAGCGCTTGCTTCATGACTTGAAGCTGAAGCCGGCTCCGCCGCACGTGCTTATATGCTTCCTGGTCGTGACGTCACCCCGCCCGTGACGCCTCGCCCTTGTTTGACTGATTACACATCATATTCAGAGACTGGTCACGCTGAAGGCGTTCCCATATGCGTTTCGACGCAGCGTCTCGTTCCCTTCAGGGAACCATGGTTACATACGTAACCTGAGACGATTTCACTTACAGTAAATATTTTAAAGGCCCTTTTTCTCAAAATTAGTTTTTTTTCTCTGACACTGAGCCATAAATCTCCACTTCATTAGCTCTTACACACACCAAACTTTACATTTTTATTCCTGTCTATATCCTGAAGGTTTTTACAGAGGGATTTGTTCATAATATAATTTTCTTGGTTACATACAACATTTTATTCCCCCCAAAATTGTGAAAATATATTGTTTTCTAGTAAGTATTTTCTGAATTATGAAGTGACAAAATGAAAAAAACATTTGACTCTAATATGTCAAAAAAATGAAACAATAATTTTGAAACTAACTTCATCCAGTTTTCTGATTTTTGTACTAGAAATGTATGCAAATGAGCACATATTTCAAAAATAATGCCTCATTTTCATATTTAAACCTAACATCTTGGAAAACTTGTAATACAATTTTTTTTTTTACAATTATCAATGTAATCAATCAACTGCATATGTGAGGTGATAACTATTAGTTATTAATAGTTTAATATTTAATATTATAACTATTAGTAATTTAATATTAGTTATAATTTTTTTCCCCTATTCACCTGTCTCGCCTTAAAAAAATTATATTTGCAGGCCGTCACAGTGGATATTAAAAATAAAACTAAATAAATAAATCTGAATTGGTTGATAGTGTAAATACACCCTTTCTCAACACTTCAAAACGATTGATGCTGTGAAACTACACCACAAAAAGCTGCTAGCCTGCTAACATTGCATCCCTTTCAGCTGCTCTCCAGGGCCAAATATCAGGATATGCTTCAACACACTCCCTCCAAACACACACAAATATCACAGATACTTATGATGAATGTCAGTGTCATAACATTAGCCATAGCAGGCCACACAGAGGCACGGAAGAGTTAGCACTCATCACAGGCTCCAGCGATTCAGGGCCACGTGGCCTATTAGATGCGGACAGGAAATGGTACCGAAGTCACAGACGCAGTTGCATTTGTCAGCATTATTAAGAGAGGAGCTGGCTGGCAACTATCTTGCTCGAGAGCCGAGGCGAGGATGCCATCTTGGAAAGGTCACAGGCTGCCTGCTATCCTCCCATTTGTCTGTTTGATTAAGTCTGGCAATTAGAAGACTTGGCCACCACACTCACAGTCTTCTATATCAGAGAGAGCCAGATTGGATACAAACTAATCACAGAACTGTCCTAAACAGAGCAGATGAAATGGTGGGAAAATAAAATAAAGAGAAAATAATGGCAAGATGGGCCAAGATTGTAGACAGACTGATGAAATAATCAGTGATGGAATAATACACAAGATAGAGAAAGAGAGATACAGTTGGATCTCTACCTAGTTGCCTTCTGATAATTAAGCAATCCGGCTATTCGGGTGTATGTCTTTCCTGCTTAACACACACATACAAACCACACACAGTCAGCAGCATTGCTTACACCAGCATGATAAGCATATAAACAGATCCTTACATAACCACACACACACACACACACACACACACACACACACACACACACACACACACATTCTATCTAGAGTCTAGGGCATAAACGCAGTGACACAAGGCTAATTTAAGAGGAGCTGTAGGATATAGGCTGTGTACAGCATGAACTCCCAATTACCAATAGTGAGAGTTTCTCCCTGAGGAGTGAGGGATAGAGAGATATCAAGAGAGAGGATATGATGGGGCCATGGCATTCTGTCATACAGCTTTATTCACTTCTCAATAGGGGAGTTTGGATGAGCTGTATGTGTCTGTGTATGCACAGATTGGTCTGTTTACATGTGCTTAAAAAGTTTGATTTCAGTATGACTGAAGCATTTTTTTTTTCGTTATAAAATGCAGACTGCAAAGAATCGGTCACATTTACTGTTGTTCAGTGAATGGTTGTGGGTGAAATTAAGTCTTTTCAACAGGATTCCATTAGATTGGAAATTTCGTGTGAGGGTGAAAGATTTCCTAACAGATTTCACAACAGGTTCAGGTAGGTCATGTGAATTTGCCACATCATTGCTTTCCACTTCCATTGATTTTCTACGTAAACATGATTCCATTGCACAGATCGTCATCGCACAAATTTGGAACAACATGACGGTGAGTAAATGATGACCTCATTTTTATTTTGTGTGACCTACCCTTTTACCATTCATTGGTAAATATTTGTACTTCTCAGCATATTTCTATGTATATATGCAATTTTTTGTTCCAAACACAATGTTAAGTGATGAGTCTTACTCAGAGACGGAAATCACAAAGCCAGCCCTCAATGTTAGAATTTTTTTTCTCCCCATGGCAATTTAACCCTGTCAGTGCTGTAGTTGTTGGGGAAACCGGACAATTGATGCAAACAAGTCAAATACTTGTGATGATTGTGTGTGTTGGTGGGGGCTGTTGTTAACCACATCATTTTTGAAGACAGTTTCTTTCACATCACACACAGAACTAATGACAGATCAAAGAAAAAATTTAAATACACCATTGTTGGCTTTATTGAACACAGAAATAATGGAAATCAGAGGTAATAAAAGTGCTTACTAGCATTCTATTTGCAATCACTTCATTATATTCTGCTGGCCAGTAACGAAATCGCCAATAGCAGCCTTTCTTTGACTGAATCACTACATGCAATTTCTTTACTGAGTTCACTCCCATCTAATCCAAGAAAAAGACCCCAAATGCTTCTAAAATTTAGAATGTTTGACATAAACTGCTCTCAAATCAAAAAGAGAAAATTCCAAGTGCTCCCTGAATCAAGCATGACCACAACACTGCAGAAAACTGGATGACTTCCATTCACACCTGCTTTCACAGACGTGATTAACTGGAGCTGCCACCATTCAAACGTTCTAACACCAATGTACTGAGACACGCCACAGTGCACTTTTCTTCTGCTACATCAGATTTTGTTCCACTTAAGGAAACCCGGCATGTCTGGAGCTTGTGCTGGTACATGCATATCTGGACTGTAACACACCTCCTATTCATTTTGTGTCACAGACATTCTATAGAGAGCCCTGGGTGACTTTAAGAAAGCCATAAAGCCTATTGTTTGCCTCAGAACGCCCACATTATTTTATAATGGCTAAATGTATGCCTAGATTACAAAATGAGGTCCATAGTGAAGAGCTTTTGTGACTCCTGCTGCTGAATGAAGACTTGTTGTAAAATGGAGCGTAGATGGCGTATGTCAGGTTTAACTGTTCATCACCAGGCCTGGAAAGACACCTTACTTGAGTATAGGGCTGAAATTGTGTCAGGTAGATCAATTTATTTTTCACAGATAATTGTCAGCAATCAGAGAAATCCTTAACAACTGTTTCACTCAATCAACAAGCTGCTTAAACATCACTCTAATGTTCCTGCTTCAACTCACCTTTGTAATACATTCTTGGAGTTTAACACCAAAATTGATAATATATATAACCACATTATCAATACTCATACTTCGGCTGCTTCTTCCTTCTGTATTTCAGCATTCTCTGGTATTTCTCTCTCCAACTTTGCTATTCTTGACTCCCAGTCTCTCTGTAATATGGTTTTGAAAATGAAAGCTACGACTTCCAGAGTTTATCTGGTTCCTTCTTGTCTGTTTAAATCATATTTTGATTCCCTATGTCCTGTTGTTTTGAGTATTATCAATGACACTCTGTGCATTGGTGTTGTGCCAGCTGCACTTAAAATTGCTGTTGTCACCCCTGTACCAAAAACTAACAACATGGACTTTGATAACCTGAATAATTTTCATCCCATCTTTAATCTTCCATTCCTTGCCAAAATTTTAGAACAAACGGTGGCTTCTCAATTGCTTTCACATCTTTCTTCTAACGATCTTTTTGAGCCACTTCAATCTGGATTCCTTAAACTCCACAGAAACAGCATTAGTTAAGGTCACCAATGACTTGTTAATGGCTTCTGATTCTGGCCATCTATCTATACTGATTCTTCTTTATCTTAGTGCCACTTTTGATACAATAGATCACCCTTTTTTAATCACCCGTTTAGAGACTGTCTTTGGAGTTTCTGATTCTGCATTGAAGTGGCTTAAGTCCTATCTCTCTGAATGTGAAGCATTTACTCTCTCAGTTTGTTGTGATGGCTGGTTGCAGGTCTGAGGTCGGTGTGGTGCACTCTGGTGTTCCCCAGGGATCGGTTTTGGGCCCTTTACTTTTTAGTATTTACATTTTCCTCTTGGCCAACTTTTAAGAACACTTGGTCTTAATTTCCACTTTTATGCCTATGACACTCAGATCTACATACATTCTAAACCTGATGTCAATATGCCTGTGTCTTTTCTTTCTCAATGTTTTACTGACATAAAAAAATGGATGTCTGAAAATTTGCTCTGTCTAAACAGTGATGAGACTGAAATGATGCTTATTGGTTCCCCTCACCAGTTGCACAAAGCAGAGTCCGCAAATTTAGGTCTGTATGGCTCTGCTTTACAGTTTCAAACTAAACAAAAAAATCCGAGGGTGATATTTGACGCCAACTTAACTTTTGAACTTAACTTGATGTTCGTAATACAGTCAAAGCATCTTTTTTTTCCATCTCAGAAACATTGCCAAATTATGTCCCATGTTGACTTTTTCTGTGGCTGAAAAGTTAATCAACACTTTTGTGTTTTCACGTATTGATTATTGCAATGCTTTGCTGGCTGGAGTTTCAAAAGCTACCCGAAGTAAATTACAGCTGGTACAAAATTCAGCTGCCAGAATACTGACTAGGACCAGTGCAAGGGAGCACAGTACACCTGTCTTGGAAAAATTGCACTGGCTTCCTGTTAGTTTTCGTATTGATTTTAAAATACTCATGCTTACTTATAATTGCCTTGAATAATCTGGCTCCTCAATATTTGTCAGAGCTTTTAACCCCCTACAAACCTACACGTGTTTTACGCTCCTCTGAATCTAGTCTTTTAACTGTTCAATCAACTCGGCTTAAAACTATGGGTGATCGGGCTTTCTCTTCATTGGCTCCTAAATTGTGGCATTCCCTACCCTCTAAAATTAGAAATGCAGAATCCCTTAGTGTTTTTAAATCGTCCCTTAAAACATATTTTTTTAGGGTAGCTTTTATGTGATTACTTTGGGTTTTTCATATTGGCCTTGTATTGTTTTATTTGTTTTTTACTGCCTGTACTTTTGTGTGTATCTTTTAACTTCATATTTGTATTTTTATGTAAATCACTTTGAGATGCTACTTTTAAAGGTGCTATATAAACTAAAGTTTATTATTTTTATTGTTCCTATCAAGTAGTTGTAGCTGTAGCTATGATTCTTTCTGAATTTGTGAGGTGTTTCTATATTTGCTACATTGTTGCATTAAACATTCATTTACTCTAGAGTCATTAAATTATTTAAATAGTTTTCTCTTTCCATAGCTGTCAGTCTTTACACATGCTTTATCTTCATCCCTTGGATAGTGGACAAATCGAAACATTACTAACCACAAACACCAGCAGCTCTTCCCTCCTCTCTTTTTCTTTCTCTCTGGTGATCCAGTCTCTCCTACCTGTCATGAGGACAACCATTAAACCTTTAACCCTTCCTCTTAATTCTAAAAATAACAGTGCAGCTGAACCCGGTGTGTTCTTGGACTATTTTGTCCAAACATAAAAAGTAAAAAAAATACTGTTATAATAGTAAAAGTCAATGTTTCCAGAACTATCTGGATGCTTATTTACACACATACTTTGGTTTCAATGTTGGTCAACAGCATCTTTATAGAGGAAGTTGGGCCTTCAAATCAAAATATCTGTGCTGGTGGTAACATTTAGTAAAGTAAGAAAAAACTTTTGAGTGTGACATTCCTCATTTATACGTAGCTCTGGATAAAATTATTGGCTAATGAATGTAATATGTCTTAAAAAAAGATTACAATGGAAAACAAGAGTCTATAAAACAATTTATCAAAAGCTGATAGATAGATAGATAGATAGATACATAGATAGATAGATAGATAGATAGATAGATAGATAGATAGATAGATAGATAGATAGATAGATAGATAGATAGATAGATAGATAGATAGATAGATAGATAGATAGATAGATAGATAGATAGGCATGGCTTTGCAGGGTGAATATGCAGGGAGGGTGGAGTTCTTGCTTTCAAAGCTAACTTGCTATTGCTAGCCTTTCTAAAATTGCCTACCCTATATGTAATATCTTAAAAGGATAGTTCACCCAAAAATGAAAAGTCATTCATTACTTACACTCATGTCGTAGTAAGGCCATCGTTAAAATAGCCCATGTGACATCAGTGGTTCAACCATAATTTTTTGAAGCTACGAGAAAACTTTGTGTGCAAAGAAAACAAAAATAACAACTTTATTCAACAATTCTTCTCCTCCAAATCACGGATGACATACCGAGTACCATTAAATTATGGTTGAACCACTGATGTCACATGGACAGCTTTAACAACGTCCTTGCTACATTTCTGGGCCTGGGAACATTTCAGTCACATTGCTTTCCATTCAGGGTCAGAAAGCTCTCGGATTTCATCAAAAATATCTTAATTTGTATTAGTAATTAATTACAGGATTTTCATTTTGGGGTGAACTATCCCTTTAATATAATTTAATAAAATCCCCCCATTAAAAAAAGCTGAGGAATCATCTATGTGCACTTTTAAGTTTCAACTATAAAAACAAAAGAAAGAAATTGACAGTTGGTGAAAATATTGTGCATGTCCAAAGGTGTGAGAACATCTTTATATATGAACCTTTAAGGATCTTTAAGATCTGTATGTATACATGTCAGATGCAGCAAGAGAAATTAAGTGTACTCATGTGTTACCAGGGTTATCTGGAAATATATCTGTGCTGTCTACTAGAGAGACGGTTTTGCACACAGTTTTAGGGCTTTTGCTCGAGTGTTTGAGTCTATGTGTGTGCATGTGCAAATGTCTGACCCTGTGAAGCATTTGCTAGCTCCTCTGTGTCCCTGGCGGAAGAAGCTCCCCATATGCTGTGGTAACTCGTTGGCTCATGCTGACCAGATTAACAGATTTTCAGTATTGAAGGCTGGTCAAGACCCAGAAAAACATTGAGCCTGTCATTCAAATTAATCCCTGTTGATGTGGGTGTATAGGGCCATTACCAGAATGGGGCTCAGAATCTCCCTTGCAAAACACATGCTTGCTGGTCTAATGCAAAAACTGTGGCTTCAGACACCTAGGTCATATTCCATGTGTGAGGTTAATAGAAATGCGTGTTCATTGTCTGAAAAAACATATCTGCCACCTTAACGAAATATAGACAATGGAAATGACTAAGAGCAGAATGTTCTAGGCCAGCTGCGTGAGAGAGGGAAAAGTAGGCTAGTGTCAATCTCTTTTCAATCTGAAAACTTGCACTGAATTACAAGGAGCTCGACTCCATCATGTCTAATTGAGAGAGGGCTTGACCAAGACAGCCGATGACATCTCTAAAGTAAGATTACACTGCGCTGTTGAGATTGGGATTCGAAGTCTGCCATTGGTTTACACACAAATACTGGCTCTGTAAGCAAGCACACACAAACTATCTATCAGCATCCTCTGTGCAGGGGTTAATTGATCCCACAGCACTGACACCACAAAGACTGGCAGCATCAGACGTGCTCTGACAAGAAAGCTGAAGGGTTATGAGGAAAAAGATAGAAAGTGAGGTGGAGAGTTAGGAAGATAATGAAATGTAGGGGGGAAAGGAACGAAATACCCAGAAAAACAACTAAGACTGGACTGTTTGGTCAAATTACCCAGACTTGCTCTGTGATTCTACAGACGCAACACATCAGCATGCACGGAAAAGGAAGATGCATGGAGTGATTTGCAGGAAGAGAGATGATGTCTGGAATAATTTACATTTATGAAGATTTATTAAGACACAGGCGCATCAGTTATGTATACTTGCACTGTAAAATGCAAATGTAAAATCTAATAATTTAGATTCAAAATCAAAATGTTGAACAGTGTTCAACATTTAAAAAAAAAAAAAAAGGTTTAGCATTTTTTATGTAAAAATTACAATGTATAAACCTGTTGATTGGTTAACTGCAAGTTTCCTTTCTATATACGGTTAAAAATTACAAATGATTTTTTTTTGCAAGTAATAACTAAGAATTAATCTACGGAAAATAGTCAAAGGACATTCCCAGAAATTCCTGCCTGGTACATTAACATACATTAGTGTGTTATATTTGTTATATGAGTTAATGTTTATTGTATTAATTTAGTATCATGGGTTTTACCCTGATGGTGTTTTGGCTTTGTGTGTAATGGAGTTATGAACAAGCCACTTACGATTGTTTTCTGCTAAAACACCT
The DNA here is from genome assembly GCF_936440315.1 of Barbus barbus. Lineage (NCBI taxonomy): Eukaryota > Metazoa > Chordata > Actinopteri > Cypriniformes > Cyprinidae > Barbus > Barbus barbus. Next base: position 30,096,060 of record NC_136729.1, read on the forward strand.
GTATTATAATGGTAGTTCTAAGTACATTTTAAGGTACAACTCTGATTTAGTAGATTGGTAAATAAACATTACATCACTTTATTAGTGATCTGGCAAAATGTGTTAAAATATTGTATAATGTTGCATGTATTCTTTTGGTTTTATGAAGGTAAATTTAAGACAATTTTAAGAGTTTTAAGATGAAAACAGTAAAAACAGGGAAAGCAGTATGTCAATATATTCTCTAAATGTACATTTCTAGGGAGCACACAATGAGTTCCATTAGGAACAGTTTGAAAACACAACAGATCTTAATCACACTGCAAAAATGTATTGTTCTTCCTCATTATTTTTGTCATTTTAAAATCTAGACACAGTGAGAAGCAAAATGACAGAAAATAACAAGTCTTGTTTTGTGTGAACCTGATTAAAATGAAGTTGGGTTTACACCTAAAACAAGAACAAATCTGCCAGAATCAATAATGTTATGACTTTATTAATTTAAGATTTTCTGCTTCAATTTAAGACATTAATTTGTAGAAGGGCTAATTAAGACTTTCTCTCACATACAAAGTTAAGAGTGACGTTAGTACCAAATCAATTCAGTATTGAAATATCTGCTTCAAGCACCATCGTGTTAGGTCAGATATATCAAAAATCATTCTGTTTAAAAGGTACTCTGTACATTCATCCAGTTAGCACACAAAAGTGAGACAAAAGAGAAAAGTACAGAAAAGAGAAGGAGATGAACGTTGTTAACATTCAGCAATCTTGAAAGCAGCATGAGATAATGAAGACACTCTACATTCACCTCCAGACATTGTCATTTCCTTGATTGCTCTGGAGGAGAATGTTGTACTTGAGAGTATCAGCAGCCTACCCAGTGCATTTAGATGGTTTTGGTCTTCTCTATGTATTAATCATTGAATACCTAGAGGAGATCAAAGTGTACTGTAACTTTGAGGTTTTAAAGTTGCCTCGGAGGCTGTCGTCAATTGCTCTGCAAGATTGTGGTTGTTTAATGATTTTTTTTTGCAACGTATATGCCTATAGATTTGTTCAAATTATAAATTCTCACTTTGTGACTGCTTTTTGCATCTTAATTTCAATAATGAATGATGTTCAGCTAATACAAAAGAGAATTTTGACTTCGGAAATATGATGTGTTCCATATATATCAGCATTGATAGGGGGGTAAAAATGCAATATCTAAAGCTAAAGAAGAGAAAAGATAAAAATATCTTTAATACACACACACACAAAAAAAATCCCCATCTTTTAAATAAATGTGGTTACCTGAAAGCTCATTACTTCCAAAGAGCCACAGGCAAATGTGAGGTCAGCAGACGTTCTTCTCGCTCCTGATTAAAACCAGCTGTTTGGCCTCATTGTTTGTGCTAAGCTTTCACAGAGGGCCGCACATCGCACAACATTCACAGACCTGCAAACATACCCCCACATGCACAAATAAGCACCCTTGAACATATGCTAGGAACAAGGAATCAAGAACAAAAACAAAAAAGCAGTTGCTCCAGAGCCGCAGGTCCAGCAAGCAGAAACTCCCTGATTAACAACCTAACACTAATTAAATCACAGACTGCTAAATCATGCCCGGTCAACTGCTCAAATAAGAGCACATTCCACTAAACGCCTCATCTTCCCTGCAGTTTCCTCTAACTGCGCTGCCAGTCTGAAATCCCCAAAATGAGAAAGTGAATGAGATGAGATTACATAGCTAATGCGAGCAGATGAAGGAAAGTGGAGCACAATCTCCAACTCAAAAAGGATTAAATCACCCCAGATTCGAGCCAAAAGTCAGCTTGATGTGCCTGGTTCACCTGCAACACAAAGGACGCAATTACAGGTGAATACAGAAGTATGATATGAGTCTGTAAAAAGAGCCCATGCGAGCACGCTATATACCAAATTCCCCCCTTTTCTCCCTCAAAAACACACACACACAAAAAAAAACTTATATTGCGGGAGCACTGACTGAATGACCCGTTTAAATGGAGAGGAATTATTTAAAGCCCAAGGTATGGGGGAAGAAAACCGTGATGTGATTAACAAAGCAATATGCACAACCTGCTGAAATGTAAAACTTGAGCTTAATTGTAAAACTGCTGGCAATCTGCAGTAATAAGTGCATGGCACGTTTTCTTGACAACTTTGAATTTAAACACCAATTATGAAAATCCAGTTAAATTCTCACAAAACTGAGTAGAAATTACCAAAATTATAGTCATAAGTCAAGGAGATGCAAAGATGCTGTTGATGTTGAAAACAAAGCATTGGCATAATTCACAGTAAATTCTACTAATTCCAAAGTTAACAGTATACAAATTAAATGATCATTTTAAATTAAGTTTCTGCATTTGTCACCCAGGTGTGTATGAATATTTTTCAGCATCACAATCCAATCGAAAGCTTTCATTCATGCAGCAGCGCACCCATGGTTTCATCTGCGCCTTGACTCGTGTCAATTACACGCCAGCCTTTACCGCGAGTGATAATGAAACTTTGATTCCTGTGAACTTTGTGCATCTGTAATGAGGGAAGCTGCATATGACGTGCTCAGTCTGAGGGAAGAGGAGGAGGATTTGGGTAGCCTACATGAGGCGCGCGTCATTTTTTGGGGTGTTCAGGTGAAATCTGCCAGCACGGGCTGGAGACAGTGTCACTCACTGTACAGGTGGGAAAGGGACCGGGGCATATAGTCGTATTGTAGAGATATTTGGATTAGTCACGGCGCACTCACCTCGCTTATCTTGTACTTTTACAGTTATCTCCACTAGCGGCTGCGTCTCTCGGTCGAGCCGCCTTGATATAACCAAATCTCCGCTGTCCCGACTCACGGTGACGGGAGAGTTATCCGAGTCCGGGTGAATCAGCTCAAAACTGGCGGACTGAAACCTCACCGGGTGTAGATTCATTATGACGGAGCCGATACTCGCGTCTTCGGACACGGTGACGAGCACCGGCTCTGGCAAGGAGCGGGACTTTCTCGAGAGTCTGTTATCTATCTGAGGAAGGGCTGGCCATTGGCGCGGACTGATCTCTACATCCATATTCTGACTGGTCCGAGCGGGCCAGCCGTGGTCTCGCGCAAACACGCTGAACTTTATGGGCTGCGCGAGACCCAGAATCGAGTCCACGAGGAGGATGTCGCCGCTTTTGGGCACTACATAGAAACTGCCGTTTCTAGGGAGCGCGTAGTATATGAGCTCGGCGTTTTTACCGCTGTCGATGTCTTCCGCTTTCACCGTGTACACCACCGACCTCAGGGCCGTGGCGTCGTCCAAAGTTATTTTGACGTCTGCGTGTTGGAAAGTGGGCTCGTGGTCGTTCGTGTCGAGCACGTCCACTTTAATTGAAGCAACTTCGGCCACGACGCGCACGGCTGAAGCGCAGCTCTGACAGCACAGCGCCAGACTGAGGAGATACTCGGCGCGCTCCTCTCGATCGAGAATGTTAGAGGTTTTCAGTAATATGTGTCCTCGCTTGTGGTGCGCGAAGACGTGAAAATCTTCACTCCTGTCCCCCAGGAGTTTCAGGTGCATCCCGGACTTGGAGCACCATCGCTGCGGATCGATGCGCTTCACCGGGATACTCAGTCCGTTCACTTTTGAGCCAGGTGGAGAGTTCTCAAACACATGCCCGTGGAAGAAAGGTATTCGTTCGTCGGTCTTATTTCCCAGCACAAAAGTCATACAATATGGCAACAAAATAGTCCAAAACATGATTGTAAGTTTACAGCACTCTTGCTTTTCTCAAGCGACAGTGTTCATGGTGCGTGAATTCGTTCCTTGTTCGTTGGACGGTGATCCTCCAGAGTCTGAGCAGCACAACTTTCCCTCCGTCGCCTCGCGCTTCAGCAGTGATCTGCTCGGGCGCGCGCTTAAGCTCGCAGAGTTTTCGAGAGCAGCACTACTGTGATGGACAGCGCCACGCGCGAGGGGAGGGGCTTTGGACAAGACAGGGATTCCTCTGGGAAATCTTTTTTTTTTTTTTTTTTTTTGGGGGGGGGGGGGGGGGGGTAATCCTGGTCAATGTCATATTCTTATTTGGCTTTCATAACGTTAATCTGCACTACAGTACTTTAGGACACACTGCAACTCACTATTGACAAGGCCCATAGAGGTTAATCGCAATAAAAGTTGTTGTATTCATTAGATATAATTTGCAATGTGATATAATGTTAGATGCTTTACTTTATTTCAGACCAAACAAGTTATGTAACTCCCCTAGAATATTAATCCTCCAGAATGCAGCACCATTCAACACCACTGCTCGAATGTTGTACTGTAAATGTGGTTAGATAGATGGAACAATCTATGATATTATAGGCTAAGTGAAGGGGGAGAAAAAACTATACAGAAACTAAAGAAAAATCTGAGGAACATGTAAGCAAATGTCTAAGTCCATTCAAGTCGATTTTTATAAAGCACTATACAAATATTGTTTCAATGCAGCTTTACAGAAATCATGCTTTTGACTTTTGACAAAATGGCTTGAAATTAGTTGTTTGTATATACTGTCTTGCCTATCATAGTTTAATTTATTCAGTAAATATATGACTAACATTACACATACAGAGGAACTAGATACTGTATAATAGATAATATGACATATATACTGTACATTAAATAAAATATGCTCCGCCATCTTTTTCTTTTTCTTTTCCTTTTCCCATCGCTCACTTACTTGATTTCTGTAAAGCTGCATTGAAACAATATTTGTATAGCGCTTTTTAAAACTGAATTGAAAGGACTTGACATTTCTTCACATTCTGTACTATCTGAAGATGATACTGCATGAAATAGTTGGAAAGCCAAATAATTTTTAAATGCTGTCTTGTTCAAATAATAGCCTTGAAATGTTAGCACAGGCCGATGCTGTATGCATTTGATTTTAAAAAGGCTAAACTTGCTGTTAGTTTTAAAATAAATATTTAACTTCACAGCAGTTTTGGCTTTGGTACTATTTCTATAATTCTAAAATGTGAAAACTAGTAATAAGGGTCAATTTGACGCCCTAATCGATTGACTTATGTTAACATATAGAAGCTTGTTTCTTCAGCAGAATGTATATGGAGAAATTTAGCATTACATCACCTGCTCACCAGTGGATTCTATGAAGTGAATGGGTGCTGTCAGAACGAGAGTCCAAATAGCAGATAAAATAATCACAATAACCATCAAGTAGCTTCTGGCCAAAGTATGAGTACCCTGTTGTCTTCTAACTTCAAAATCCATCTAAATATTTGTTTGAAACAGTTTTGGACTGATTTTGCCTGTAAACAAATGAGATGAGACATTTTTTTTTTCCAAAAAGAAAGCAATATTATGGATAGAGGATTCATATTTTCGCCAGAAGCACGTTAAGAATGTCTTCGAGATAGATTTCTTGTTACACACATGCAGCTTTTCAAGATATTATTTGATGGACTGAGTCGTGTGGATTACTTGATGTTTTTTATCAGCTGTTTGGACTCTGTTTAGCATTACATAACAAAGTAATGTAATACAAAATTTATCCAAATGTATTCTGATAAAGAAAAACTCACCTACATCTTAGATGGCCTGAGGCGGGTGAGTAGATTTCCAGCAAATTTTCATTTTGGTCAATTATTCTTTAAAGATTGACTAAAGGTCAGCTGAACAAAATGTAACTTTATTTTACTGACGGAGGTAATTAATTCTAAAGAAACAAACAGCCCTATGGGAAGTATTGAGCCAATGCAATGACGTTGGTCTCAAATGATATGCCTCGCCGGCCCCTCTAGAAACTACAACAAGTTGCAGAGGAGCTGTTAATTGCCTTGTGCAGCGTCCTTTTTAATACACATTGATTTTTCTTCCCTCCCTGCTGCGTTAGGCTAGAGGAGATCTGTCTACGGTGGTCTGCATTCAAATTTCAATTAGAGATTTATCTCCTCAGTTGCTCTGTAATAATATTAACCTGGCCCGATACTAAAGAAGGTGGCTGTTATGAGCGACACAAGCCCACAACATGCTTCTCATCAAGAACAGACACACGTCTGTCGTGGTGGCTCTAGATAAGGAAAGAAAAACAGCCAGTGGGATCAATGCAAAATCACTCGATTTAGAGTTGGAAACATGCCATTTAGACTTCACAGCAAACACAATTTACCAATAGACAGAGCTGTAAATTGCATTAGTGCAAATTTGGCATGTCAGCAGTGTAGTGTTGGGTCGCCTGACATGCATATCTGCATTGTAATAAACGATTGATGCTCTGAGAAACGACCGGGGAAAAAACCCTAATTTGATATGGGCTGGATATATAGAAGGAACATTAATACTTTAATAACTTAATTTATTTTAATGGGCTAATTAGCTAGTCGCATCCCGCTTCATTAAGAGGTTTCACTCTTGACTGAAGTTCGACTTGATTGAGGAAGTTGGTTCACAAAAGATTTTTAACTTAAGCATACTGTTTTGAATATGCTCTGAGAAAGTGAACGCTTGAAATTGAGAACAGCGAGAGATGTGTCTCTCCAAAGCTGTATGGAGGAGTATAAAAGAGAGAGACGGACATGCAGAAAGAGATACTGAGAAAAAAAGTGCTGAAATTTCTTCACAAGTTTCTTTCTATCTCTCCATCAATGTCATTCACTCACTCACACACAGTCTCACACACACATACATACACTGAAAACACAGCAAAATGTGCTAAAAGAAAAGGAAATGGATTTAACTTTCTATAAGTAGTCTTGCAGTTTTTGTTTTGTAGGGCTTTTTTCCAGTAATTATCTGCACAGGCAGACTTTTTGGAGACCTTGCCAAAGCTCAGTGAACTAGGAGGGTCATCACATCTTTTGCGATATACAGATGTGAGCAACTATATGGTATTTTAATGGTAATGGTCAAGCCTGACAGGTCCAGGAGCCTCCAGCATTCTTCAAGCTGGTTCACTGAACTCCATTATAAGTGGATCAATGGAAAAGTCTAACGGTCAAGCAAGGGCAAATGCAACCACTTCTGTTTTCTGTGAGTTCACATGTACTTTTTACTTTCTCTTTATCTTTTAAACTAAAAAAAATATATATATTAAAAAAGTTTGTCCTCTGAAAGACCAAACGTGCATTTAAAACCAGCAGCAGAACGTGTTTTGAAATTGTTTTTAATAGTGAAGGGAGTGAGTGGAGCACAAGACCCATGAACATATGGGACATAATTTGTGGGCATCATTATGAAATTTCAATATGGCACGCTAACCAAAATGCTGGGAAACACGGAGCAGAGAACGAGCCAAATTATACATTCTTGGCTTCGAAAACTTACTTTTTAATTTTTTTCAACGAAGCCTCAAATAATTGTTCTGATTTGAAACATTACTTTCATGGAACATTACCCTTGACTATCCATAACATTCAATAACATTTGTTCTGTTATTGAGGAAAGCTCATAAAAAAATGTGTCAAAATGTGTGATAGAGGTTTACGTCTTTGCCCTTGGCTTCAATGGTTTTACAATAACAATTTGGCTTTGAGGCATAAAACCTAATGATCGGGTCTGTCATATTTGCATATGTGGAGAGGTGGGGGTTATTGCTTTCTGTGGGATGGCGGTTACAGCGCATAATTAGAGAGTCAAGCAGTTAGGGTCCTCATCAACAGCAGGGCCTCGGCTGTGGAGCAGAGTATTTTCCGTTAATGAGGCTTGTCACCGCTCGCTTTTACCCTCATCTCCTCTTCGTAGCTCACCCAAGACACTCCAGTACGTTGGCTGGGTGTAATCAGCACACAATCATGCTCATTACATCCCTTACCAAAATAAACTTCCTCTAAATGTCCTCATCACTAACATTCCTCGCTCAATCGGGAGGGGGACCAGAAGAAGCAACAATTAAAAATAAAAAAAGTCACATCTGTAAGGTCACATTAAGAACTAGACATATATCTCTTACTTTACCTATTTTAAGTCTTAAATCCCAGCGTAGGTTTGTGCTGACATTTTTTAAGCAGATTAACCGGTCAGGTTTTGTGCCCTCCAGGGAATGATATTTCAAGCCAGACCATCATTCAGTTGGCAGGATCTTCTGGTCAGCTGGTCTCTCATACATATTACTACAGAGGAATTTCTCACTGAAGCAGAAAGGCCCTACCCGTGTCCTCAGTTCTGTAGGTCTTCATTTGGCTAACAGAAGCACAGGTTGCATACAGCGGGGCCACACTGCTTTCATTGGTGGTGGAGACTGTACCTGCAGCAAAACAAACAAAACAAGAGAGGTTAAAGAGGAGTGGGCAGAATTGGGATCAGAGGGCGAGGGACATCAAATTTCCCTGTTTTTTTATGTGAGGACAGTGCCCTTGTTTTGTCCGCTTCATTTCTTGGCCAATAAGCAAAGTGTCTAAATCCTATCCGCTCTCTTCCCCATTCCTTTCTTCTGAACTAAAGAGAAGTGGTGCTGAAGTGGAGAGCGACAGAGGAGGTTGTGGGTTCCTTATGGAGCTCCCTGCTGGCTGGACATAAAACAGCAAGGCTTACAGTTTTTGCCTATTGCTTGAACACTTTTTGCAAAACTTCGGCTCGTTGGGTCAAAACTTTATACACAAGCACACAAGACTGGGAAATAAACCATTCACATCTAAGTCGAATTGAAACTCTGCCATCAAAACCTAACAATCCTTTGTCAAAATGTCATTCTGATGACAAAATGATACACAATTGCATCATATGAATACACTTTCAGATTAGCAGCAACATACTAGTGTACTTTATATAAAACACTGCTGTCTTTAATTTTCACAGTTTTTACTCAGTTCATCAGTTAGCATTCTATGAAGCTCAATGCAACACTTAGTTTTTGTTCTGTTTTTTTCCAACAAAGGTTTTCACAACAACCAAAAATGAAATTTCTGAAAGGTTACAAATGACATCAACTCAATACTGCACATCACAGTACTATACTTTACAGTACAGTACAGTAAATGCAGTAACGCAAAAATACTACAAAAATAAAACACAAAATACACTACTGTAAATACAGAAAAACAGGCCAATTGTGCGTGGGTGGGATTACAGATCCCGCCGTCTGTTTGGTTCTGGCCACAGGATCTCATCAACGTCACAAGCGATATTTTCTCCTGCTAAGCAACGGGGAAAATAATGCCTTGTGTTCCGAATCCATCCATGGATTGACGTTACCTCAATCTCTCCGCGTGCCTCTTCCATTGCCTGTAGAAGAAGCATGCGGGCATGTGGTTGGCGGTCATATATGCGCCATCTCCAAGCGGAAAAATAATAAGGTTTATTTCCGATAAGGTTTAGAAATGGTGAGTAAGGGGGCAAGTATACAACTTCAAATTGATCATGGTTGGTGAACCAGTCCCGGATCAGCCTGGTGGAAACTAACATTAATCCAGACAACAACAAACCTGGGCTGCTCTGATCTGTCCTGTACAACTGCATCATGAAGTGCATCGAGAAATGTTAGTATATGTTGCGTATTGTAGGGACCTAGTTTGGCATGATGGTGTAATAGCCCTCTAAGGCTTATGGCGGCACACATTGTGATGTTTCCCCCACGCTGCCCCGGAACGTGCACAATTGCCCTTTGGCCAATTATATTACGACCCCGTCGTCTAGTTTTGCTGAGGTTGAAACCAGCCTCAATGTATATAAATTCATGAGGCTGTGCAGCTCCATCCATGTCCAAGATTCTCTGCAACAAAAAAATATATATAGCATGGATGGCTGGCATTACTCAAAACACACAACTACAGTACTACACATACAGAACCCCCCCACACACACCCACCCCAACACACAGGTACCTGTGTCCCTCTCTGCATGTATCTATGTGGTACTGATACAATGGTACATATTCAGCTATTACTGTACTGGATTACATAAATACTGTATTGTAAATGTAAAGGATTGCAACACTCACCTGTACATATTATTGTCGAAGTCCTTTGACCCTGATACAGTTCCTCTCAAATGGGACCTTGTACAATTGCTTCAATGTGATTTTGTGCTTTATCAAGACACGTCTGATCGTGGTAATGCCTAATTGATGTTGATGAATACTTGCCTATCTGCAAGTATTTGTTCCCGTAGCTGGTGGAGACGGATTGTATGGTTTGCTCTGACCATTTCCACAATGGCAAGTTCCTGCTGTTGGGTGAACAGGCGTTGCCGACCACCCCCAGAAAGTCTTCTTGTCATTCTGTAGAAAAATGCAACCACAAATTGTTATTGGTTTGGTTCTTTTTTACAGTACTGTATACTGTACTGTAACATCTAAATGGTACACTGCTATGTACTATACTGTACTGTATGATCCACAAAACTACCATTTTTTGTTACAAAAGGAGTACTAGCCAACTTGCAATACAGTACATGTGATACAGTAATGTGATATGGTAAATTACTGTAAATACTGTAGATACAGTCTGGAGTGGAGAGTTGAAGACATACCTGTTTTCCAGTCTGAATGTCCTTATGATGGATGCAGCTGTGAACCGGCTTAGATGTGGGTGGACTCTCTGCCCAGCTTCCCTCATTGTCAGGCCATGATTTATCACATTATCCACCAACGTTGCTCTAATATCATCTTAAATATTGTTCCGTGCATAGCCTCTTCGACCATGTCCTACTCTCTCTCTCTCTCTCTCTCTCTCTCTCTCTCTCTCTCTCTCTTTCTCTCTCTCTCGCTCGCTCTAGCTCTCCCTGCCTCCATGCTTGCAAAGTTCTCAAAACGGCTCAACTGAGGCCTATTTCTGGTTGGCTGATTGGTAATCAGGTTTTTTTTTGTTTTCAATCACCCAATGTGTTTTGTATTTTGAATAGACATGTTTTCCCAATGGTACCCATGAGATTTATGAATGAAGTGTCTTATGTATGAAATAGTGTGTAGTGTGCAGGAGCAAGTGTGTGGCAGAATATCACTGACTGTTTAAGGTATGGTTACACTGTGTTTAAGGTGTAGTAACAAAAGCTTCAAGTTTTGTTACTTTGGTCTAAGCATGTGTCTATAGTGTTCAAGCAATAGGCAAAAACTGTAAGTCTGTTTAGAGTTCAAGTTCAATAGCTGAGATGCAAAGCTGAGTTGTTAGGATGTCTGGCTGAAGGTATCGCCAGTCTTTAAAGGATCTAAATTATCGTAAATCTGATTCAGCTTATTCCCTTACACCCCACAGGATGAGTCACTGAGACACACATACACAAACACATCTACATAAAAAAGATAGATAGATAGATAGATAGATAGATAGATAGATAGATAGATAGATAGATAGATAGATAGATAGATAGATAGATAGATAGATAGATAGATAGATAGATAGATAGATAGATAGATAGATAGATAGACAGACAGACAGATTTTTATTTTTTTTGAAAAAACACAGATGTTCACAAGGCTGCATGAGTGAATAATCCAGTAAAAACAATAATATTGTTAAATATGATTACAATTTGTAATGAACATTTATATTTTTAATATATTTTAGAATTAAATTAATTCCTGTGATGGCAAAAGCTGAATTTTCTGCACCCATTACTTCAGTCTTCACTGTCACATGATCCTTCATAAATCAGGTGGTCAAAAAAAAAAAATTTAATTCCGTATTTTTCATTTACATTTAATCATTTAGCAGACACTTTTATCCAAAGCGACTTGTGTTGTCAAATTGACGAAGTTGTTTTCTTAATTTGCAGGTGTTTTTTTTACTATTCGCAGTGCATTTCTTTATCTGGTTGTGTTTTGTGCATTTGCAGCGCATGTGTGTTGTCAAATTGGCGAAGTTGTTTTCTTAATTTGCAGGTGTTTTTCTATTTGCAGCACGTTGAGCTCTCTCGGCCACCATACTTTTTTGCTTTTGTTAATTGCATAATAAATAAAAGGAAAACAAATAGATAGAATACAAAAAGATTTAAAATTAAATCTATTATTAATCAATTATTTAAAATGCATTCTAAAACTGTTGTGCAACTGTTGTGCTGTCTCATATTTCTTTAAAAAGTCTATATACATGCCAGTGGTTACTCTTCTTTTACACAGCTGTCTGTCTCTGAGACAGAGACCGTTTGGGATCTGAATTTATTTTTCCACACCGGCTAAACACCCTCTGGCTCAGCCTGCTACAGCAGCCATGGTCCAAACTGATTTCAGACAGACTGAAGCAATAATTAGTCTTTTTAAAATTGATTACGTTTAAAACTAAAATTGCCCTCAGCATTGTACTGTATGGTAACTTCAAAAGACTCATGGTGTGCACTGTTCATTAATTCTTCAAATATGTGATTACACTTGTGTCATATTTACTTAGACATTTAAAGGTGCAGTAGGAGATCTTGAAAAATGCTAACTTTAGGCTGATAGCACTGAAAGCGAACGTCTGACCCTCCCTGCAAATCGCCATCCAAAGCCACGCATCCTGAACACATGAACGATGCATTCAGTAACAGGAAGGAAGATCAGGTTGTTGATGTTTGCCTCCCATTCTCGCTCTGTCTGCACAGCGTGCGTGAACGCTCTGATGACGTATCCTGTCTGTGCGAACCGGGTGCGCAGAGGTATGCAAATGTATATGTTGACAGGCAGGTAGGAAAGTCAATAAAAACGCTCGGAATTAACACTTTGATTGGACGAACATTTCTTGGTCCTACGCCTTCCACAGAATACACAGTAAAACACCATAGCCCAATTAAGTTATATGAACTTACTATTCCTCTTTAACTCCATTTGTCATCTTAAGTTTTGGATATTGAACTAAAGTTTATACGTTCTTGAAAATTAAACGTAAAGTAAAAGATTTATTGACTACTTCTGAGTTTTGTCTGGGTTGTAAAGTTTATTTAACTCATGTCTGTAAGTTATATGTGGGGGAGGGGCGATACACAGAGAGCACGAAAAATACAGAGAAGTAGTCATTGCCATGAGTTCATGCAACTGCTTGGAGACCTCACATAAATTTGAGTCGTGAAACGACGAAGGTGAGATTTTGTTTTTTTATTTGTAATGATAAATGAATAATGTAGCGATTTATTACAATTTAGCAAATTTGACCGTGCTTCGCAAATGTAATATGACACCACAGGTTTTTCCCTCGTTTTCCAGAGCCTCAAATGCTAAAATAGTTATATCACTTCGGTTCACAGTGCTTATATTTTAGTTGGTCTTCGACCTGAAGTCATCACTTATTATTTATTTCAGTTATTGCATGTGAGAACATTGGCCGTGCTCCGCGAATGTAAGACCGCGTTCAATTGAGCTGCCATCTGTGAACACCCGGTCAAGCCACCCCCACCTGGATTTTGCTGCAAGTTTATTTGTGGAATTAGGGTGGATTCAAATCCATCCAGGCGGCGGCTGGCTTGATCGGGTGTTCAGCGATGACGACTCACTTGACTGGAGCAATGTATGGACAGTTTACTAGAGTCTAAAATGCTAAAATAGCTTAATATTTCACTTTGGTTATCAGTGCTTATATTTTAGTTGGTTACTTTTAAACGTTTCTGACAGCTGTTGTCTATTATTTTTTGTATTGTACAATTTCATATGTTTTGTCTACATTGCTTCTGCTGATATGCTACTGCTTTTTCATACAGTTACAGCTGTTGATTCTTTCTCAAAATTATTGTCACCTCAAGATATAAGGTGTCACCCTACAGAGTTTTCAAGAAGCTGATTTTAAGGACATTCATGTTACAACGAGGTACAGTAAACACATCATTACTGATATTAAAATCTTTTGCTGTTTTACTTGTATATTTGTTGCAGGCCTAATGCAATCACACAACATATTTAATGCAGACCATGTAGTTCTTTTTGTACAATAGGTTGTTTGCAAACACGTGATTCTGATGATGTGCGGAATGCAGCTGGAGGGCAGGAAGTAATTTCTCCATATGAATCAGTAGCAGAAACTCAAGATGGATCATATTAACGTTGTAACGTAATAAAAGTAATATTAATATGTAATTTAAAGAAATAGTTTAATTTAGGTCAAAGGGAATCATTTATGATTTTATAGGGATTTGAACAGAATCACTGTTACGGCGATTCACTGAACGAGCCGTATAACAAAGGCGTTGGCTGAGGATGCAGAGTTGGTCTGGTTGAAGCGAGTGCAGTCGGAGCTGGACTTTGCAGCACACTTACATTAGAATACGAAACTCCACGGAAAGAAAAGAAACTAAAGTAAAAGAATAAAAGGATGTAACAAGAAACGTGGCTTTCTTCTCATTATGGTAGCAGCTGGCACGTGGGCCAGAGCACGCTCAAAGAGCAGCGTCAAAATGCGGTGGCAAAAGAGAAGAAGAGTAAGAGAGTGACTAAGAGAGTAAGAGAGAGTTTGATGGTGTCCTGAGTTTTTAAACTCGGTTTTCAGACCGTCCCATCTGGACGCCTTGACCAATTCGATACTGTCCTTGCTCGGGGTATTGCTTTGTTTCTCCACCCCACTAATAAATCGTTGTTATTTGTTCAGTCAGAGGTCCGAGCTTTACAGGCTCTTGCAAAGTATACTTTTGAACATGATTTCTATAACAAGACTATGATTTGGGGAAGTCGTGGCCTAATGGTTAGAGAGTCGGACTCGTAATCGAAAGGTTGCGAGTTCGAGCCCCCGGCCGGCAGGAATTGTAGGTGGGGGGAGGGAATGTCCAGCGCTCTCTCCACCCTCAATACCACGACTGAGGTGCCCTTGAGCAAGGCACAGAACCCCCAATTGCTCCCCGGGCGCCGCAGCATGGCTGCCCACTGCTCCGGGTGTGTGTTCACGGTGTGTGTGTGTGTGTGTGTGTGCATTTGTTCACTACTCACTGCTGTGTGTGTGCACTTGGATGGGTTAAACGCAGAGCACCAATTTCGAGTATGGGTCACCATACTTGACAATACGTCACGACTTTAACTTTTTTTTTAAATGATGCATTTGACAAAGAATTGATGGGAAGAAACATTTAAAGCATGATTTTTCACACTCATACATACCAAACACGCATCTGAATCCTTCAGCTTTTCAGTAGTGATTAAAAAACCATACATAATATTTGATTAAAGCATGATAATGTAATGTGTAGGTTACAAACATAATATAGGTTATTTCTATGCAGAGAAATAACTCATAGGTCATTTTAAAATTATTTTATGTGCATATGAAAAAGAAAGTCTTTGTGTAGTTCTATGGAGAACGAAAGCATGTTCTTTAGACAAAGGAATTTTGGTTTGGTCTGTCTTCTACGTGTGGAGACCTGCCCAAGAGAGTCTGTAGCTCATGATTTTCTATCACAGGTTTACATGTGACCATCAGTCTTGATTACTTGCAACAAATTTGACAGTCTCCTTCCTGAATTGGAATTATAAATAAGTGTTCTTTTGTCTCAAGATTGTAAGCTATTCTGTGAAAGAGGCTTGCTGGTTAGGCTTGCTTCAGACCAGATGGAGCCAGGAATCCAATTTATGACGTTGTCCTGTTACAGCTTTGAGGCCCCTCTTTCTGGAATCTCGGCTTCTCAGGTTTCAATGTTCTGATGCATCTTACATGTTTCTGATTCAGTCTCTGATATCTTACAACGTAGTAAGGTAGTAATGAGACCAGACACTGGAGTGCTGTGAGGCGTGTGTATTTGTAGCCGTGTCAATGAGTGAACAGATGATGTGCAGGTGTGCTCAATCAATGGCTAGGTGAAACCAGGTGCGTGAGTGCATCGTGACTGGTGGAGAACAGACAGATCCGTGACAACGTGCTGCTAACAGGACCCACGGCCACAAACCCTGTACATGAAGCAAAGTTTCAGGACTGACATATATCCCACGTCCCTCATATATAAATATGGGATTCACTTTCGAAATAGCTTGTTTGCAGTCAGGTTAAGTTGCTTAGCCTATATCCACCGCTTCAATGGCATGCAAGTGATTATAGCACCTAAACCAGTACAGCACGGACTTCTACGGAGATCTCATCCATTCTCTTTTTTTCAGTCACTCCTGACACTTTGCTGCATACAGGGTTTGTGTACGTTGGTCCTAGCAGCACGTAAAGCAAAACTTCTATTCAAATTCTGAATTGTTCACAGCCTAGACTGCATAAATAGCGCTTCTATATAATCACTAAAAAGCTGGCTCACTTCAATTTATTATAATCTCACAATGTTCCGTTATAATCAATGAAGCTCTCTGAACTGCAAATAGTATCTTATTTACATCGTGTCGACATGTGGCGTTTAGCATTGAGTGACTTCTGATTGTCTCACGCTGAATGCTTGAGGTGGCAGCCTTGGATTATCTATTTATATCTGTATTAATATCTTAATATATTAATATTATATCTTATGTTAACCATTTGCAAACATGAGCATTATCCGATCGGCTCCTTCCGACCGCAGACGCAGGTTTACAAGCCAATTTTCCTGCATTTTTCAGTCAATTTCTTGACTTTTACCCCCTTATGAACAACACATTTTTGCATACGATAAAAACTCCTTGTGCTTTCTCAGTTTGACCGATTTGAACATCCATAAACTACACAAAACACAGGCATCTTGAGTTTCTGCTATTGATTCCTATGGAGAAAAAAATACTTCCTGCCCTCCAGCTGCATTTCGAGCCACAGCAATGAAGTCATGTGCAAACAACCTATTCCGTAGGCTTAGTCTATATTGCTTCTACTGATATGCTACTGCTTTTTTTCCACACAGTTACAGCTGTTGATTCCTCTTCAAAGTTATTGTCACCTCAAGATAAAAGGTGCCACCCTACAGAGTTTTCCTGAGTCAGTCAAGCTGTGTGAAGGACATTAATTTTACAGTAAGGTAATTGTAAACTTTTTTTTTTTACATTTTTATTCTTCTTGATTTTATTACTTTTATCATGACCTCTTTAATCATTAATGTTATAAGATAGCATGTGATTACTTTCCATCTGAACATGCAACCCACCACTAGTCTCTGTGGCTCCATTTTTTATCCTGTCTTATGTTTCTGTTTCAGATTGAAAGTCTCTTCACATCCTGATAGCAATCATTAAGTTAAGTGGTTTCTGTTTCAGATTCTATATCTCTTTTGTACCACTCATCTACCTTTGTTCTAGTTCTGTATAATATTAGATAAATGTTGATGTTTTGATGAAATGGATGTTTAAGCACTTGTGTTCTTAAATGGTTTTTTAAAACCTATTTTCCTAACAATAATTTGTATTCTCAAACCAATGTTAAAGCTTGTACAACATTGTATGCATTTTTTATATTTGAGCAGACCAGTAACAAGTCTATTTATTTTGAGCTGATTTGAGTTTTCTTGAAATGATAATGTAACATAATAAGTTGTTTTAACTCAAGTTGAAATAACAAATGCCCGTTAGTTTAATAAATTGTAAAACTTAACTTCTTGAGTTGAAACAAAGAGATCTTTCATTTGAGTTAACTCACGTTTTGAAGGCAGCAGGTGAACTTTCGTTTCTAAGTTTAACCAACGTGAAATGTTTTACAGTGTATATAAAATCATATAAATAAATTTAGACCACTTCATTTAATGATTGCTATTAGGATGTGAAGAGACTTTCAAACAGCATAACAAAATGTTTCTGAAGACAATCACCTATTGCACCTTTATTGTTGCATGTAAATGTACTTATAGACACATGGACCAATAAGAAACCACCCAGAATGCCCAAGCAATCACTCAGAACATCTTATAAACACCCTGGCAACAATCAACATCATCTTAACATTACGGAGGCCTGTTCTGAAAGGTCAAAAACAGCTTCTTCTTTTTTTTTCAGAATATGTCTGTGCAGATCCACGGTATACAGTATAATATTTTTCAACAACAAAATTCAGAAAAAGAAAAAAATGCAGTGTAGAAGTACAGCAAAAAAAAAAATAAAAAAAAATTAAGCAAACAAAAATGAGTAGGCTTCCTCATAACCAGCAATACACATATTCACACAGAATTTTGCTTCAGGAGGTCACTTCCATCCAAGTCATTAAAAATACAGAGTACTGAGATGGACATTTTAAAATGTCACTCATATTAATAAATATTTAAGAATTGTTGCCACAGTCACATTGTTGCAATTCTGCCTAGACCAATTTATCTACAGCTATCCATTCTAAAACTCAGACAAGCAAAAGATTAACAAAAACATTGGCTATTTTATACTACAGAACACCAAATAAATAGTCTTGCTTGTTCATCCATTATTTAAAGAAAAAGAGGCAGACTGATACTCCACTAGTCCTGTCTGCAGACAAAGTGTAATGTGTCAACACATTGTGCCTGATTTCATTCCTTCATAGGCAAGTGTTGCATATGCAGTGTAACTGTGACTTATTAATTATGCTAAACTTGCTACGGTGAACATGAGGTGAGATTTTGTGTGCACATGGTTGTTGTGTGACTGAATACAGCATGACCACAAATATACAACCCAGGTTAATTGGAAATGACTGACTGGAAGTGGAAGTGGAAATGGAAACTACTGCCTGCATTTCTGCACACCTGCAAAAACGTACCGATACATATATAGCACTGCATTTTCCAAGTGAAACAAACACTAGAGGCAGTGCTCCTTTTCATACAAATTAAGATTACAGGAGCAGATAATCAATTAATAAAGACTTACTTTCGTGTAGTTCATTGCACCATACTATGTTCCAACATCAACATACTATTACCATAAAGCATAAACAAATGCATTTTAATGTTTGCATCACATAATCAGCTCCAAATCTATGGCTTTTCTAACATTATAAACTTGCTCAGTAGCTCACCTGGTATAGCGTTGCACTTTATTGTGGAGCCCTTGGGTACAAGTCCCTGTGAGTCACAAGTAATTTCACAAAAGAGCTCAAAGCCTTGTAGATGGAAGCTAAAATGGCAAGTGTTTTTATCTCAAATTTGCTTTTTCTCACAATATCAGTTACGTTTAGGGTCAGATTTAGAGTAGATGGTATGTTAATTTCAACGTGCATTATTCTTTTAGTGCCGCTCACCGTAAATTTCAACTGCATTCATACAACCAAACAAATGAAATAAAGGACATGCCACAGTCATGTTTAACTGTTTCAAAGGAAATACACTGCAAAAATGGCTTATTTTACTTAATATGTTTGTCTTGTTTCTAGTCAAAATATTTAAATATTCTTAAATCAAGATACTTTTATAAGCAAAATGACTTAAGATATTGAGTCTTGTTTCCAGGGGGGGGAAACCTAAATTAAATGCATTTTGCTTTTAACAAGTAAAATTAACTGCCAGTGGGTTAAGTAAAATACTCTTGTTTTAAGTTTTGAGTTAAGAATTTTTAGATATTTTGACTAAAAACAAGATAAAAATACTAAGTGACATAAGCCATTTTTTGCAGTGTAGGGACAGACACTAACTAAGTTCCATTCACCTATTTTTATGCACATTTTGGAATATCGAATAAAAATGCAGGATGGAAATTCCAAGATGCGCATAAATTCTAAAAATGTGCATAAAACACGCCTTAGGTTACGTATGTAACCCCAGTTCCTCAAGGGAACGAGACGCTGCGTCCAGAGACGCTTTGGTGAATGCCTTTAGCGTAACCGGCTCTGAATACAAGTGAAATCTGTCCAATGAATGGGCGAGCCGTCACGGGCGAGGTGACGTACTGACTAGCTGATATAAAAGCACGTGCGGTGAAACCGGCACTCAGCTTCTAGAATGAAGGAAGCGCTGGCAGGGATGCCGGAAGTGTGGCCTTGAGACGCAGCGTCTCGTTCTCTCGAGGAACTGGGGTTACATAGGTAACCTAAGACGTTCCTCTTCAGGAACTCGAGCTGCGTCTGGAGATGCTTTGGGGAACGAGATATCCACGCTGTCAGACTTACATATCCCTGCCCAGTGTGTATCCCTGCGGAGCACATCTAGGGCGAGAGGACAGAAGAGCCTGGAGTGGCCCGCATGTCCAGGCCGTAGAACCTGACAAAGGTCAGGGGTGTGGACTATCCCGCAACGCTGCAGATGTCCTCTATTGGGACACCTGCGAGGAAGGGCTTGGAGGCCGCCACACTCCTAGTGGAATGAGCCTTGACTCCCATCGGTGAGGGGAGGTCAGAGGACTCGTAGTCAATGTGAATGGCATCGACAATCCACCGACTGAGGGTTCTCTTAAGGGGACCATAGCAAATCAGCAGTTGTTCCGCCCTTCTCCACAGAGCAGCTCTGTGGACGTATGCGTCCAGTGCTCGCACTGGACACATACAGTTAAGCCTTTGCTGGTCAGGCTCCCGAAAGGGAGGAAGGAGGACTGAAGGCCTGCCGTACGAGAAGCTGTGGCATGACGGAAGGAACTTTGGGGATGTACCCTGCACCAGGGTACAAAAAGACTTTGGCCATGCTGGGCGCAAAGACCAAGTGAGTAGGGGCCACTGACAGGGCCTGCATATCCCCAACTCTCTTTAGAGAAGAAATCGCCAGAAGAAAAACAGTCTTCAGGGTGAAATGGCGATCCGAGATCTCCTCAATAGACTCGAAGGGAGGCCTACAGAGAGCATCCAACATCACAGGCAGGTCCCAAGGAGGAATCCAGGACCGTACTGGGGGCCTTAGCCTCAGTGCACCACGGAGGAAACGTGTAACTAGGGGGTGTCTACCCACTGACTGTCCACCAAGAGAGGCGTGGTAAGCCGAAATCGCCGCCACCAAAACCTTCAAGGTGGAGTGGGTTAACCCTGTGGAGAGTCGAGCCTGCAGGAACTCCAGCACTGTACCAACCGGGCAGTTAACTGGGTCGAGCTGGCGATCTCCACACCATGAAGTGAAGAGTCTCCACTTCAGGGCGTACAGTTTCCTCATTGAGGGAGCTCTGGATTGGAGGATGGTCTCAACAACCTCGGTTGAGAGACCGGAAGCTATAAGCTGTGCCCCCTCAGGGGCCACACCCACAGCCTACATAACTCCGGGCGGGGGTGCACAAGTGTGCCTCCTGCCTGTGAGAGGAGATCCCTCCTGACGGGAATCTCCCATGGAGAGCCGTCGAGGAGGGAAATCAGGTCCGAGAACCACACTCGGCCGGTCAGAACGGGGCTACTAGCAGCAGCCAGACCCTGTCCTGGCGCACTCTCTCCAGAACTCTGGGGAGCAGAGCAATTGGGTGAAAGGCGTACAGACGAAGCCTCGGCCACGTCTGTACCATGGCATCCAGCCCCAGTGGAGCTGGATGAACTAGATAGTACCAGAGGGGACATTGCGCTGTCTCCTGAGTGGCGAAGAGGTCCACCTGAGCCTGGTCAAACACTCTCCAGATCTGCTTCACCACCTCTGTGTGAAGCATCCATTCCACGGGCCACGGCGCCTGTCTCGACAGGATGTCTGCTCCCACATTGAGATGGCCAGGGATGTAAACTGCTCTTAGTGAGAGGAGTTTGCCCTAGGACCACACAAGGATCTGGTGCGCCAGCCTGTACAGGGGGCGCGACCGCAGACCTGCTTGGTGGTTGATATAAGAGACCACCGCTGTGTTGTCGGTGCGCACCAACACATGGTGATCCCTTAGGTCTGGGAGAAAGTGTTTCAGAGCCTGAAACACAGCCAGCATCTCCAGCCGGTTGATGTGCCAAGCGAGATGATGACCCCTCCATAGACCACAGGCAGAGTGGCCACTCACCCACCGTCGCTAGCGTTACACGGCAACACTGAGCTCCCAGCACCGGGCCCTGAGACAAGAATCAAGGTTTTCTCCACATGTCTAAGGCACGTAGGCACCGCCGCATGACTTTGATCATGCGAAGCAGGTTTCACCTTAGGGGGAACCCCTTGGTCTTGAGCCACCACTGTAGGGGTCTCATATACAGCAGGCCAATAGGTATCACGTTGGACGCATCAGACCCAGCAGTCTCTGAAACTGCTTGACAGTGAGTGACTGGCCTTCTTTCACTCTCCTGACTTCCGTGAGGATCGCCTCGATCCGAGCAGGGGACATACGTGCCTGCATCGTGGTCGAATCCCACTCCACACCAAGATAAGTGGTTCTCTGTAATGGAGAAAGAACACTCTTCTTGGCGTCCAGTCTTAACCCCAACACTTTCATGTGAGCGAGAACAACATCTCTGTTGAGCCGCCATCCGCTCTGATTGAGCGAGAATCAACCAATCGTCGATGTAATTGAGTATGCGGACGCCCTGTAGCCGCAGCGGAGATACTTCATCCACGCACTTCGTAAAAGTGCAGGGTGAGAGTGCTAGGCCGAAGGGAAGAACCCGATACTGGTAAGCTTTGCCCCTGAAAGCAAACCTCCGGAACTTCCTGCGAGTGGGAAGGATGGAGACACGGAAATATGCGTCTTTTAGATCGATCGCGACAAACCAGTCCTCGGACCTGATTTGAGACACGACCTGCTTGAGTGTAAGCATCTTGAACGTCAGTCTGCTGACTGAGCGGTTCAACTGACGCAGATCTAAAATGGGACGCAACCCTCCATCCTTCTTTGGAACTATGAAGTACCGGCTGTAGAACCCGGACTCTCTTTCGTGAGGAGGAATCACCTCGATGGCCTCCATCCTTAAGAGAGTATCTACCTCTTGTTCTATTACCAGAGCCTGCTCGGGGCCCATCAGAGTGGAATTCACCCCGTTGAATTGAGGACGAGAACCGAACTGGATTCTGTAGCCTCTCTCTACTGTGCGCAGCACCCACTGAGACACATTTGGCAGTAGTTTCCACGCTGAGAAATAGTCTACTAAGGGAACCAGTCTCTCGAGGCTGGCCTCTGGTGTAATCAGAGCGGCTAATTCGGCGCCCTGGAACGGCACACCGGCAGGGAATGGCCGAACTAGCTGCTCCAGAGACCCCCGAAGGGGTGGCGAACATCTCAGCTCAGCTACGCTTCCGGGTGGAAGAGACTGAGATGTGTCTCAGCAAAATCTCGCTGGAGATCGCTGCGCCTGAGGGCACTGGGGCCAGACGAGCACCGTGTGCTGCGGTGATCGCCGCTCTTCCCCAGTGGGGGCTACCATCATAAGCCCCGGGCCACCAGCCTCTGGGCTTCTTGGATGAAGACCTCTTCGCCTGAAGAACGGTCCGCAGATCCGGCTTAGGCCCTCGACCGCCCCGGCCCTGATTTTTATGCGGGGGAGCACGGGCAGCAACAATATCTTTTTGAGCCTCCCTATACGAGGAGCCAGCACGCGGCAGTGGCTGCTCTTGCCCAGCAGCTCCCTGAGCTAGAGAGTGGTGAGGGAGAAACCGCTGGAACGCCGCCGCCTGCCTCCTGGCCTCCTGGTGCCTGTTGACAACGGAGTCAACAGCATCACTGAAAAGGCCAGAAGGCGATATTGGGGTGTCCAGAAGGAAGACCCTGTCGCGGTCTTTGATATCCGACAGGGTCAACCAGAGATGCCTCTCTGCCACCACCAGAGCTGCCATAGACCGCCCAATGGCACGGGCGTTCTCCTTGGTGGCGCGGAGAGACAAAACAGCGGTTTTGCAGAGTTCACGAATGTCCTCCACACTAAATCCCTTGCCCTCATCCAACTCCTTGAGCAGGTCAGCCTGGTATGCCTGCAACACCGCCATAGTGTGCAGACATGAGCCAGCCTGACCTGCCGCCGCGTACCCCTTGCCCACCAGCACTGACGATGTGCGCTGCTCTGTAACCACGCTCACTCGTACCGATCACATTACCGTAGTAATCTGATGAGGGGACGAAGAGGCGGGCCGAGAAAGGTTTCCCCCACGATCTCGACACCTCAGTGTGGAGATCGGGGAAAAAAGGCAGGCTCCGATGTGGAGGTGAAGTCTTAAATTGCAGAAAGCGCTCATCTAATTTGCCTCTCTGCGGTTCGACAGGACACTCGGCCGGCCAGTCGAGACTCAACTTGGCCGCGGCACGAGTGACCACCTCCACCAGCTCCTCATATTGGGGTGAAAGACGGGGCGCAACGTACTCGACATTCTCCGTGTCAACCTCCTCGGAGGAAGTCCGGAAAAACGCAGCAGCTGCTGCCCGAGGGGACGTAATCTGCCTGGCGGGTTTCCGATCTCGGGGAGAGGTCATGGGATCTGACGGGTGAGGACGGAGATAGAGACTCGCTCATCTCCGATCCCTCCATCAGATCCCATTGCAAACCCCACGAACGTGAACTAGGAAGTGGGGCCAGTGAACAACCCTCGATAGAGAAGAGGGCCTTTCGGGAGCGAAGCACACGCAGAGGGAAGCTTTCGCAGTGCGGGCAGTCAGCCCCCTCAAGAGCCGACTCCGCTTGCCTCGCTCCCAAGCAAACCACACACAAGCTGAGTGTATCACCTGCACACAAAACATATTTGCAGGGAGGAACACAATGCATGTATTGTGATTTGCTCTCTTCCTCGTGCTTAGAATTGTACTGGCTTTTTGGCATGGTTACAGACAGACAACTATAAATAGGACTCACAGAGACACAGAGCGCTAGCTGAATGACAGAAAGCTGATGCCGGTTTCACCGCACGTGCTTTTATGCCAGCTGGTCATTACGTCACCTCGCCCGTGACGTCTCTCTCCCATTCATTGGACAGATTTCACTTGTATTCAGAGCCGGTTATGCTGAAAGCGTTCCCCAAAGCGTCTCCGGACGCAGCTCGAGTTCCTGAAGAGGAACTTATGCGCACAACTGAGTAGGATAAACTTTTTATCCGATAAGAAAAAATGTGCACATCTCCCAAATAAATTCCACCATGCGTTTGAAAAAAAAGTCCTGTGATTTTGCACGATGGGGCGGAAAAACCTGACAAACCAGCAGACCAATCTTGTTGCACAGCATCTGAAATGTTGTTTTGGTCGTTCTGAAATTCTTGAGCAAATTCTGTCATCAAAATATCTCTGTATTATTGTCTTACACGACTGTGTTCCCAAACAACAGGCATCCACCTCCGAAAGCAATGGCCGCATTTATTTGTTTCATCTGCTCGCTCTGAGGCGCAAGTATTTTATCATATATGAAAATTATTATATGTAGATGCTTCTCCTACTTTTCTAAGTGATATTTAGTGCCAGTTCATCAGGAAGTGATTATTTTGTTCTCTTTGACTCGGATGGAAATGGTGCTTTAATCGCAAATTTTATGCGATATTCCAGTTTTGCGCATAAGTTAAATTCACACCTTTGGATGGAAAAATAGCTGCTGGACATTTCACTTTGCATAATATAATTTTGTAGTCATAGGTCTGTTTTTTCATGACGTCTCATTTGAAAAGTGCAGCGAAATGTATTGTATTTACTGTGAGCCTGGATTGCAACTATGCACACACACCTGAGTGAGTCAATGGAGCATTTGACTACATCATGTCTGTCCTTCCTCCATTCCTTTAAACGATGTGGAGCAAGAGTCTTGAAGCTAATCCTCCTCTCTTAATTATTCCACCCCTGAGGACGACTGGAAAAGGCCTTGAGTCACACCCCCAACCTTGAGCTATAGGATTTTGCTTTCTTGCCATTCCACACACTTCTCTTCGCACCTCTCCCTCCCTCAGTCCTGACAAGCTGGCATTATAAACAGGATAAACTTCTAATCTTTTTGTTGAAGCATACAGGGAGGAATGGGGAAAAAGTCAATTAATTTCTGTAGCTCACGCAATGTTCTCTTGTTTGTCAGAGGGGCATAAACAGCAGCTGCTCAGAAGAGAGTGTTTATTAGATGAGATACCAGAAGGAAAATGTCTACAGCGTAAGTCTAGTTCTGCTAGTAATGTGTGGTACTGCATGATCCTTCAGGCTTGTGTTAGTCACAGAGTGCTGTCAATCATCCACATAGTCAGAGCTATACACATTTACAGTACCTTCAGAGACAGAAGTCTGTTAGACAGTACTTTCACTGACAAGTCAAGTCTGTTTCATGATGGAAACATCACGGTAGTAACTTTTTTTCCTGACCAATGGAAACCTTATTCTGTTTTATATTATTTTATTTTGAGAAGTGGTTATCTGTAACAATACTAGTGCCACATGATACTTCAGAAATCATTCTGATCCATTGATTTAGTGCTCAAAGGTCGTGGCTTAATATGTTTGTGGAAAACATTCAAGATTATTTTTTCAAGATTTTTTGATTAATAGTGCGTTCAAAAGAACAGCATTTATTTATTTATTTTTTGTACAAATGTAAAACTCTCTTTCACGTTTAATCAATTTAATGCATTCTTGCTGAAAACTATAATAAAAAAAATAATAATAATAAAAAATAGTGAACAACAGCAGTGTATATATATTCAGTGAATTTATCCAATGATTCATGTGAGTAGTGAGTTGTCCAATGATTCATGATGCATGTGCTACATTCCAAGTGCTCTGAAGGCATGCAATAGCTTTGCGTGAGGAAAAGAGGTCAATTTAATCTGTTAATCGCTGAAAGTCTTCCCTCGATCCCCTCAGTTAAGGCAAGTCATGCACGTCACATTCAAAAAGATACATCCAAACTTTGTCATGTCGCAATTATTCACAAGATTCTTTAGGAATCTAATGCCATATGAAATCATTGTCATAACACTTACAATGGGTTTCAAATGAGTGCAAACGACAAGATTTGAGTGTGATGGAGGATGATAAAGATTATCAGCATATAGATTAAACTACAGTCTTTCCCACACACAGGGTTGCATAAAGACTTGGTCCTTAACACATACATAGAATTGATTATTTTGATGAACATTTTGTGGTGCTGCTTTTGTGTTTCATGGAAAACAAGATTCAAATTAAATTATTAAATGATGCCAGATTTTCTAGTCATTTCAACATGTTAGCATTAGAATGGAAATTTTAAGTTTAAAAATTGCTATAAAAGTGATGTTGTGTTGGTGCAAGATAAAAAAACGCTAGAGTGATAATTCCTTATGAGAGTGTGTTGGCACTGACAGGTTATGTGCTCCAGATATATCAGTGTGTGTGTGTGTGTGTGTCTGTGCGTACGTGTGTGTGTGTGTTATCTAAGGTGTGATGTCCCTTTGCAGCAGTGAATGGACAGTAATTGCTGCTCACTCACACTCAATATATGCTCTACATTCATTACTGCATTTATTCATTCATGCATATATTCATTGTATTACAAATTACCAAAGTTTAAATGACACATTGATTATTAAGTCTTAGTTCTGTGATATATTTGTATCTCTACATCATGTCCATCTCTACCCCAGGATTAGTTTTCTGAGTTGCTTTTTTATACTTTACAGCTTCCAGTGGATCAATCTTTGACAAGCCCTGATGACCTCCTCAGCCTTGTTGAAGGGAAGATATGGGTTGTTTTTTCCTCCCAGTTCTGTTCTTTTTATTCATTTCAACTTCAGACTAGAGACCCAAAATTTGCAGATGGGTGTAATTTAGAGGATCAGTGTGCACCTGTGTCAAAACTGATAGCAAGACATAGAGATAAGTCACCAGAGGAGTTCACTTTTTGAGCATTTATAGAAGTTTCCTAACCTTTAGTCTCTCATACATTAGAAGATATCAGGTATGAGATTCTGTAATAATTAGTTTCTTCATAAGTTCTCAGTAAACCGATTTTAGTTCAAAGCAGTTAGACTGATATTTCATTTTAAAAGTTCTATGCAAAATGTTTTACTTCTATTAGCTACTGTACATCATAAATCCCCTCCAATTAAATGCAGATGAATGCAAATGGTCAGATTCGCTGTTTTCAGTAATCATTTCAGGGTCTTGTTGTTCTGGTTTTTCTGCATAGTCTGCCTTGTGTTGTTTCTCATTCATGTCCTGTGTAGCAATGGGAGCATCCTGATTTCATACATAATGGATATAAAATACCTGCCCCCTTATTATATCCAGCATTTTCCCCAAGTATGACTGCTTTATGCAAATTTCATTCTGACATTTTCCTTTGCTTCAGTGCCTGTTGTTTAAGCAAGGTTGCACATAGGCCTCTTAAACTAATATAAAGTTAAGCCTATGCATATTTTAAAAATATAAAACCATGTACATTTTGTTTTAACTGATATTACATGTGTCAGTCTATCAAACTGAATCATGGCCATATGCCCACTCTACTAAAATGCACTAGCAAGGGAAACACTCCAGACCTATGAGTTATTAATATGTGAGACAAGCATTTGCAACAGCAACTGCAAATACATTGCAGCCAGCGTGTAAGCAGCTGCTATTTGTACAACGATCATGTTATTCTCTTTCCTTATTCTCACTTGCAATCTGTATGAATTACTCATACTTGGGCTTAGATAGAAAACGGAGAAAAAAAGTTAATTGGTAAACTCTAAAATGAACATTTCTGACCCAAAAAAACAGTGTTAATTCTTTGGGTCTCTACATTTATTTAGTTTTTTCTTTGAAAAAATATAATTCCTAAATAAAAGCTTTTGACCTGAGACCAACAAGTTCAAGCAGAAAACCACAGCTTGTCAATTGTGAAAAGGAACAAGCGTCCGTTTTTCTGGAGTGTCTGAATCTCCAGTGGTCTCGCTTGTATCACTTTGTAAAACGGCAAGACAGGAGCCTTGTGTATTACCATGGTTTGGAAAACTCCCTGATCCACCATTTATTGATCAAATCCACATCAACCACCACTACAGCAAATCCCAGGCTGTATAATAATATCTAAACCACCCAGGTCACAATGTTTTAACCCTGCTGGGTCTGCATCCGCAAACAAATAACCAGATCCAGAACAGATTTGCCATTTATCAAACACTCACCATAAACAGCTATGGCATTTACTTCAATTGAAATGACAGGTTTTACTACACCATCATACTTTATTGTGAGAGGTGGTGTAATAATGCAGTAAGCAATGATATATAAAAAGCATATGACATTGTTTATTTGGATCTACACTCTTCAAGAATAAATCGGTAACACTTTATAATAACGTCCAGTTATAAGTAATTTATAAGTGATTAGTTAATGATTAACTAATCGTTTACAAAACATTCATAAGCAATTAATAAGTGATATGCTAACAATTTGTGTATGTTTTGTTAATTCATTTAAAAGTCATTTACAAGTAATTAGCTAATGATGAACTAATCATTTACAAAACATGACTATGCATTCATAGATGATTAATAATTGATATGTTAATATTTTTATCTATGTTTTGTAGAATAAGTTTTGAATCATTTACAAGTGATTAGATGATGATGAACTAATCATTTACAAAACATAACTATACATTCACAAGTGATTAAGTATATGCTAACAATTTATAAATCTGTCATAAGTTATCTTTAAATATAGCATCATGAAATAATCAAACAGATCCTCAATGGTTAATAGTTACTAGTTAATATATTATTAATCACTTATAGATCATTGAAATGTCAACATTGTACTATTATCTCAATAAACATTATAAATCATTTACAAAGCTTTCTGCATCCCCTAATCTAAAGTGTAAACTACTCATCAGTTGTAAATGTTTTACAAACTTTATGGTTTCCAGTCGTGTGTGCGTAAATATATATATATATTCACAAACAACGTGTAACCTGGAAGGTTTGTAAAACATTTACAACTGATGAGTAGTTTACACTTTAGATTAGGGGATGCAGAAAGCTTTGTAAATGATTTATAATGTTTATTGAGATAATAGTACAATGTTGACATTTCAATGATCTATAAGTGATTAATAATATATTAACTAGTAACTATTAACCATTAAGGATGTGTTTAATTATTTCATGATGCTATTTGTAAAGATAACTTATGACAGATTTATAAATCGTTAGCATATTACTTAATCATTTGTGAATGTATAGTTATGTTTTGTAAATGATTAGTTCATCATTAGCTAATTACTTGTAAATGACTTTTAAATGAATTAACAAAACATACACAAATTGTTAGCATATCACTTATTAATCACTTATGAATGTTTTGTAAATGATTAGTTAATCATTAACTAATCACTTATAAATGACTTATAACTGGACGTTATTATAAAGTGTTACCAATAAATCTATTTTCTATCATAATGGTTATCTCATTAAGTGGTGTGCAATGCTGATTGTTGTCTTTTGTAGGAAAGGAATAGGCAAAATAATGCTAAGCTTCTATACTTCAAAATCAGCAGAAATGAGCACATTCTGATCACACTGTGCAAGCACATCATTTAAAGGGAAAGTTTATCCAACTTTTTTCTCACAAATGTTTTTGAAACACATTTTAGCAAACAGTCATTCTGCTTAATATTTTTGTAGAAACTGAAGTTTTTTTTTTTTTTCAGGATTAGTTGATAAATAGAAAGTTCAAAATAACTGAATTTATTTGAAATATAAATAATTTGTAACATTATAAAAGCCTGTCACTTCTGACCAATTTAAAAAATGTAAAAAAACGAAGGAAATACATGTCTGGAACAGCATGAATTTTAATGTTTGAGTTAACTATTCCTTTGAAACTCTTATAATTTAAAAGCATTCACATATCTAAAATAAACAGTGTGAGTAAATGTTATAGTTCAAACACTTGTTCAGACTGCTTGTTCAGTTTGCACATGAAATATAGCTCTTTTATATCCTGAGCTTTTAGAAGAAAATTATTAATGAACATGATGGAAAAATCATTAGGCGTTTAGCTCATCATACCTCCACACAAGACCAAATATGATCACTAAACGACCATGCTTCCTTTCAAAGAAGCTTCATGGGACATGTAATTTATTACCACAACATAATACAGTCTTTCCTCTCCAATGTATGCACGTTATGCTTTCACACCTCTGCAGTAAGTTCAGTCATTACAATTCCATGCACTATTCTTTGCTCATGCTAATACCCAATAATCTCCATGTCAAAGCACCTAGTTCCCTTCTCATTACTATTAAACACACACGCCGGCTGCACTGTTGTTGATTAGTTCTCTAATAACGCTCTGCTCTGTCTTGCCCTCCTGATAATCAAGGCTTGGGCTGAGAGCAGTCATGCTCATCAGACAATGACCTGATATGATTGGGCCACGCTGTCATTAAAATCCTCCCAATTTTTTCCCCCCAGACTCATATCACTCTCTCGAACACTGATACCATACATAAGCCGCACTCTCAGCGATGCTCCTGTTCCAGCTCGCAACCCTGGGTCCTGAATCCCTGGGTCAGGAAACGACCCTGTCATGTTGTAGTGAAACTGAGATTGTATTGCTCTTTTCAGAAAGAGTAAAATAATGAATAAGGGGGAATTTAGAAAAGAGCAACATCCAGCTGCTATAATAAAGCTAAGCCACACAGGATAGAAAATCCTGTGTGGCAAATACGAATGTACTGGCTCAAGGAAAGACAGTGTGGTGCACAAGACCAAATACTCAGACCTGAACGCCGCTGCCATGTTACAAAATATGTTTACTGCATAGATTATTTATAAAACATCTGTTTGAAGAAAAAAATCATCTATGACCCACAAACACCTGTCTGTACGTTCACACACTCATATATTCCATTATCCTCTGGCAGCCATTACAAAGCACAAGACATTAGAGTAAAATATCCCTGCACATCCTCTGGGCCATCTCTCCCTCTCTCCTCCTCATTACACCATCCACTCTTTAGATGGCCCTTATGTACCCCCCACTCCTCCCTCTCGCTCTTTATCTGTCCCTCTGAGGAGCTGTTTTGCAAAATCACTCTGCATGGCCGGCTCTACCACACACACACACACACACAAGCATCATCCCATTAACTGTGCCTTCCACTAACACCCCCCTGACACCAGACAAAGTGTGCATCCGGTCCTTATAACTCTGTCTTTTCATTACCCCCTGTTTTTCCTAACACTCCTTCTTGTTTCTCCTCTACAGTTTCACCTCTGAGATATAAATATACACCACCGTTCAAAAGATTTAAAACAATGTTTTCAAAATAAGTCTCTTTTAAGCTCTCCGAGGCTGCTTTATTTGATGAAAAATACAGGCAAACAGTAATATTTTGAATTTATATTATAATTTCAAATAACTGTTAAAGAAATATTTTTTTCTTGTGATGAGCAAATGAATTTTCAGCAGCCATTACTCCAGTATTCAGTGTCATATATGATCCTTCAGAATGCTGATTTGGTGATCAAGAATCATTTCTTATTACTGATTGATTGATTGACTGAGGAAGCATTACTGTTTTTTTCAGGATTCCCTGACGAATAGAAATAATTTATTTGAAATATAATGTTTGTAGTACATAGACATCAACTATTAAATCTGTAAACCAAAAAGACAATAATGCCACTACCATGGAACTGATTTATATTAGAAACAAATATCTGACGTTAACATGCAAAATATTTAAACGTTTACAAAAATAAAATGAAAATTCTGTCATCATTTACTCACCCTCAAGTTGTTCTAATCCTGTACCAGTTTTTGTCTGTTGAACACAAAATATATATATATATATTTAAGAATGTGTGTAACCAAACAACTGCTGGTCCCCATTGACTTCCATAGTATGAAAAAAAAAAATAATAATAATAATAATAACCTATGGAAGTCAATTGGGAAACTGTTTGGTTATCCACATTCTTCAAAGTATCTTTTGTGTTCAGCAGAAGAAAGTCAGTCATGGAACAACTAGAGGGTGAGTAAATGATGACAGAATTTACATGTTTGAGTGAACTATCCCTTGAAGGCAATAAACTTCAGTACAGCTGTGTTTTAGAGATATGTTACTGTAACATGTCAGTTTCGGTTTAGTTTCCTTTCAGTTCCTTTCAGTTTTGACCTTATTTGGTAGTTCCTGTTCTAGTTTCCTGTCATTAGTTAATCATCGTTCATTTTCATCACCTGTGTGTAATCAATTATCTTGTTTCCTCGTTTGTTCCACTCCCTTTATAAGTCCTCAGTTCTCCCTCTGTGTTTGTCGGATCTTAATGCTGTAAATGGTTTAGAGTGCGTTGATGCTATTAAATATACCTTTTTTGTTATCCTCTTGTGTGGGCGCCTATTACTACAACCACCGACCGTGACAGAAGATCCGACCGCTTACAGAAAACGAGATCACCGCTCGGGATGATCGAGCTGGTTCCCGTAGTTTGCGGGGGTTCACGCCGCCGTTCGCGGCTCGCCCCTGCTCGTGCTGCGTGGGATGTCAGGCTGCCTGGCGCGGCTTACGGAGGCCACCCGTTTTGGGGAGAACGGGTCGCCATTCGCCGTTCGCCCTTACCCACTGCCCCAGAGAGGTTCGCTCCGCCTGAGACGGCGAGGAATGTTCCGCCCGCGGCGAGGAGGATTCCGCCGCAAGGGGCGATGAACGTTGCGCCGTCCGCGGCGAAGAGGATCCCGCCATACACGGCGATGAATGTTCCGCCCGCGGCGAGGAGGAAGCCGCCGAAAAGGGCGATGAACGTTGCGGTGAAGAGGGTTCCGCCGCCCACGCCTCAGGTTAAGGACAGGGGGCTATTGGATGAGGCTCTTCCCCCGGAATTCTCGGCTCCCATGCTCACGCCAGAAACTACTCCTCACCAGTACCATCCAGTGCCTGCTCCTCGCCAGTGCCATCCTGTGCCTGCTCCTCGTTTGTGTCCGCCTATCCCCGCACCTCGCAAGAGGGTCCCGTCCAGCCCACCTGAGTTCCCGCTGGTCCCGTCCAGCCCACCTGAGTTCCCGCTGGTCCCGTCCAGCCCACCTGAGTTCCCGCTGGTCCCGTCCAGCCCACCTGAGTTCCCGCTGGTCCCGTCCAGCCGTCCTGAGTTCCCGCTGGTCCCGTCCAGCCGTCCTGAGTTCCCGCTGGTCCCGTCCAGCCGTCCTGAGTTCCCGCTGGTCCCGTCCAGCCGTCCTGAGTTCCCGCTGGTCCCGTCCAGCCCACCTGAGTTCCCGCTGGTCCCGTCCAGCCCCGCGCCTCCCGTGCGCCCTCTAATGTCCGCGCTACAAGAGCGCCCCTTTGAATCCGCGCTGCAAGAGCGCCCTCAAGTGTCCGCGCCGCAAGAGCGCCCTCAAAGGTCCGCGCCGCAAGAGCGCCCTCAAGGGTCCGCGCCGCAAGAGCGCCCTCAAGGGTCCGCGCCGCAAGAGCGCCCTCAAGAGTCCGCGCCGCAAGAGCGCCCTCAAGAGTCCGCGCCGCAAGAGCGCCCTCAAGAGTCCGCGCCGCAAGAGCGCCCTCAAGAGTCCGCGCCGCAAGAGCGTCCTCAAGAGTCCGCGCTGCAAGAGCGCCCTCCTGTGTCTCCGCTGGTCCCGTCCAGCGCTCCTTCGTCTCCGCTGGTTCTATCCAGCTTCGCGCCTCCCGTGCGCCCTCAAGTGTCTGCGCTGCAAGAGCGCCCTCAGGAGTCTGCGCTGCAAGAGCGCCCTCCTGCATCTACGCTGGTCCCGTCCAGCTCTCCTTCGTCTCCGCTGGTTCCGTCCAGCTCCGCGCCTCCCGTGCGCCCCCCAGTGCCCGCTCCTCCAGAGCGCCCCCAAGTGCCCGCTCCTCCAGAGCGCCCCCAAGTGCCCGCTCCTCCAGAGCGCCCCCAAGTGCCCGCTCCTCCAGAGCGCCCTCTAGTGCCCGCTCCTCCAGAGCGCCCTCTAGTGCCCGCTCCACCAGAGCGCCCTCAAGTGCCCGCTCCTCCAGAGCGCCCTCAGGTTACCGCTCCTCCCGAGCGCCCCCAAGAGCCCTCTCCTCCAATGTGGCCCCCAGAGGGGAACTTTCCCAAAGAAATTTTGGGGGGGGGCCATATAGTCCCAGTCTGTGTGGCCAGGCCAAAGGCCAAGGCCACAAAGGACCCCGATCTGCCAAGGCCGCCCAAGGACTCTGATCCACCATGGACTCCTGAGTCTCCAGATCCGCCATGGCCTCCCGAATCTCCAGTCCTGCCATGGCCTCCCAAGGCTCCAGATCCGCCATGGCCTCCCAAGGCTCCAGATCCGCCATGGCCTCCCGAATCTCCAGTCCTGCCATGGCCTCCCAAGGCTCCAGATCCGCCATGGCCTCCCAAGGCTCCAGATCCGCCATGGCCTCCCGAATCTCCAGTCCTGCCATGGCCTCCCAAGGCTCCAGATCCGCCATGGCCTCCCGAATCTCCAGTCCTGCCATGGCCTCCCAAGGCTCCAGATCCGCCATGGCCTCCCGAATCTCCAGTCCTGCCATGGCCTCCCAAGGCTCCAGATCCGCCATGGCCTCCCGAATCTCCAGTCCTGCCATGGCCTCCCAAGGCTCCAGATCCGCCATGGCCTCCCGAGTCTCCTATCCTGCCATGGCCTCCCAAGGCCCCTGATCCGCCCTGGAGGCTTCCCTGGTCTCCTCCCTGTCCGGGCCCTGCTCCAGCCTCCAGAGCGCCCGCCCCCCCGCCCGTGATGTGTATGTTACGGTGCGGGACGCACCTTCCGGGAGGGGGGCGATATGTAACATGTCAGTTTCGGTTTAGTTTCCTTTCAGTTCTGTTTTGACCTTATTTGGTAGTTCCTGTTCTAGTTTCCTGTCATTAGTTAATCATCGTTCATTTTCATCACCTGTGTGTAATCAATTATCTTGTTTCCTCGTTTGTTCCACTCCCTTTATAAGTCCTCAGTTCTCCCTCTGTGTTTGTCGGATCTTAATGTTGTAAATGGTTTAGAGTGCGTTGATGCTATTAAATATACCTTTTTTGTTATCCTCTTGTGTGGGCGCCTATTACTACAACCACCGACCGTGACAGTTACCTACATGTTACATATATGTTGCCTACATCTCCAAGTGCATTAATGATGTAACGGTCACAAAGTCCATCACTGTCCGGGCCAACCAGAAGCCGTGGATGACAGGGGAGGTCTACAGACTTCTGAAGGCTCGGAACGCTGCCTTTAGAGCTGGAGATGAGGAGGGCCTGAAGACAGCTAGGGCCAACCTATCCCGCGGCATCAAAGAGGCCAAGAGACAGTACTCCAGGAGGATAGCCCATCGTTTCAGCGACAGCAGAGACACGCGGAGCCTGTGGCAGGGGATACAGACCATTACGGATTACAAGCCCCCACCACAGACCTGTGACAACACCTAGCAATGTTTGCTGTAACATTGCGAGAAAATTCTCTCATAATAGGCCAAGAAATTAAATTTACCATCTTGAGATCACAATAATTTTAAGAAATAAATAAATACATTAAATCAAGTTAAATCTCATACATCCAAATTATTTTACATTTTTAATATCCTGATTATTTAACACTGTTACAAGGAATCCATTACTTCAAGCCTGCTCCATCTCTAGTTGTACCTGTTTGAAAGTGGCTAATAAGCTCAAATTCTCTTTTCTCATTTTGAGCCATTTGTGTTAGTGATTCCCCACTATCAGTTACTCAGTGCCTGAGATGTTAGTTTCTCTCTGAGCGTTGCCCCCCTGCTGAGCACTTTACCCCATTTCTGTTTCCCCTCAATTATAAGATCAACTTTTCATCAGATTTGATGCTATTTAGAGCAAAACCACATTCCCTATCCATCTCTGTCTTTTTCTTTTCTCTATTTGTTCTCTCCCTCTACACACACAGCAGGATTTCATCCCCTCTCCCCAGGTGTCCATCAGAAAAATCACTACAGCACAAAAACTCACACTCTCCATTTTTCCCATCAATCTCTCATTCCCTCTTTTCTCTGTCCTAACTATCCATCTGCTCTCAGTGGAGGGATACTCCACCATCCAGCTCACCGAAAGATGATCCATTGCTAAAATCCTCCTCCCTCAGATTTTTCCAAAGGGCTAACAGCTGGAGGCACGCCGCGTGCTCCTCTTTTGCCAACCAGGTGGCACAGGCAGATAAAAAGTGACGGCGAAGCTTTGATTCCCCTCACGCAAAGCTGGCATCTCTGGAAGGTGTCCGCCACCACACCCCTTCTCTTTGTATGTCGGGCTCGCCGCGCATTGAACAAAACAGCTGAGAGGCCACGATAACACCCGTCCTTCCCTCCGCCACTCTGACAACTGTACACAAATAGAGGGGGAGACTCTCAGATTTACCCACAAAACACACACGGAAAAGTTGAAAGTAGAATCCTGCCATCAACCCAACTTGGTTCTTTTTAACATTCGTCCTTCAAACGTGGGATGTGACACTCATTCACCTGAAAGCAATTACTCTGAGATTGTGTTGACAGTTCAACCACTTTGGGGTCCTAAAACACCGACTGTCACTGTAATTGGAATGAATAGCCCTGCAGTTCAGTTTATATCTAAGCCAAAGTCCACATACAGATCTGTAAAACAACAGAGTTAATGAATGCAGCTTTCATTCATTAGGTCTGTAGTCAGGTCGTCTCTCACACAAACAGGTTTTGACAGCTGAAAGCTGCATGCTAATTGACACAAGGATCTGTAATTTGTAACATGCGCACATAGTTTGCTTGCATTCATGACACTCGCTGTTTATCAGGCCTGGAGGAGATGAAGGTTTTAATTAATTCACTCTTTAGTTCTTTCGCCTGACTTGAATCCTTGAACTTTTTTTGGCCACTGAACTAAAATAACAAATTTGTCCTAACAACCAATATGAACTAATCTTTCATTATGCTTAAAAAAGAATGCCTTAAAATAACAACACTATGTGATGCCCCTAATTAACCACTTTTTCGACATGATGTTAAAACAAACCAAAATTTGAAAACCCTTACAAATTGTATTGCCTTGAACAATAAAACTTTTGGCAAACGAACAGTCATATGTTTAACTGACTCATCTGTTCTTTCTGCTGTTTTCTACATAAAAATCCATTGTGAATGCAATTTAATCTCATTTAGCCAATGGGTGAACAGGAGAGAGAGCATGCACGAGGCGAGACTCATGATATAAGGCGAGCATGCACTCCTGATAGTGCCCTGTAATGAGCACAGCCCAAGGGGGACATGGGCCTTTAAGGATCTTTATATCCTTCTATCTTAAGAAGAGAGGGATATAGAGATCAATGATTAATCAAGACTTAATCTGCCATCATTAGGCCTAAGTGGAAGGGCTCATCATCCCTACTCCGATGCTCACACTTAGACTGCTTAGAGCTCTTCTACTCTTAGATGAATGGCTTGAGACCTCATCACTCTGCTTCATACCAGAATGCTGAGTGATGAGGATGACCTTTCGGTGTAATCTCTTCATATACATCAAATGCCCTTGTATGATATAAATATCTGCTGTTGTATTTCTATTTGATTATTTTTGTAATTTATAATATTATTTTTATTTCATTTATAGATACAATTCAGTCAAGGAAAGGTTACGTAATGGCAATCCAATCCTAATTTTTAAACAGTTGTATCTTACATTTGATACAAAGGGGGAAGTCGTGGCCTAATGGTTAGAGAGTCGGACTCGTAACCGAAAGGTTGCGAGTTCGAGCCCCCGGCCGGCAGGAATTGTAGGTGGGGGGAGGGAACGTCCAGCGCTCTCTCCACCCTCAACACCACGACTGAGGTGCCCTTGAGCAAGGCACCGAACCCCCAACTGCTCCCCGGGCGCCGCAGCATGGCTGCCCACTGCTCCGGGTGTGTGTTCACGGTGTGTGTGTGTGTGTGGATTTGTTCACTACTCACTGCTGTGTGTGTGCACTTGGATGGGTTAAAGGCAGAGCACCAATTTCGAGTATGGGTCACCATACTTGACAATACGTCACGACTTACATTTACATTTACATTTAGTCATTTGGCAGACGCTTTTATCCAAAGCGACTTACAATTGGGGAATACAAAAAGCGATTCATCTCGAAGAGGCAGTCAGACAGAGGAAGTGCTCGTAACACCAAGTCTCAGTCATTGTTCAAATAAGTACAAACTAGTAGGTGGAGAGAAAGATAGAGGGAAAGTTTTTTTTTTTAGTTTTTTTTTTTTTTTTTTTTTTTTTGAGTTTAGGATGAAGTCAAGTACTGCCGAAAGAGATGAGTTTTCAGTTGTTGCTTGAAGGTTGCCAGAGATCCGGCGTTCCGAATAGGAGTGGGAAGATTATTCCACCAGCCAGGAATGGTGAACGAGAATGTTCTGGAGAGTGATTTTGAGCCTCTCTGTGATGGTACCACAAGGCGTCGCTCACTAGCAGATCTCAGACTTCTGGAGGGGATGTAGGTTCGTAATAGTGAGTGGAAGTAGGAGGGTGCTGAGGCTGTGGTAGTTCTGTACGCAAGCATCAGTGACTTGAACTGGATGCGAGCTGCCACTGGTAGCCAGTGCAAAGAGATGAAGAGAGGTGTAACATGCGCTCTTTTGGGCTCGTTGAAGATCAGTCGTGCCGCTGCATTCTGAATCATTTGTAGAGGTTTGATTGCGTTTGATGGCAGACCAGCCAGAAGAGCATTGCAGTAGTCCAGTCTAGAAACAACCAGGGCCTGGACAAGAAGTTGCGCAGCATGCTCTGTCAGAAAGGGCCTGATCTTTCTGATGTTGTGTAGTGCAAACCTGCAGGAACGAGCAGTCTTTGCAATGTGCTCTTTGAAGGTCAGCTGGTCATCAAAGATTACACCAAGATTTCTGACCGAAGTTGATGGGGTAATCATTGATGAGCCCATCATCTTCTCATGATTTCATAATCTTACTCTTCACAAAACTCCATTAGCCTTGCTTACTGTCGCTAGGTCTGACCGGCTTTATATAATTTGCCCTACTGCACTGATGATTTATTTGTAAACCACTAAACTAATTTATTTGAGTTGATAATTCCATGATCAGCACACTGTCTGGTAAAATGTTCTCATAAAGCGATAAAACAGAACATTTATCATTAATATAATTTACATGGGCTGTGATGTTTGTTTGTTTTTCTTTAATGCCAGCATATTTGTATGATAAAAACCACTCAAGTAAAAAAAAAAAAAAAAAAATGAAACTAAATTAGATAAAGATTCTAAAACCAACTCCAAAACAAACTTGATTAAAAACCTGTTCAAGGGTATCAACAGTAGAAATATTATAGTGCAATTAAAAACGTTTAAAAGGGACATGAACTGCAGTATTTTTCATTTTATAAAGTTTCCTGTCATAATGTTGAAATTAATGCCTATTTTAGCCCTAAAACTGTTTAAATTGGTGGGTCTGTTTTAAGATTTGGTAACATCTTTGCATATACAATATTTTACCACGTTTTTACTATTACAGCTGCTAAGGTGTTGAACATCGCATCATATTTAGATCTACTCCCACTGCAGAAAATGTTGCAGCTATGTGCACTGTAGCCAAACACAGTCATGTCTGATGATCACATGAATGCATGATCTTGATCTTATGATTCACACACTCTCACAGATGCTTTCAGCATAACTAACACAGTGCAAACACAAATGTAAATAAGATTCACAGAGCCATGTAGACTGTGTCATTGATTGGAAAAACTGGAGCTCTGGCAAAATTGCGGAAAATATCTTTCTGTAAGTTTGCAAACTGGTTCACCAAATAACAACAATAAAATGAACCAAACAAACAGATAATGCTCTACTGACAAATTTACACAGTCAAACATAAGCCAATTATCTTTGTAAGGTAATGCTATTTTTAGTCCAGTGATCCTCTTCTAGTATTTCTTCTGTCTGTCCATATAAAGCAAGTAAGAGGGCTAAAGACGTTCTTGTGTTTCTGTATTCATTACATAATAAAAAAAACCCGGAACTAGATAATGTGATGTGACATTGTGTTGTTTTGGCAGCTTGTTTTCAATAAAAGCTGTTTTTGGACTTACAAGGAGTTTTGAGGAATTTTGAGTTCTGAAACTTGCAGTAAGCCCAACGTTTTTATAGTGCAATGACCTCTTAAATGTCAAAAGATCAAGGAAAATTGCATGACTACATGCCCTTTAGAGGACAAAGAGCTCTGACATGTATATATGGGAGGGTTTTCTCCTTGTAGTAAATATGCATGTGTAAGTCTTGTGTGTGCTATCCCATGTAAATGACATTTCCAATGTTCCCAATTACTCCAATGTTGTAGCCTGAGATGAAGTGTGACATTGTTTAGACTGTTTCCAAAAACAAATTTAGCACAACTGTTTCCAAAGTTGATTAGAATGTT
This sequence comes from Barbus barbus, assembly GCF_936440315.1. Taxonomy (NCBI): domain Eukaryota; kingdom Metazoa; phylum Chordata; class Actinopteri; order Cypriniformes; family Cyprinidae; genus Barbus; species Barbus barbus. The sequence continues at coordinate 30,136,873 of NC_136729.1, forward strand.
TTTTCTTGACCACCAAACAAACATAAAAGAATGATTTCTGAAGGATTATGTAACGCTGAAGACTGGAGTAACGGCTGATGAAAATTCAGCTTTGCCATCTCAAAAAAATAAATACATATTCAAATATGTCAGAATCGAAAACATTTATTTTATATGTTAATAATATTTCACAAAATTACTATTTTTACCATATTTTAATCAAAATGCAGTCTTGGTTATGTTACTTTTCTAAAACTTTTCAAGAAATTTATGGACCTCAAACTTGTGACTGTATTTGCACAAAGCATTGATTTAAGTGAAACTGAAGACCTTGATTAATTGCTTGAGATGATTTTGATGTAAAGATGATTCAGATCTAAACTGTGCGAGTGTAACAACTAAGCACAGTTCCAGTCCACTTTAGTAAAGTTTTTCTTGTGTGATATTCTCAGCTACAGATTGTAAGAGGAAAAAACGATAACAGTTCATCGGTGTCCTGCTTGGTTATGTGATCTAGCACATTCCACAAACAGAACACAATAACGAGTCGTTTTCTTGATATGACCCGCAACCCTCTCTCCTACTGAGATGAGTGAATCTTTTCAGCAGAGGGCCGGAAATCTGAGCAGAGAAGTGTTTTAGTGACATTAAATGCTTACACTTTGCTGAGAAACGCTTTACTCCTACAAAACCATCAGAACTCAACTGTGAAAACATTGTGAAAATGGTGCAAAACGACTGCAGATAGCAGTACACAGTCAGAATAAAGAAGAGACTTTCGCAGCTTATACAGATTAGATGAAGAGGTTGAAAAAGTTGGTCTTATAGATGCACAGAATAGAGTTGAGAGGCAACAGAGTTACGTAATGAAAATAAATTGACACGTTACCGCAGTGACAGATGCATTATGGGCTTAATGGAGATTCAAAAATGAAACATGCAACAAACAAAGCAGCACACATGGCTATGTTTGCACTAGCATACTAACATAATTATTGTAGTGTTACCGAGACCGAGCAAGAGGATTTAAATTTCCCAGGATGCTTGGCATGGAACTGGAAGTGATGAGTTAGGTGATAATGTACAAGAGGTCTTGATATATTTGGAAGGCATGACATTGTTACAACATTGTTAGGCATGATGAGCAGTGTACAACAGGACGACCATTTGCCAAAATGTGCAGTATATAACACTCCACACTCTGAAGAATACTGTATCCCACAATGCAATGCTCTCTAATTGATGTTCCATTTCCAATATGACAAATGAACCAGAAGCATAGTTTTTAAATCTCTATTTTGAGTCTTTTTTTTAAAACCAGATTAAATTAGAAGGCAAAAAACTGTGGTTATTTTTAAAATGATAATTGTGCATCAACTTCATTGATGAAAATTGAGGAAAATATTTGTTGACAACCTTTTTTTCCATTCCATAATGAGACAAAACAACATTGGTATCAACAAATATCAACTGTGTAGCTGTGTAATATTGACTATATAATAATAATAATAATAATAATAATAATAATAATAATAATAATAAAAAACTGGTTGCCAGGTTGTCAAGAATTAACCTCCCCAGCAGAGCTCTTCTCTTAAAAGGACACATTTACATACAAAGTCTTATTTGTTTTTGTTTTAATAGGAAAAAAAACTTGAATACACTTTGAAATTAATTATTTTGAGAGAAGCTTTTGAGTTACCAGTTTTCATAATTTAGAGTGTGTTCAAAAAAATAAATAAATAAATAATAATAATAATTATCTGTACTGCGCTAACCAAGACTTGTACTAGCACTTGCACGTTGTTGCTCTTTTGTTGGTTTTGATTGCTTCTTATGTCCTCATTTGTAAGTCGCTTAGCATAAAATGACTAAATAAATAAATACATAATAATTGTGATTATCAGTTTAAGCATCTTGCAGTTTTCATTGACTGGACTAAACTTCCAAGACTTAGACAATTTAGACTTGACTTAACAAAAAAAATATGATAGGGTGACAAAATATGATATAAACTAAAAAATACACATGACAAGGGACTAAATTAAATTAAACTAAAAAAAAAACAGCTGACAAAATGAACACTGGATGATAACATGAGGTCATGAAGCAAATATACCATACTACTGAAATGTTTATCTTGCATAATAAAAACAGTTTCACCTACTACAAAAAACTAGTGCAGTATTCAATCAGTAGTAAGCTAGTATCAAACCAACACATCTGCTCAATATATCTGTCATTCTGAGTTATCAGGAAGTTGTTAGAACAAAGCAGTGAGTGGAGAGAGAATAAAGTGTGGTGATGTGCATGCTGATGATGAGAAATCAAACAAGAAAATAAAAATGAATAGCCAGGTTCCCGAGGGGGGTTGACTGCAACTGTGCAATACAATGATTAACTGCATGAGATGGATCTATACGTAGTCGACTCAAGAAGCCATGCTTTGGGGTTGTAATGGGCAGAGAATGCTGCAACTGGACTATAATTCCTTGAAGAGCTTATACACAACATCCTGTCTACAATCTACTAAAACAAGATTATGTATGATGGAACTGGGTCGGTGCTCAAACCCTATATATGCTTTTAAATCATTGCAAAGAAAAACACTTTTCATTGAAGCTGGTGCCAATTCCACTGGGCTCAACCATACATTATCTCTCAAAGCATGGGAGGTTTGGGGTTTGAATGGAACCTACAAGTTGTGTTTATTTGTAAAAATAAATAAATAAAAAAACCACAGTATCGGCCAAAGTAATACCTACATTTATTTATTCGGCAGAGGATTTCATCCAAAGCAACTTACAGTGAATTCATTACATACATTTTTTATTAGCATGGGGAGATGAAGCCATAACCTTAGTAGAACCATGCATCACTTTTCTACACTCTCAATAGATTACACTGCACCACCAGCACATCTGCTGGACGAACGCTTACAGATGGATATGGAGAGAGAGTCCAAGGTATTTCTGACTAACATTCACAAGTGGCTGTGTAAGTGCAGCATTATAACAGGCTGTTTTTGGCACTGCATCCACATCAGTGCTCGATGGGGCATAAGACCATGGTCGAGTGTACTACTGCACACAATGTTACCTGGATAATAATGTAAGGAGAAAGAGATCTTTCAAGGGGTGCTGTATTCATGCTTAGTGGACACTTACTGGAGGGAGAACTTTATTTTTGATGATGGTTGTCTGCAGAGGATTGTTTCACATTTTCCACATCAGGGCTTTAAAACATAACTACAGCTAACAGGGTTTGTATTCCCTACTTACCCTGCTAAAAAGACCAGCTTAAACCAGCATGAATTTTCATGCTGTTCTTTAAGGAAGCATATGTGACCCTGGACCGCAAAACTTAAGTCGCTGGGGTATATTTGTAGCAACAGCAAAAAATACATTGTATGCGTCAAAATTATAGATTTTTTTTTTATGCCAAAAATCATTAGGATATTAAGTAAAGATCATGTTCCATGAAGATATTTTTGTAAATTTCCTATCGTAAATATATTAAAACTTATTTTTTGATTAATAATATGCATTATAACTTCATTTGGACAACTCATAAGGCCATTTTCTCAGTATTTTGATTTTTTTGCACCCTCAGATTCCAGATTTTCAAATAGATGTATCTCAGCCAAATATTGCCCTATCCTAACAAACCGTACATCAATGAAAAGCATATTTATTCAGCGTTCAGATGATGTATAAATAGCATAGCCTCCACTAAACTGTAATAAAAAAAAAAAAAAACAATTCTAACTTAATGTCACGTTTTGGTCTTGTTTTTCCCTGAGTTCTTCCTGTTTTTCCTTATATGGTCTTTTTCCTTTTCTTGTTTAGTTAATTGATAATTCCTTGTTTAATTTAATTACGATTCTTTACACCTATGTTTGTCAATCATCCCTGGAATTTAAGTTGTTTGGTCTTCCTTTTTCAGGTCTACTTGTTTCTCTTTACTTTGCCATCTGTTATTTTCGTGAGTTTGAAACCTGTTCTATGTTGGATTATCCCTGTGTTTCATCATTAAATACATAAGTTATTTCATGCCTCCTGCGTTCTCCCTGCTTCCACGTTATGGGACACGTATATTCTAATTGTTCTAATATTCTGATTTGGTGCTCAAGAAACATTTCTTATTATGGATATTGAAAACAATTGTGCTGCTTATTTTCTGGATTTTTTTTGATAAGTAGAAAGTCCAAAAACTTGTGAACATGATAGTGCGGTTTTGGGAGTTGTTTTTTAGTCATCATCTGCGATTTAATTATTTAATTGATATGTTTCAATGGCTGACATCAGATTGTTTATAGAAATTAATTTAAATGGAATGAAAGAGAACATAGAACAATTAAAATAAAATAATAATTTATTTGGTTTAACTTAGTGGATATGTTGTTACTTGAACATGAGCTGTGTTACTGAAAACTTAAAAGTTCACCTTAATTTTGTAAAGTTATTCTAACTAATTCTTAGTTCAAATAACTACAGTGTATGCAACAATCAAAGCTATCAAACTAAGGAAATGCATGATAACTGACACCTGTCCTTCCTCTCTTTTGAAAATCACCAGCCACTATTTCTTGAGACCATAATAATAGCATTACATGAACACTGAAGTGCGTCAACAGAGCCGTGGGACCTGCATAGCACTCACGCACCAGCCTACTGCACCACTGGCACCTTAAGCACTCAAAACTCTGCTCTTATTACACACCTTTCTCCATTCTGCCCTCAGCACTTTCTGTACAATCTACTCTGGGGTAACACCTGAACATCCACTTATCGTTTGACTGTGCCTAATTTTGTCAACACACATGACCTTAGGTGCTCAACCTGATCCAGGCTGTAGAGAAGCCATCCAATGGATACTGTCAGGGAAACTATATTAGGTCTGCACTGCACTTTCCTTGAGTTTCAAGGAAAATGTTTTCTTGTAGGGCTGAACAGTGAACAATAAACCAAATAAATACTTGAGATTGCAGTTGCAGGTGCCACTCTTAACAAATAATGAAACGTGCTAATTATTGCATTTAATTTAGTTTTTTAAGGCTTCTGTTTGTTTCTGTTTTTTTTGTTTGTTTGTTTGTTTTTCTGTGGTTAAGCTCTGTAACCAAATCACTGATATGTTTGTTACATTATAGTGCAATGAAAAATAAGATGTATTTTAATTGTGTTTATTTAATTAATAAACTGTGTGTTTGAGTTTTCTCTTGCAAAACTTTACTGTTCATTGGCTGTTTAACTGAGTTTAAGCTGTGACTCGACTCTCGGTTTACCGGAGTTTATTCAAGTCCTTCTTCGACACATAGTGATGGGACCAGTTCAGCATGTCACGTGACTTACATCTTACAACACGCAGGGTAAAGTTATCTAAACCCACTAGTTTATGAGCGAGTTCCAACTTCTGTATTTATGTTTGTCAGTCAGCGTAGTGGTGTTCTACGCTGAAGATGTTATTTTATTTTATTTTATTTTGTTTAGCTTAGTTTTGATTTGTGATAGTTAGTGTTTTTGGTTTTATTATTTTCTTTTCTTTAGCACCGCTCTTGTCCCTCACTTTCATTGTCTTTAATCCATTACATTTGTACATAATTTGTAAATAGATATTTGTTGGTTTGTTTGAAGGTATTATGGGTTTGTTTATATTATTATTGGGAGCTTTGTAATATTGAATTATTTTTCCCACTAAAAGCAATCTTTATAATCAGTTTTGCCTCTGTCTGCTTCTTAATTGCACTCCGCACCTCCATAGCAGAGAAAAGTGTTCGAGCTTAAATATCCTTTACTTAAACGTTTTGTTTCTTCCCAAAACCCTAGACGCCAAATAATTAGGGAGACGTAATAACCTAATAGACCTACATTCACTTGAATTGAGTGACTGCAGTGTGATCTAGACAATTAATTTATGTTTGCAGTGGTGCAATGAAACAATTGCCAAAGAACATCCCCTAATTCTTGAAAAGAAACGTTGGTTTCATTCAGTGTCATTTGGAATGTAGATGTTGTTTTACTCAATATGTGCACTGAGAGATGCAACAAAACTAGAATGTTACCAAGATTATAAAGTCAATTAATCTGCCCCACACATAAAAAAATAAATAAATAAAATAAATACAATGTGTAATTAAGTATAAATAAAAAATATTAAGAAATATCATCAACCAACTATCATGATTTATTAGTCCTATTTCTATACACCACCACTGAAAAGTTTGTGGTCAGTAAGATGTTTAACGAGTTTGTTTGCCCATATAATCATTAGGAAATAGAGTAAACTTATTTGGCTTGCTGTCCACTGATGAGGGGCTCAATGAAGAAGCTTCAACTCGAGCTCTGATATACCCCCCAGGGACTTGATATAGGATGATTACAAAGGGCAAGGTACCTAAGATGAAGGTGGAGATTGGGGAGGTGGAGGGATGCTGGAACAGCTGAGACTGGAGAGAGGTAAGCAGCTGCTTATATACTCTGGCTTTTGATTGAAAGATTAGATGGGCTCGCTCCTCCCTAACTTATGTTTAGGAACTTCATTTAAATATTGTTTAAAGACATATGCTCACCAACGCTACATTTATTTGATTAAATATTTCAGTAAATCATTAGTATTATAATAATTAGTATTATAAAATAAATACAATTACATTTATTTTCCATTTTTATATATGAATAAAATGTCATTTATTTCTGTGATGGCAAATCTGAATTTTTAGGAGTCATTACTCCAGTCTTCACTATCTCATGATCCTTCAGAAATCATTCTAATATGCTGATTTGGTGCACAAGAAAACATTAACTATGATGCTTTTTTTCCGGTAAATGTCTTTACGCTCACTCTTAATGTATGCTTGGTGAATAAAAGTATTAATTTCTTAAAAATAACAAATACAACTTAACAGTAGTGTGCAGTATGTGACATTATTTGCTGTTCTTGTCATTATGGCTAGATGCCGACTCTATAGTGTGGTTTAAGTCTATATGCACTACTTGACTATGAGATAAAAATTCATAATTACCTTCTTCCCCATTTCATAAAACCATCCATTTTTTTTTTACTACAAAACTGCCTTTCAATTTTATATGGCAATTCCTTCAACTTGACAACATATTCTCTCTGTTAGTGGTGACAGTTAATATTCATTAACTGAAAAGATCGACTTTTAACATGTCTGCCAGCAAAACTCCAAATGCTGCCACCTAGTCAGCTAAGACAGAGGCTCTTTTAATCCAAACAAATCGAATGACTCCCATGACTGAAGCATGGGAACAACTAGACTAATCTATATACCATTATTGGACAGCTGCTGCAAATGTCAAAGCCTCTAATTTAGAAGTCCAATAACAAAGCAATGGAATTTCCGTGCGCACGAGAAGAAAGGCGAGAGGTCTGAACAGTATGAGAACAATAAATCACTGAGGTTAAACGCCCCTCTTTAACTCTACATCTCACAGACTGTAATTCAGTCTCCTTTAGGACAAACACCACAAATGAGGGACTGAGTGACACTAAACTGTTTGAATTAATAGCATGCAATGAATATTGAGATGAATATGTATTTATCCTTTTATTATTATTCATATTTTGGTCTCTCTCAAGATAACTACAAGCCCGAGGCAACTGACACAAGCTCCAGCAGCTTCAGGAACATCTCTCTGTGTGTTTCTGCCTGTACTTGTAAGAGTACTTTTGTCTGTATATATGTGTATACCCCTTAATGAATTATTAAGACATACGAAATCCATTTTGCTCTCAAGTGTGGTAACGTCATGAGCTTTTGAGCGCCAAGAGGCCTCCATGCAACGAGCTAGAGAAGCTTCCTAATTAACATCATCTTTACTGAGAATATAGCTTTGTTTTTTTATCACGACTACAGATTTGCTCAAGGGCAGTTAGGGATATACATGTCTAAAGTGTCTGAAAAAAATAGGTTATAATGCAGAATGTATTTCTAAAATTCCAGGAGTTTAAATTCTAAGGGGATTTTTCTTCTGTTTCAGCCATGCCTCTCTAGCACCTGACTTTGTGGAACAAAGGCACGGCTAATATGAAAGGCTCATCTCCCTTCTCTTATCATACTCTGCACTCTGCATTTTTTCCCACCTTTTTCTTTCCCTCCTTCACTCACTGGACTCTTTGACTGATCTCTTTCCAGGCATTATTCACTTCATTCTGGGATGCTATGTTCCTTAAAATACATGAGTTTATCTATTATTTATAATTGTTTACGGTCATATTTTCTAGGCTGTCCGTTTTAACAGTTTCTGCAAAGTTTGAGTGCAAGGAATGAGCCAAATTGATTGAAATCACAACAACTCAAGACATAGACAGCAGAAATATAAGGATTTTGTTTGTCAGTTGAGATAAAAATTACCTTGAAGATTCTGCCAGCACTGTAACTTTAATGACTATAGCATATGAAATTAATTCTTTTAATTCAGAGCATGTTTGAAATTACAACAAATCACACACGCCACAACCATCAAAAGTGTCCATTACAAGAAAAAGGTATCTGTGCCACATCTTTCATCATTCCAATTAAATTAATTGGACATTAGATGTAAAAATTATTTGAAAATTGTTTGTGGGCTTGTGGTTTTTCGAATAATGCCCTTTTACTACAACAAGCACTGGGTCACCCCTAATGAAATAAAAATTATTCATGAAATAAAATATTATTTACAGTACTTTATTCGTCACAATCTGAGATTTTTTCAGCTCTTTTAATGAACAAAATGGTATCTGTGCGCTAATGATCCAAAACCACTGTTGTACCACCTGTTTGGGAAGATGAATAAGAGCCAGCAGTGTCATTACTGCACCCTTAGTGTCACCAAACAGAATTACTAAAATGACAACTAAAATTATGTTTTCACATATGAGTCACATTGTTTACCATAAACAAACCTATGAATGGTTTCCTTGTACTTATCTCTTCATATTAAGATGGGATATAAAAATGTATATAAAAAAAAAAAAAAATTATATATATATATATATATATATATATATATATATATATATATATATATATATATATATCAAGGACTGCATTAAAGAAAATCCCTTTATGTAAGTAATAAACAACAGATAATGTCACAGAGGTTTAAGACTATTTTGGATCCTTGTAATACTGACTTTAAACACAGTTTTGGAATAAATGTTTCTTGACCAAGACAAAACCAACAAAACAAATGGTTTTAAAAAATTGTGAAAAATGTGAAATTCACATCAGTTTGTTTTTGGTTGCTCAAATAAGAGGAAGCAAAAAAAATATGTTGTGCTCCATTAAAATAATAATAATAAAAGGCAAACAATTTCAGTGTAGTTAAAAAATCAAAACAAGGTCAATCGGTTTTTTAGACTTATCTGGAAACTGCAAATAAACATTTGAAACTGTGTACTCTAATGAACCCTAAGAGAGTCTTACTGCATATGATCCCCTAAAAGGGGATTTCAGAAGTCCTGATCTACAATCAGTGGGACCATCCGTTTGCTTTCTTTCAGACACTTCTCTCCGAGCAAAGATTACACACTAATCTAGCAATCTCAGTCATAATCAGAACACATGTCCACATTTCCATCACCATATTGTAACGTAATAAACATATAATATTAATATGTAATTTAAAGAAATAGTTTAATTTAGCTCAAAGGGAATCATTTATGATTTTATAGGGATTTGAACAGAATCACTGTTACGGCGATTCACTGAACGAGCCGTATAACAAACTCTGCACTGGATATTATAATCCAAAATATAGTGAAAACACTATTAAACAGCACAGTAACTAGATCGGCAGATTAAGACATTAACTTGTGAGCACAAAACACAAGATACTTCTCTTTTCAATGTAAATCAGATTTTATTTCTATAAACCTAAGACAAACTAATCTAACACATGAACACAAGCATTCACACATTCACACGCTGCAGAAAGAGAGAAAGTGAGGAAAGGATGAGTTTAAGAGAATGAAAATGTGAAATCCCAAGTTTACAGCAATATGTTCAATTGCATAGACCTGAACAACCATCAATCACTTATTTAACCCTCTCTTTGAGTTTCTCAATGAGGTTAAGATTTATATTAAAGTCACCAATTCAGAACTTGGAGGCGTTACTTGCTTGCATTGCCTGTGTTACGGGTTTCCTTTGTGTTGTCGTTGCAGACAGGGGGTTCCCCGAAGTGTCTGATTGGCTGGAAGTTCAATAGTCTTTGAAGTGAGGTCTTGGGCGTTGGCTGAGGATGCGGAGTTGGTCTTGTCGAAGTTTGAAGCGAGTGCAGTCAGAGCTGGACTTTGTAGCATACTTACATTAACACACGAAACTCCACGGAAAGACAAGAATCTAAAGTAAAAGAATAAAAGGATGTAACGAGACTAGGTTGGTTTTCTTTCCATCGCGGTAGCAGCTGGCATGTGGGCCAGAGCACACTCAAAGAGCAGCACGCGGTGGCAAAAGTGAAGCACAAAGGGCGTAAGAGAGTAAGAGAAAGAGAGAGTTCGATGGTGTCCTGAGTTTTTAAACTCGGCTTTCAGACCGTCCCATCTGGACGTCTTGACCAATTAGATACTGTCCTTGCTTGGGGTATTGCTTTGTTTCTCCACCCCACTAATAAATCGTTGTTATCTGTTCAGTCAGAGGTCCGAACTTTACAGGCTCTTGCAAAGAGCAAAGAATTGATTGGAAGAAACATTTAAAGCATGAATTTTCAAACTCATACATACCACACATGCATCTGAATCCTTCAGCTATTCAATAGTGATTAAAAAAAAACATACATAATATTTGATTAAAGCATGATAATCTAATGTGTAGTTTACAAACATAGTATAGGTTATTTCTATGCAGAGAAATAACTTGTATGTCCTTTTAAGATTATGTTTAGTACATGTGAACAGATTGTCTCTAACAAAGGACTTTCAGTCTGGTTCTTTGTCGTCTGTGTGTGGAGACCAGTGGGGATTTCTTTAAGACTGCAAGGGAAGCTCGGCTTCCCCTATAATGTCAAAACATTAATGGTCAAACATGTACTATTGTGTTAACATTTTATTGATTAAAAATGCGTTAGAACACGTTCATCTCGAAGACGAGTTCGTTCAGAATCAGCTACATATAGCAGGTGACTCGATTTCCTTCTCATATATTCCCATAGCATCAGTGTATTTGCCTGTTGAAGCCCAGCGTCCATTGACTTCAATGGGGCTGCTTTGAACAGTTTTTTTCAGTGCTTCAAAACTAGACGCTCATTGGATAAATGCTGCGATTATGTCCCACCCCGGACGCTCAGCGTCTCTGGGGGTGAATGGAGGAGTGGGCGGGGCTGGACTCCGGGCTTCTGCATGATGATTGGAGGGTTTGTCGAAAGACTGCATCTCCTTTTGATTGACAGCGATTGTGTCCTATAAGAAGTCGCTGATGCTGAAGCTATTCGAGCCAGTGTTGCCAATTTAGCGACTTTTCAGACCACCCTAGTGACTTTTCAGACCACCCTAGCGACCTTTTTCCCCAAAAGTGACTAGCGACAAATCTAGCGACTTCTTTGAGAAACCTTAGCGAGTCTCTGTGATCGCTGGTACTGCCGCAACGGCACGAGGTCAGCGCGCACGCACCACTTTCTCTGTTCAGTGAGCGGCTGAGAGGAGCAGCGCGTGCTTCTCTAATTTTACATGCAAATATAGCCGAAATCACAGCACAGGAATTGTCTTGTCTTATCTTGTGTGTATTATTTGATTTAATCAGACGATTCAAGAGTTTTTATTTGTCACATACACAATTATACAGAGTATAACCAGCAGTGAAATGTAGGTTATTGTGAAATGTAGTGAAATGTAGGATATAATTGAGCCGACGACGGCTCGATTATAAATTTGGATTTTTGTGCAGACTAACTTCTTGGAAGGGAGAGCTGGTTATGTATTCTTAAAGGGCTGCGTTTCAGTCACTATTTCATATTTATCCCGTTGACTGACAACATAAACAGTAAAATATATAAAGGAGAACACAGTATGAGCACAGAGAGACAAACAAATGTAAAAGGCAATATGACGCGATGACGTAATGAATATGCTAATTAGCGCATGACGTCATCTGGCGACATTTAGCGACTTTTCAAACTGGCTTTAGCTACTTTCCATCGAAAGAAGTTGGCAACACTGATTCGAGCTCAGTCCCATAGTGGACTTTGCAAGTGTAGTCAAAAGACAAACTGCTGCAACCTATTTCTTGATATTTGCTTGGCGAAATTGCTGGCCAATTTTCATTATACATTTCACACAATTATACACCACATTCCTTGTTTCAGTTTAACCTAATTCCCACATTTCCTCCGTCGAGTTTAATGTTTTTTTTAGATCGTTTGTTCATTCATTCATTCATACAGTAGGCCAGGTGGTGAACAAGCCAGCTAGCAAACTGCACACGATGGCAGAATTTACGTATAAATAAATGGACAATTTTTATGATGTAGGCCGAAAATGAGCTTCCCCTCTTTGAAAGACCAGCAGCCGCCACTGGTGGAGACCCACCCAAGAGAGTCTGTAGCTCATGATTTTCTATCACAGGTTTACATGTGACCATCAGTCTTGATTACTTGCAACAAATTTGACAGTCTCCTTCCTGAATTGAAATTATCAATAGGTGTTCTTTTGACTCAAGGTTGTAAGCAATTATGTGAAAGAGGCTTGCTGGTTAGTTTGCTTGTTAGGAGCCAGGAATCCGATTTATGACGTTGTCCTGTTACAGCTTTGAGGCCCCCTCTTTCTGGAATCTCCGCTTCTCAGGTTTCAATGTTCTGATGCATCTTAAATTCGTCTGATTCCGTCTCTGATATCTTACAATATGGACATGAACTATTCTGAGACTCCCCCTTGATCACTTCTGATCTCCCTGTCATGATTGAAGAACTCAAACCCGAGGGAGATTTTACTGGCTTAGTCATGATGAGGTGCTTTTTGGTGATCACTCTACAGAGAAGCCATCGGAGAAAAGGGCAAACAAGCACTTTCGCGGATCAATTTTCAAGGATTAGTAATTGACAGGGTTAGTGCCAATGATAAATGCATACACAACCTTTCGCACCTGATCCAGTCCTCTTAGCACTCCATCTGAGTTAAGATTAATAATAGCTAGCAGATCAATAATTACAATCTATGAGGGTTTGGGAAGATGTCACTATGCTCTTTAAAAAGGTTCCAAAAAGGTGTAATAACCATTGGTAACACTATATTTTACGGTGTCCTTGTAACATTACATGTACCTACAATTATAGCAATAAATTATGCATAATTATATGCAAGAATCCCTAAACCAAACCCTTATCCTAACCCTAACCATACAGTAATACATGTAGTTAACTAATATTACTCAGTACTTAAATGTATAATTACACTGTAACAAGGATACCTTTAATTTAATTTTTTTTTTTAGATTGAAGAACTTCTAAACATTTTTTTAGAAGTGAGAATAGTTTTGCTCTTCATTGCGGGTGCTCACTGAATACTGACAGTTCTGGCACTTCAAAAAACATGGTATGTATAACAAAGAAGCATCAGGAGACTGTGAGAAAGAAAGAGAGAGAAGAAAATAGACTTCAAGAGTATTAGAGAAAGACCTCATTTATTAAAAGGTTCAAATTTTAAAAGTGCCTTTTTTATCTCGTCTGTGAGTTCTTGGGAAGAAATACCAGCTAATACACAAAACCGCTTTCCTCCACTTCTTAGTGCTGTATTTATTTAGTTTTAGTATAATTCCTCCTCCATCTGCCCATATCAGGGGAACAAAAGTCTTCCCAACCAGACCCTGTAATTGCGCCTTTTTATTTTATTTGTATGTGCCTTGCCGCCGGCAGTGAATTAACATGGCTTAACCATGTTTTGTTTGTAATTAGCAGCGGGCGCAATGAAGTGCTGTAGGGTTTCGCTGCTAGTGGCAGGCGATTACCTGCCCGCTCAAAGTGACTTCCTAAACATCTGTGGGGATTAGAGCAGAGGGGAAACCATCAAATGGCAAAGCAGATGGCTGTCAAGGGACACTTGGCACAGAAACCAATATTTTGATAGTTTTTTTAATTTGCCAATCACGTAGGTCCATAGGGGAGTTTAAAAAGAGGTTTTTGCCACTCACCAATCTCAGCAAACTGCAGAAGAAAGAAACTGCTGCAGGTCAAAACCTCAAAGATGCTCTGGAAAGCAATACGATACATCAAGTATAGAAATCAAACACACTTTCATAGCGATTTGGGTCTCAATACTGTTATAACAGGTCAATGACAAGTAAGAGTTTCTTTTCACAAATATCATGACTTAAATCATTATATATCATGAAGGCACAATAAAAAAACCTTGCCTTGTTCTAAAAGGTCAAATTATTATTTTAAGAGACTTGACATAGTCATTGGGGTCTGCAGGGGCTTCATTCTATGAAATGATGTACCGTTTTATGTTGTTTTTCAGCATGTTTTTGGCACCACGTGGCTTTGTTGGTCACATGATATGACTCAGCAGACAACAATTTTGAATACCTAGTAATGACCAGTTCTGCGGAGAAAAAAATGAATGAAAGACTATGCCAAATAAGGTTTAATTCATTTAAAGTTGTGATTTAAGGGAAGTAGCGACAGATCTTTTTTGACACAAATCAAAGTGAATAGAAAAAGAAAAAGAAAATGCCGGATAGGGACTTGGTTCTGTCTCTTGTTTTTTGATTGGATGGAGGCAGAGCTGAATGCCAGCTTGATTGTAAGCTAGTAGGCGTATAAGTCACTGTCAGTTCACTGGAAGTTCAAGTTAAGACAAATTATCAAATTAATAAAATAATTAAAAATGTGCAGGGATTAATTGTTCAATTAAGATCTATAACACGCATTTATAAAACAAAAAATTCATTTCATGCCAACATTAATGAGGCTCAAAAAATAACTAATTAGAAAAACTAAAATGTGCTCTTCACAATAAAGGTGTATTAAAAATCGCTGTATAAATTGAACTTTTAATGTATTTTTAAATAGAAAAAAAATAGCTTGTCATTGACCTTTATACTGCTATGACCACATCAAACTGCATTGAAGCTTCACAGAAAAATGAAAAGCTACAGTACTTTTGCAGTGACTCTGCTGAACTTGGTTGAATATATCAAATGAATAAAGCATTGCTATAGAGTTCACAGAGAGAAACAGGACAGTAGAACAGAGAAAGAAAGACATGGACAGAGTGAGACAAAAAAGAAATCATATCAGAGATAAAGAGTGTGATGCAGAGCAATGACATATATGTGGAATGATGTCAAGTCAAGTCAATATTATTTGTATAGTGATTTTAACAATGCAAATTGTGTCAAACCAGCTTTACATCGGCTTGATATAAAGCTGGGTGGCTTTATATAAACTTTACAGTATTTAGACAGGGAAATAGTTTGTCGAAATAGTGTCATTCTCCTCTGGCCAGACAAAATCAGCAGTTTAGATTCAGTTTAGATTCAGATAAAGCAGAATCAGATTGTGCAAAGGACTCATCTGGTTCCTGTTGTCTTGTCCTGATGGCCGTCTTGGAGACTGGGTCTTCACTGGGGATCAGTCTCTGGGGCTCATCTAGGTGTCCTGGCTGTAGAGGTCATCTCTAGGTGCTGATCCACCATCTGATCTGGATACAGTCTGGATCTGGGTGGCTACGGTGACCTCGGAATAAGAAAGAAACAGACTAATAGTACCGTAGATGCCATTCTTCTAACGATGTAACAAGTACATCAGGTGTTTTGGGAAGTTTTCCCGGTTCCGGTTGACCTAATTAATGCAGCCTAACAATCCTTTAATGGATTTGAATTATAGACGTGCGATAGTGTATTATGTGTAAGCCAGGTTAAACAGATGGGTCTTTAATCTACATTTTAACTAAATTTATGTCCTCGGGGGGGGGGGGGGGGGGGGTGCGGAACACAGCACAGGGACCTCCAGAGCGGAACAGACGGAACAGACAAATCGGAGGCCATGGTGGAGCTGGGAGCTCAGGAGGCCATGGCAGATGGTCTTCAGGCCTTGGCCTCTGACCCCTCGGCCCGGCCCCTACAGCCAGAACCCTTTTAAAAAATTTCCCTGAGGAAGGTAGGGGATATCAGGAGCCCTCCGGGGCTAGACACACAGAACAGTACATGACAGGACAGTCCACACGGGCTAGACAAACAGGAACAGGACTGGACAGGACAGCCCACAGAAACAGAAGCCCTCCTGGGCTAGCTCGGAAGCTGAGGCTTCTCCTGGGCACGACAAGGAGTCAGGGGCCCTCACAGGGTCCCACAGCAACCACCTCCACTTCCGCGAAGTGTGCCTCAGACGAGTCTCCGTGGACAAGACCGACATTAAAATGTTCCTGTGGACACAACACAACAAAACCGGCACTCCTGGCCTGAACTAGGAAACAGCGGCAGCCGGCGGGCTTGAGTAAGCGGCGATCCGGTGGACATGACTCAGCGGCGATCCGGTGGGCGTGACTCAGCGGCGATCCGGCGGGCTGGGGTGAGCCGCGGATGGCGGCGTGACGTGAAGGAGCCGCCGACGGTGGGTTGGCTTTCCCCACGGACGGCGGCATCGAGCTCCCGCGAACGGCAGGCTGGAGTGAGCGGCTGGCTTGGGATAGCCACAGGTGGCGGCGGATATCTCCCGCCATCGGCGGGCTGGAGGGCTCACGGCCAGCGGACTCGCGGTGATCCTGCCGAACTCCCACACCCACTTGCAGTGGGCTATGGCGGGATCACGAGTGGCGACTTCCTTGCCGCAGGACAGACAGACACAGGAACAAAAATAAAAACTAGAAAAAACAAACAAAACGAGGTGAAGGGGCGCCACTTACTGTTAGGTCTGGTCTTCTGTCACGGTGCACACACGAGGAGGAAACAGGAACACGCAGACGAGGACATAAACTCAAATAATAGTCTTTAATGAAGACATCAGGACAAGACATGGCAGGACGAGGCAAGGCTTACAGACAGGAAACACCGGGGATAACGAGTAGACCAGACCAAATCTAACTAAACAGACAGGACTAATATACAAGGGATAATCATAGACAATTAGACAAACACGGCTGGACAAGAATAAACTAATGATTACATATAACAAGGACAGGAAACAAACCAAATATGGAAACATGAGGCGGGAACACATGACACACACGACAGAGGACTGACACATTTAAACTGACAGAGTGTGTCTGCTTCCCGAACAGTGTTAGGTGGATTGTTCCAGAGTTTGGGTGCTAAATAGGAAAACAATTTCCCGCCCGCAGTTGATTTTGATATTCTAGGTATTGTCAAATGGCCAGAGTTTTAAGATCGCAGCGGACGTGAAGGACTATAATGCGATAAGAGCTCACTCAAATACTGAGGTGCCAAACCATTCAGGGCTTTATAGATAATTAACAGATCTTAAAATGTATACAATGTTTAATAGGGAGCCAGTGCAGTGTTGACAGAACCGGGCTAATGTGGTCATACTTTCTGGTTCTAGTAAGAACTCTAGCTGCTGCATATTGAACCAGCTGGAGTTTGTTTATTAAATGTGCAAAGCAACCACCCAATAAATCATTACAATAATCTAGCCTCGAGATCATGAATGCATGAATTAATGTTTCTGCATTTGACATAGAGAGCATAGGTCGTAATTTAGATATATTTTTGAGATGGAAAAATGCAGTTTTACAAATGCTAGAAACATGTTTTTCGAAGGAAAGATTGCTATCAAAAAGAACGCCTAGGTTCCTAACTGATGACGAAGAATTTACAGAGCAGCCATCAAGTATTAGTCAGTGATCTAAGTTATTACATGCAAAAGTTTTTGATCCAATAATTAACACATTAGCAGTAAGAAATTGCAAGTCATCCAGTTTTTGATCTCAACAATACATTCCGTTAGTTTTGTAAATTGGTAAGTTTCATCAGGTTGCGAAGAAATATATAGCTGGGTATCATCAGCATAACAGTGAAAGCTAACACCATGTTTCCTAATGATATCTCCCAAGAGTAACATGTAAAGCATGAAAAGTAATGGGCCATGTACTGAGCCTTGAGGTACTCCATACTGCACTTGTGATTGGTATGATACCTCTTCATTTACTGCCACAAATTGATGGTGGTCAGATAAGTACGATTTGAACCATGCCAGTGCACTTCCTCTAATGCCAACATAATTTTCTAATCTATTTAAAAGAATGTTGTGGTCGATAGTATCAAACACAGCGCTAAGATCCAGTAGCACTAATAGAGAGATACAACCACGATCAGATGATAAAACCAGGTCGTTTGTAACTCTAATGAGAGCAGTCTCAGTACTATGATATGGTCTAAACCCTGACTGGAAATCCTCACATATATAATTTTTCTCTAAGAAGGAACAAAGTTGTGATGATACTACCTTTTCTAATATCTTTGACAGAAAAGGGAGATTCGAGATTGGTCTGTAATTAATTAATTATTTGGGGTCAAGTTGTGGTTTTTTAATGAGAGGCTTAATAACAGCCTGTTTAAAGTTTTTTGGGACATATCCTAACGACAATGATGAGTTAATAATATTCAGAAGAGGATCTATTACTTCTGGAAGCACCTCTTTTAGGAGCTTAGATGGAACAGGGTCTAAAATACAGGTTGTTGGTTTAGATGATCTAACAAGTTCATACAATTCTTAATTTCCAATATAAGAGAATGAGTGGAATTGTTCCTCAGGGGATCTATAGTGCACTATCTGATGCGATACTGTGGCTGACAGCTGCATGGTTACAATTTGATCTCTAATAGTTTCAGTCTTGGAAGTAAACTAGTTCATAAAGTCATTACTACTGTGCTGCTGGGTAATGTCTGCACCTGCTGATGTTATGTGTTTTGTTAATTTAGCCACTGTATTAAATAAATACTTGGGGTTGTGTTTGTTTTCTTCTAAAAGAGACGTAAAGTAAGCAGATCTAGCAGTTTTTAATGTTTTTCTGTAGGATAGGGTACTTTCCCGCCAAGCAATACGAAATACCTCTAATTTGTTTTTTCTCCAGCTGCGCTCCATTTTCTGGGCTGCTCTCTTTAGGGCCCGAGTGTGCTCATTATACCACGGTGTTGGACTCTTTTCCTTAATCTTCCTTAAGCGTAAAGGAGCAACCGTATCTAAAGTGCTAGAAAAGTGAGAGTCAATAGTTTCTGTTACATCATCAAGTTGTTCTGAGCTATTTGATATGCTGAGGAATTGAGATAAGTCAGGAAGATTATTTATAAAATAGTCTTTTGTGGTAGAAGCGATGGTTCTAACATATTTGTAACAAGGAGTTGGCTTTACAACTTTAGATATATGGAATGTACACAAAACTAGATAATGATCTGAGATATCATCGCTCTGCTGCAATATTTCAACGCCACTGACATCAATTCCATATGAAAGTATTATGATTTCGACAAAGAGTAGGTCCTGAAACGTGTTGTTTAACACCAATGTCGTTTAGAATGTCTATAAATGCTGATCCCAACTAATATCTTTCATTATCAACATGGATATTAAAATCAACAGCAATTAGGACTTTATCTGCAGCCAGCACTACCTCAGATAGAAAATCAGCAAATTCTTTAACACTAGAACCGCCAGGGGTCGCTGTATACCTAAAACCGCCAGCGGGTAAATTTTACCCATGCATATAAAAACTGTTTTTATATGGCTAAAGAACATAATATTTCACTGTATTTGTTACGGGGCTGACGAGACGTGAGACGTGCGGATCCATGTGCAAAGCTTTATTATAAAACATGAGACAGGCAGGGTCAAACAGTGGCAAACAGGTATGGCAAGGGCAAGACAGAGCAATCCGGGGCGCAAGCGTGGGTCGATGATCGGCGAACAGTATCCAAAGGGGCAAGGCAGAGAGATAATCCAGAGTCGACAGCAATAATCCAAACGGGGAGCAAACACAGTCCAAACGGCAAGGCAAGGGGTAAATCCAATAAACACGGGCAGGGTCAGACACGGCAGGAAAAGAAGGCAAGATTAAAACAATGGCTCTGTAAAGTTGCTATCGCTGGGTTAGTGATAAACGCTAACAATACTCGGCCGAGAGCAAGAGGAAGTCCCAAGTTAAATAGTGTGTGTGATGGGGTGATCAGTGAATTCAGCTGTGTGATCCGTGTAATCAGCTGCGTGTCGTCAGTGCAATGGATTGTGGGAACTGTAGTCCAGTGTGCTGTGTGGTGTACGAGTCCATGTGGTGAGTGAGTGACATCTGGTGGCGAGTTAACGGAAGAGCATGGTCAGGATTCGTGACAGTATTATATGCCACTGTCTTCACAAAGAAGTGTCTAGAATTAAATGATTGTCTAGTCATCAAATATATATTTGTCCTGTTTTATGTTCAAGGCTTTTTCTATGCAGGCCACAAATCACTTTTCATAGCGGTCAATATAAACAAGCCTGCACTGACGGCAAGAATTAGAAGTAAGTAAATACATATTTGGGTGGTGTAATATTATACTACAATGTCATTAATGAATATATTAAAATATGATAATATAATCATATTAGATAATATATTAACCTATGTTGTCTTAGCCCTATCTTATCGGCATTGCACTGGCAACCCATCAAATATAGAATTGATTTTAAAATTCTTCTATTTGTGTATAAAGCCCTTAACAATTTGGCCCCTCAGTACCTGACAGACTTCCTTCATCCATACACCCCATCTACAACATTGAGATCTAGTGATCGCTGTCTACATATCGTGCCTAAATGTAGACTAAAAAAACGAGGTGATCGCGCTTTTGCGACTGCAGGTCCAAAACTCTGGAATAGTCTACCTCTTCATATCAGACTAGCCCCCTCTATTTCTGCTTTCAAGTCTGCTCTAAAGACATATCTCTTCTCTCTAGCTTTCAGTATCCATTGATTATTGGTTGAATTGTTGTTTTGTTAGTGCTGTGTTTTAAATTTGATAGTCTTGTCTTTTTTATTCTACTCTGTACAGCACTTTGGTCAACCTTGTTTGTTTTGAAATGTGCTTTATAAATAAATATTGTATTGTTTTGTATTGTTATTTAAATTTCAAAAATAGCCAATAGACAATGATGAGCAATAATTCACCACACTGCATGATGTGATGACAAATTCAAGCGCAGCTTCACCTAATTAATAATTCATTTGTTTAGTTATATAATTTGAATAAGAGAACACCACCAATAAACTTTGGGTAATATCAAAACACGGTTTTGTTCATTACATCATAGATTTGATTTTTTTTTTTCTTCAGGAAACGGGCAGCCTAAAAAGCAGCACAGAAATGCACAATGAACGATAGAAATGGCAAAACAAAAATTAAATAATCTAAATTTTGAACAATTACGAGTAACATTAGGCTACATAAATATGATATTATGAGTAACGCTAGGCAACAAATCTTGATTGCTGTCAGATGAGACGTCAGGCGCTGAGCTGACCCAGGGCGCTTCCTCTCCCCACCATCAGACTCTCCATCGCTCATGGTATTTAGTGCTTCTTATACCCTTTCAGCATCCATAAATCGCCTTCTTTTACTCATTTTGTCTTTATTTGTGAAACTGATAACCGCTAATTCAGTGAGTGAATGTGTTGCCTCGCAATGTACAATGTTAAAACATAAGCGTCAAGAAAATGACAGCGAAAATACAGGCATTATATAGCGGTTAAATTTGACCCACGTGTCGCTTATAGGTATAAATGCCCCGTTTTTTGATCTGGTTTTATCTAATTTTTTTTACAACAGGGGATTGTAAATCACACAATTTTAGTAAAAGTCAATGACTGGGAGACTTGAATTTACCCCGTGGCAGTTCTAGTGTTAATAAAGTCTGTATGGTGCCCTGGTGGCCTGTATACAGTAGCCAGTACAAACATTGCAGGGGATTTATCATTAACACTTGTTTCTTTGGATAACTTTATATGAAGTACCATTACTTCGAACGAATTATACTTGAAACCCGACCTCTGAAAAATACTGAAAATATTGCTATAAATTGTGGCAACACCTCTCCCTTTACCTTTTGGACATAGTTCATGTTTGTAACTGTAATCTTGGGGGGGTAGACTCGTTTAAAGTAATGTAGTCATCTGGTTTTAGCCAGGTTTCTGTCAAACAAAGCACATCTAGTTTATGGTCAGTGATCATATAATTTACAAAAAGTGCTTTTGTAGAAAGGGATCTAATATTCAATAAGCCAAGCTTTATCATTTGTTTATCTGTATTATATCTGTTTTTTATTTGTTGAACATCAATTAAATTGTTACTCTTACTTTGGTTTGGATGTTTTCTGTATTTTCTAGTTCGGGGAACAGACACAGTCTCTATAGTGTGATATCTAGGTGAAAGAGTCTCTATGTGCTGAGAATTAACTGACTTCTGTGACGTGAGATGGCTAGCAAATGGTCGGTTTAGCCAGTCTGTCTGCTTCCTGACCTGGGCCCCAGTTAGTCAAGTATGAACTCTAAGACTATGTGCCATATTTCTAGAGAGAAGAGCGGCACCACCCCAAAAGGGATGAAGACCATCTCTTTTCAATAGACAATTGGAAGAATTTTTGGGGCAGACCTGACCTATGAAACCCATGTTATTCTGCGGGCACCACTTAGGCATCGAGCCACTGAGCGATGACAGTCTGCTATGAATCTCATCACCACGGTAAGCAGGGAGAGGACCAGAGCATATTACAGTGTCTGACATCGTACTTGCAAGTTCACACACCTCTTTAACATTATATTTAGTGATCTCCGACTGGCGAAGTCGAACATCATTAGCGCAGACGTGAATAACAATCTTACTGAATTTACGTTTAGCATTAGCCAGCACTTTTAAATTTTCCAAGATGTCAGCCCTCTGACTCACAGTAAACATTGGACTATGGTGGCTGGTGTCTCTATTTTCACGTTCCGTACAATAGAATCACCAATAACTAGAGCACTTTCAACAGGTTTCTCAGTGGGTGCATCACTGAGTGGGGAGAACCTGTTTGATGTTTTGATCGGAAGAGTGGTGTTTTGACCCGCGACTAGGCCGCCTCACAGTCACCCAGTTGCCCTGCTGCACAGGCTCTACCGGAACCGAACAATGTACAGGACTCCCTGAGCTAGTCGCATCCAAGTAGTATCTACAGCCCTCACATTCTTACTGTTTGAATGCTTGTCTCTAATTCTGAAATCTTCTCTGTCAGCCTAACTATTTCTCTGCATTTATCACATGTGAATCCCTCGTCGCAGGACAGAGAGAGATAAACTGTACATGTGGTAAACAGTGCAAACAACAATAGCAGGAGAAGAAGCCATTACTCACCGTGATTGAAGAATGATTCGCTTACCACTGTTGTTTGATGAACTCGTGAAAAAGGGAGCGAGAAAAAAGAAAACAATAATAGGCACGAATAAAAATGCAAATGGAACAAGCTAACCGGCTAACGAATACACCGGCTACACTCGCGGTTTTAAAAAGCGAATGATCAAATTAATTTGATAGATAATAACAGAAATATGGTGGGAATTAAGTTATATATTATCACTTTAAACAACAGAGAGTGAAAGTAAGATAGTTATTCAACAGAAAAGCGAAGCTACACAGAGCTACAATCGCAAACCTCTGAGCAGCACGACAGAAAGGGACAGACAGAAGCAATCAATCAGCAATGATGTAAAGCGCTTCATTTCACAGATTTTCCTCTTCAAAGTCTGTTGTTTCATTGATTGGCCCCATGTATTGACTGAAACATTGAACTGTTACACCTAGACTGGTGCAAGGTTTCTCTTTGATATGTACCCGCGATCATAAAAGCAACAAGTTTTTGATGAGGTGAGGAGAAACTTCAAAACTCCTTATTTCTGAAGAATGTTGACAGGGAATCAAAATCAGCAATGTCTGATTTGAGCCAACTAACTCACTCGAAACACAGAGAGTCCTGAATTACATATCAAGAACACCTAAAAAAACTAAAGAAAAAAAAAAACATTGCACCATAACATTGTACTCTAGAAAATTAAAAACAACCTTTGTTTGTGACAGTCTTCATGGTCAGCTAGAGGTTGGATAGATATTTGTACAGAGGAATGTTTTCTACTAACCTACCGACATGCAAGATGGCAGTCCAAATTCCGTTTTCAACCACTGAAATGAGAAAATTTGTTTCAGTGTGAACGGTTTTCGGTGAACTAACACAAACAAATGCCTGTTGCCATCAGATAAGATGGATAGGACAACTGCCACCCACCTATTTGGGGGTGTAAATGGGGACAACACCATCAGGGCCTGCAGAGAGGAATACTTCTCAGTCAACATGTGGCAGGAAAGTGAAGAGAAATGTCAAAGGCAGTAGTTTAGTCCATTTTTATTCTGTAAGGGGGATAGAAGAGGGTGAGGTTGTGACATTCCCTACCAAAATGGTGGCTAGTGGAACTTGCCATGTCATGTCACAAAAAAAATATATATAATATATATGTGTATATATATATATATATATATAATATAATAATAACTGTATAATTTACTCCTCAAACTAAACACAACTGCAGCACATCCGCTCTACATTCATTCAGAGGATGGCTAAAGGATATCTGTTTCACAGCAATTCATGGAAACTCCCTTATTGTTACAAGTCGGTCAGGTTCTCCCCTCAGCCAGTCACAACGCACAGCCTCTCCTGAATACTAATCACCTGCACCTGTCCCTCTTCACCTCATCAATCAGGCACAGTTTATAAGCACACACCTCAGCTTCATCCATTGTTAATGTGAAGTGGACTCAAGTGGACTCAACCTACTGTTACTATCGTCTGATACTAGCAAAGTGACTTACCTGTGTTACTTACCTGAATTCTCTTCCTCCAGTTGTGCATGTCATCTGCAGCTCCAAACTCCACACTGAGGTGTGTGCTTCCCGATCTCCGGTTCCCCTGTTCTCCTGGTCTCCGTCTCCACAAGTTCCTGAAAGGCAAAGGATTCCTGTTACTCCCAGTATTCACCTCCCTGGACAAACTCAGTGTTGAATTACTCACCTCAAGTTCCCCATCTTCAATTCTGACCAACCAATTCAATAAACCATTCATTGTTCATACTTACCCCTGTGTCCAGATCTGTACTCACGTAACAGAAGACCGGACCAAGACTGAAGTGGCAGGATGAGCGTGCAAGATCCCTACCAGGAGCTTGTGGATTCCCTCAAACGGGTATTGCTCAACCCGCCAGCACCACCGGCACCCTCCACTCCAGTTCCACTGTCTTCTGTCAACATCTCCAGCTCTCCTTCACCCACCGTATTCGCCAGTCCCATGGCCCGACCAGCGCCCTTCTCTGGTGCGGCGGAGGAGTGCAATGGTTTCTTACTACAGTGCTCTCTTATCATTGAGTTACAGCCACAGATGTTTTCAACTGAACAGTCTAAAATTGCTTTCATAATCTCCTCTCTGACAGGAACCCGCTCTTCAATGGGCAGGGACGATCTGGAACCAAGCTGGACCCGCTACTCAAACTTACATGAACTTCACAGCCCATTTCCGGGAAGTTTTTGGCCGAGTCCCTGGAGATTGAGACAAGGCTCCATGTCTATAAACCAGTATTTACTCCAGTTTAGGACGCTAGCGGCCACTAGTGGTTGGAATGAGCAGTCTCTCCTAACGGTTTACCGGCAAGGATTGGATCCTAATCTTCGACTACACCTAGCTGCGTATGATAACTCCATGGGACTCGAGCGATTCATTCAACTTGCCACTCGCTGTTCCAATCGTATGGCTTAATGTAAGTCAGACCTGTCCATAGCCATTGCTACTCCTCCCGATCGCCGGACAGAGAACAGTAGCCCTCCAGAACCTATGCAAACCGACTCCTCCCATTTATCACCGGCTGAGCAGCAGAGACGGCTTAGGCAGGGGCTATGTTTATACTGTGGAGCTAATGGACACATGATCCTGGCATGTCCCCTTCGTCCACCACGGCACATGGTGAGTGCTATTCAACCAAACTTCAATTAAACTCTACATTTGCTGGTTCTGGAGGGTGCAGCATAATCCCATCCTCTCTTGGAGCACGGGTGAGGTCCTAAAGTGGGGTGACAGCTGCTTCTCTCGATGTTTCCCTGATCTCCCTCAGCCCTTGCCTTCGGTTCCTGTTCCATTACCCATTCACTCCACCTCCATTGAGAGTCCCGTCGAGAAGAAGTCTGTCGATATTCCATCATGTTATACCCCCTTTAGCGACGTTTTCTGCCCTAAGAGAGCTGCACAGCTACCACCACATCGGCCATGGGACTGTGCTATCGATCTCATTCCGGGTGAGTCAGTGCCCCACGGCAAGATCTATCATCTGTCACTTCCCGAACGGAAGGCCATGGAGGAGTACATTGAGGAGGCCTTGAAGCAAGGTTACATCGTACCATCGACATCCGCTGCTGCTTCTAGCTTCTTCTTTGTGGCAAAAAAGGACGGAGGCTTGCGCCCATGCATTGACTACAGAAAACTCAATGATATCACTATCAAGTTCCAGTATCCTCTTCCCCTCGTCCTGGCAGCCCTGGAACATCTACACGGTGCCACCATCTTCACCAAGTTGGACCTCCGCAGCGCGTACAACCTCATTCGCATTCGTCAGGGAGACGAATGGAAGACTGCCTTCGTGACCCCTACTGGCCACTATGAGTACAGGGTAATGCCGTATACATTTACATTTAGTCATTTGGCAGACACTTTTATCCAAAGCGACTTACAATTGGGGAATACAAAAAGCGATTAATCTTGAAGAGGCAATCAGACAGAGGAAGTGCTCGTAACACCAAGTCTCAGTCATTGTTCAAATAAATACAAGCTAGTAAGCGGAGAAAAGATAGAGGGAAAGTTTTTGTTTTTTTGAGTTTAGGATTAAGTCAAGTACTGCCGAAAGAGATGAGTTTTCAGTTGTTGCTTGAAGATTGCCAGGGATCCAGCGTTCCGGATAGGGGTGGGAAGATTATTCCACCAGCCAAGAATGGTGAACGAGAATGTTCTGGAGAGTGATTTTGAGCCTCTCTGTGATGGTACCACAAGGCGTCGCTCACTAGCAGATCTCAGACTTCTGGAGGGGATGTAGGTTCATAATAGTGAGTGGAAGTAGGAGGGTACTGAGCCTGTGGTAGTTCTGTACGCAAGCATCAGTGTCTTGAACTTGATGCGAGCTGCCACTGGTAGCCAGTGCAAGGAGATGAAGAGAGGTGTAACATGCGCTCTTTTGTGCTCGTTGAAGATCAGTCGTGCCGCTGCATTCTGAATCATTTGTAGAGGTTTGATTGTGTTTGATGGCAGACCAACCAGAAGAGCACTGCAGTAGTCCAGTCTAGAAACAACAAGGGCCTGGACAAGAAGTTGCGCAGCAACCGTATGGACTAGTCAATGCTCCTTCGCTCTTCCAAGACTTCATGCATGAGGTGCTCCGGGAGTTTCTCCATCGCTTCGCCATAGTGTATATTGACAACATCCTAATCTACACCCGGAGCCTGCCCGAACATTGCCACCACGTTGCGGAAGTCCTCCAGCAGTTGAGGAAGTTCCAGTTGTACCTCAAAGCTGAAAAATGTATTTTCCACCAACCCTCAGTTCATTTCCTAGGATACATCATTGACAGTGGTGGCATTCGCATGGACGAGGGGAAGGTGGAGGCCATCACATCCTGGCCCATCCCCAGCACAATTAAAGAATTACAACGCTTCCTTGGTTTTGCCAATTTCTATCGCCGCTTCATTATAAACTACAGTACCATCACCAGTCCACTCACCGACCTCCTCAAAGGAAAGGCCAAGTCTCTGTCCTGGAACCCCACTGCTACAGCAGCTTTCCATACTCTCAAGAAGGCTTTCACCAGCGCACCGCTCCTTGTCCATCCCAACCCGGAACTCCCTTTCGTCGTGGAAGTTGACACCTCAACCACGGGAGTAGGTGCGGTGCTTTCTCAGCAGCAGGGGACTCCTCCGAAACTCCATCCATGCACCTTCTTCTCCCGGAAACTCAGCCCAGCGGAGAGAAATTACGACATTGGTAATAATGAACTCCTGGCCATTAAATTAGCCTTAGAGGAGTGGAGGCACTGGTTGGAGGGCGCAGCACATCCCTTTCTAGTACTAACCGACCATAAGAACTTACAATATCTTCGGGATGCTAAACGACTCAATCCCCATCAGACCCGATGGGCATTATTCTTCACCCGATTCCAATTCAAAATTTCCTATCGCCAAGGCCCATGAAACGTCAAAGCTGACGCCCTTTCCCATATTCATGCACCCGAAGAATCACCGGAACAGACAGAGAAGATAATTCCCGCAGAGCTCATCTCCAGCCCGATCCAGTGGACGTCTCCACCAGTCGCCTCCCCAACTCCTCCTGCCACTCCGCCGGGCTGCCCACCAGACCATCAGTACGTACCACGGACACAACGTACACCCCTCATTCACTCCACACACACTTCTTTGGGCACTGGCCACCCAGGGGTCAACAACAAAGATCGCTTCTGGTGGCCCAAAATGGCCAGGGACATGAGAAGGTTCGTGCAGGGCTGCCCTGACTGTGCCATGTCAAAGAGTCCCTGTCAACTCACAGCTGGTAAACTCCTTCCATTACACACACCTAACCGTCCGTGGTCACACCTAGCAGTAGATTTCATAACGGCTCTACCCGCTTATGATGGTAATACTTGCATCCTTGTCATCATTGATCGTTTTTCAAAGTTCTGTCGACTGATTCCCCTCAAAGGTCTTCCCACCGCACTCCAGACGGCAGAACTCCTCTTCAATCGAGTCTTCCGATATTACAGCCTCCCTGAAGACATAGTATCCGACAGAGGACCCCAGTTCATCTCAAGAGTCTGGAAGGCCTTCTTCTCACTCCTAAGTGTGACCGTAAGCCTCACCTCAGGCTATCACCCACAGTCTAACGGGCAAGCCGAACGTAAGATCCAGGAGGTGGGGCGCTTCCTAAGAACCTTCTGCCACGGCCACGAGGACTCCTGGAACCAGTTCCTAGGCTGGGCCTCCTCTATTCCCATGGACAGGGGAACCATCTGATGTCCCCGCAGTAGATTACTGGTTCCGGGAGAGCGAGAGAGTCTGGAACGCAGCCCACCATCAGCTGCAGCAGGCAGTGCACAGACAAAAAATCACAGCAGGCGTCCGAAGATCAGCCACACCTGTGTATCAGCCGGGACAGAAGGTGTGGCTATCCACCCGGCACATCCGACTACACCTGCCTTGCCAGAAACTCAGTCCCAGATTTGTTGGCCCCTTCACCATTCTGGAACAAATCAACCCCGTCACTTATAAACTCCAGTTACCTACACAATACAAGATTCACCCCACATTCCACATGTCCCTACTTAAACCTTTCTCTCCTCCTGTTTCCCCAGAGCCTGACCGGACAGAAGAACCCCCTCTCCCACTGATCGTGGAGGAAGGCACGGTCTACAGGGTAAAGGAGATCCTGGAATCCCGACGTCGTGGTGGTATCCTAGAATATCTGGTGGACTGGGGCTGTTATGGTCCGGAAGAACGCTCATGGGTTCCTAGAAACGATATCCTTGATCCTGCCCTTCTCAAAGAATTCCACACAACTCACCCCAACCGTCCAACACCCCAGGGCCGGGGTAGACCACCACGACGCCAGGGTCGGCCCTCAGGAGCGGGCCGTGGAGAGGGGGGTACTGTTACAAGTTGGTCAGGTTCTCCCCTCAGCCAGTCATAACGCACAACCTCTCCTGAATACTAATCACCTGCACCTGTCCCTCATCACCTCATCAATCAGGCACCGTTTACAAGCACACACCTCAGCTTCATCCATTGTCCGATCTCGTTAATGCGAAGTGTACTCAACCTACTGGTATTATCGTTTGATACTAGCAAAGTGACTGACCTGTGTTACTTACCTGAATTCTCTTCCTCCAGTTGTGCATGTCAGAGGTGAGGTGTGTGCTTCCCGATCTCTGGTCCCCCTGTTCTCCTGGTCTCCGTCTCCACAAGTTCCTGAAGGGCAAAGGATTCCTGTTGCTCCCAGTAGTCACCTCCCTGGACAAACTCAGTGTTGGATTACTCACCTCAAGTTCCCCGTCTTCAATTCTGACCTACCAATTCAATAAACCATTCATTGTTCATACTTACCCCCGTGTCCAGATCTGTACTCACGTAACACTTAAGATACAAATGAATGCAAGGGTGATAGTTCAACCATCTGGTGTCATGTTTGGACTGTATTCAGCATAATGCCTATGTTATACTGAAAGTGAAAAGCAAATAATGCAGGCCTACAACACTAAAAGCCACTTACTAACGATGCAAATGATTTCACACAAAGGAGAAAGGGTGTGCCAAACAAGGGGTCAAGGTTAGGCCACTGGTAGATGTCGCATCTACACCATCTGGATCCAAAAATCATCTTTCTCTATTGACAGCCTTTAAAAAGAACACTGTAATACACTTTCTGTAAGCATATTATTGGTAAAATTTTGTGATTTTTTTTTTTTAGTGGTTGTTATCCAGACTGTAAAAGACCTTCGGGAATTAAAGACTGAACTGAACCAGACCCTAATTAATTTTTTATGGTTCACTTTCATCTGTATAGATTCACAATTGTCATTGCCATCTCATTTCTAAAATCATCCATGACGTCACCGACACTGACAGAGAAAAAAAAAAACACACTCCCAGTCATGTGTACTGTTGTCAGTGTGTTGCTTCCTTGCATTTAGTAAATCCCGGTTGTTTCACTACATCCTTTGTTTGTTATTGACACCCAGCCACAAAATACATTTTTAATAATTTAATACATCCTCATAACCCCCCAAAAAACTTTGTTCAAGGATGTTGAAACAGAATTGGCAACACAACCCCTAGAGACCCCATCAAACGTATCACCAAAATCATGTGGAAGGTAAATATCTCTAACCAAACCTCTATCCTGAGACTCTGGCATTACTTTGTACTGTGGGAATATGATGATATAATGTACTTTGATATAAGTGTGATAACAACAGTGTACTTTACTAAAGAAATAAGTAATATTTGTATAACATCACTACACATTACTTCGCAAAAGCTACATCCAGGTCAGTCACTTACATTTATATATCCTATACATTCCATTATTTTCTTGTTTCTAATTTAACTGATTTTGAAATCTCATGGTGTCAGTCCTCTGTCATGTGTGTCATGTGTTCCTGCCTCTTGTGTCCATATTTGGTTTGTTTCCTGTCCTTGTTAAATGTAATCATTAGTTAATTCTTGTCCAGCCGTGTTCGTCTCGTTATCCTGTGTATTTATAGTCCTGTCTGTTCAGTGTAATGTCGTCTGGTCTACTCGTTACTCCCCGGTGTTCCCCGGTCTGTGTCAACCTTGCCTTGCCTTGCCTTGCCTTGCCTTGCCTTGCCTTGCCTTGCCTTGCCTTGCCTTGCCTTGATGTCTACATTAAAGACTATGATTTGAGGTTACGTCCTTGTCTGCGTGTTCCTGTGTCCTCCTCGTGTGTGCACCATGACAGAAGACCAGAACTAACAGTAAGCGGCGCCCCTTCACTCTTGTTTTGTTTGTTTTTTCTAGTTTTTATTTTGTTCCTGTGTTTGTCTGTCCCGCGGCAAGTCACCACTCTTGATCCCACCATAGCCCATTGCAAGTCGGCGTGGGAATTCGGCGGGATCACCACGAGTGCCGCGAGTCCGCTGGCCGCGAGCCACTCAGGACCTTCCGTTCGCAGGAGATCACGCCGCCGTTCGCGGCTCACCCGGGACCCGCCGTTCGCGGGAGATCACGCTGCCGTCCACGGCTCATCCAGCCCGCCGTTTGCAGGAGATCACGCCGCTGTCCGCAGCTCACCCAGGCCACCGGCCCGCCGCTGACTCATGCCAGCCGGCCGCCGCTGTTTCCTTGTTCCGGCCAGGAGTGCCGGTTTTGTCTTGTCGTGCCCACAGGAGCATTTTAATCATCATGTTTGTTGTGTCCACGGAGACTCGTTGAGGCCCCCTTGTCGCGGAAGTGGAGGTGGTTGCTGAGGGACCCTGTGAGGGCCCCTGATTCATGTCATGCCCAGAAGAAGCCTCAGCTTCCTAGCTTGCCCAGGAGGGCTTCCTGTTCCTGTGGGTTGTCCTGTCCCAGTCCTGTTCCTGTGCTGTCATGTACTGTTCTGTGTGTCTAGAAGACAAGTCTGTTTACACCAAAGCCTAAATGAATATTCATCTGGAAAAGAACATCCGTACCCTAGGTGGTGCTAATCAACATACAAAAGATGCAACTTTCAGCTGGTCTGCCATCCAGTGAACACAGTAGAATAGAAGACACACAGAAGCAAATCTGCCTAATGTCAGACTTAGCCATAAATAAACCTATTCTGTGATGATTTACATTTTTAACTTCTTTGGAAATTGGGCTCCAGGACTGTTAGCGTGAATGCTTTAACACATGAGATTAAGTCAATAAGTCTGTCATCAATACATTTACCTAATTTCTAAAGACTGGTCAGAAATAGCAGGAATCAAAGAATCACTGTCTGTGTTGTGTTCAAGATGCTCCAGTTCATCACTAAATGACAAAGAGCCTCTCAGGAACGTTAAATTTATAAAAATGAACGGAGTGTCTATTTACACTAAGTGCAAATAGACCATCTTGTTGGCAAAGGCTATTTACACTAACTCCACCCACTAACGTGTGATTGGGTTAGTCAACAATAAAAAAAGAAGTTAACTTAACATCAGTTTCAGTGGTGTAGATGGTAAGGCGCATGCTTTTTGACGCGATCGACCTGAGTTCGAGCCCACCCTTTGCCAAACATTTTTTTTCTCCCTTTTCAAATCTCATATCGCATCAGAAAGGCATTTATTTTCAATAAAAATGAAGGAAATAATCAAAAAGTTGAAAATAAAGTATCGGGTAGGGTTAGGGTAGGTGTAGGGAGGGCTTTATTGTCCCAATAAGGTGGCATCCATTTAATAAATTTTAATTAAAATTATAATTTACACTCAATACGTTATTATTGCGTACTGTTTTATAATCTAATTGCTATTTACACTGAGTGTAAATAGCATCTATTGCTATTTGCACTTAGTGTAAATAGCGTCTATCGCTATTTACACTTAGTGCAAATAGCCGCTGCCTAAAATGAATTTCCAGCTTTTGCTAAGTATTATTCCATAAAGTGTTGGAGAATTTATTAGCTGCAAGTAAACTGAACTCCTTGCAATTTATTTAAAGGGGTCATATGATGCTTTTTTAAAGATCATTATTTTGTGTATTTGGTGTAACAATATGTTGACATACTTTTATGTTCAAAAAACACATTATTTTTCAAAAACTGTACATTATTTTAGGTCCTCTATGCCGCGAAATAAAATAAATGTAATAGACAGTTAATAATTTCCTTATTTCTTTCTTATGTTCAACATAAAAGAAGATATTTAGAGGAATACTGATAATCAAATCATTGATGGTCCCAATTGACTTCCAATGTATACCTTTCCCTATTATCGAAGTCAGTTGGAACAACAACTGTTTGGATGTCTAAAATTCTTCAAAATATCTTCATATGTGTTCAACAGAAGAAAGAAACTTTTACAGGTTTGGAACGACATGAGGGTGAGTAAATGATGATAAAATGGTCATTTTTGGGTGAACTATTCCTTTTAAGTGATGTGTAACCAAACCTCACAAAAAATTGGTGTCACATGCAAATAACTACATACACCCAGGTATGCTAAATGGCTTTGCTGTTCAGCACTAGTTGATTCATCACAAACTATATCCTCTCAACATTTGCTCTTACCATTTACATTTTGCCTTCAGAGCAACTATAGAAATTCCCTCACAATGGAATTCAGGCAATTGATATATAATCGCCATCATTTTGCAAAGGAGACTTGTAATCATCACACATGTATTTTTTCACCTCACTAAACCTCAATAGTGCAAAAGAGCTGGAAAGATGAGCATTTTAACTGAGCAATTGAATTTATGAATATAAGTATTGCCATGGTTAGATGAGGACTAGTCAAATTACATACATCCATTCAAACCTTTATTCACTTTCTGTAACTCTATATAGTTCTTCATCTCAGCAAGAGAGAGAGCAGGAGACTGTGAGACTGGCAGGATCTCAGTAGAGGGAATAATCAAGGGCCATCAAATGCTCAGAGATGAAAGGCCGAGAAATGCGGGATAGACAGAAAGAAAAAAATCCTTTGACAGAGAAAGCAAGAGAAATCATGTCGTGTCACATTGCCAGCATAATTGTATGGGTGTGCTACTCTTCAGTCTCACTGGAGCTCTCCAATGGAAGTTTCTTCAGGAGGAGACAATCAATAAAGGCAATATGATATTTAATTTGTTGGGCATCAATCACTGTCCACAACTACAGTACATAAACCATGCAAAGAGTAAATTGGAGCCAATATAAAAGGTAAGTACATAGCTGATGGCTTTGTAGGATTTCAAACCTATGCAGTGCAACACAAATAACTGGACAGGGATTCGTGAAATGAACCTAAAAATGTGAAGTGCATGAAAACAATAAAGGTTGGTAAAAGTGGTAAAAAGTCAAGTGGTAAAAACTAGAAGTCAGGGAGGTCTAAATGTATTTATTATTTTATTTATTTATTTTTATTTTTTTTGCTGTGAACAAAATATTTTTATTTTATTTACTATGACCAAACTCAGTCTTACCACACAGCAAAGTCTGTCATTTCAAGCTTCAGTTCTGTCCATTTCTTCTGGAAATACTCCCTCTGTTCTTGACTCTAATGCACTGGGTGGGCCACCATCAACATCCAATGTGGACTTACATTTCTCAAAAAGGGTCATCTATGAGACCTGACCTGCATTTGGAGAAACAGATGTTATAGAATAATGTTGTACACCTGGTAGCCCTAGGCTTAATTATCATGTTCGGTATTGACATACAAGCAGCAAACTATGTCCACAATAAACGCTACACCTGTAGTTGTAAAGCAGAAAGACGTACATGAATTGCAACATACATCTAGAAATATGATGAAAATGTACAAACTTTTAGTTAGCAGCTAGAAGAGACTGAATATGTCTGTAGAGTGATGTACTACCAAGATAACAATGCTGCATTTTAGCAACTCAGAATAACATGATCCTGTATTTACAATTCAAAGGACGTGTGAAAACATTCTACTGACAAAAAATAAAAAAATGTCCTATCAAGTGCCTGTAAGTTTAATAATATTTGTCAATACTGAAAGTAAATGATGGAAAGACAGCAAGTTAGAAAATTAAGTTAATTAGGAAAAACTAAACCGTTAGCATCAACAAACATTGAACACATTAATTAATCATGAAAAATGGGAAACTATGCCTGTGAAAGGAAAACAAAAGAACAATCAGATGAAAAACAAAAGCTACCTGGGGGGGGGGGGACTTTATGGAGACTTGACAGTCCCACCGCGTTCTCATTCTCAATACCTGCACATGGACATGTATTTGCTCACTCAATCTGCCAACACTCACACAAAAGTTTCCGGCAACTTTGAAATCAAAGCCCTGCGAGTTTTTCATATTTTCCAACGCAAAGTGTGTTCAAAGTGGCTTTATTATGATACACAAGTGGCCTGCATGCTTCCTCTAAAGTCCCAACTTCAAAGGTTCTACCCAGTGCTTTCTAACGAGATGATATGTGCAATTTCACGTCGCGAATCGGTTCTTTAGGACAGTTTGTTTAAAAATGAATCAACCACTTTATTCTTTATACATATGCTCAAAAAACTCAGATTCAAAGGAGTCAGATGAGATGTCACAGATTTTTCTGCATCATATTATCCCTAGCTGTAGTAGCTAGCCTGTCACATGATCATTTAAGCTTTAGCACATGTCTATGACCTCTGTTTTTTTGTGTGAAGTGAATCTGCTGCTAAGTGAAGTAGAAACTTTAATCTAAATTCTAAAATTCACTTGTTTAAACCACTACTGTGTGATGTCCAAATCTTATCATTGAGAAGACACTTGCATTCATTTCTCAGGATGATTTCATCAGGATTCATCTATAGGTAACACTCCTCAATCAGCACATTATCAACCTCCAGTGGGCTAGGTGGAGATTGATTTATGATATGTTTGCAAGGGGAGCTGGAGAGAGTCTCCAGCCACAGTTGATAAAGACGGTATCTGTAGCCTTTAGCACCAGGCACAGTAATCTCTTATTCAAAACACAGAGAGTGTAATGTGGCCTCGGCTCTTGAAAACTGAGAAAGCTATTTACAGCTCAAAGTAGATAGTGTATCAGCTAGCACATAATAAATGCCCTGCTCAGTGAATATGATCACATTAGAATATATTCCTGCCTCATAAACCGGTGACAGCGAACTGCTTAAAAACACAGGTGCAACTTAGACAATACAGTGTTCAGTGCAACAATCGTTAGTGATTTAATTAGATGCTATAAGTGATGACTGAATGATTGGTAGTAATAAACTAGCTGTCTACTTCTTGGAAGAACAGGTGTTGTCATCTCATGACACCACATACAAATACACAGATCTGCGTGAATAGGGTCGTGTACAGACACTTTAATATAAACAATTTCTGTGGGGGGGGGGCATCCAATTTTCATAATGCATGTTACTGGCTTTATTTTGCATGTGGATTTGTTTATCATTTTTTGGCCTTGTAATCTTTAATTAAAATGTCAACTTGCTCTGACTGTAATACAATATATTTCTCTCTGTTGCCATATGCAAGGCCATGCAAGGCGATTCAAAATTGGTAAATTGGTGGCGAATTCAAATAAATTTGTACAATCTCATTTACATTTAATTTACAGGAATTTCTTGTAAATTAAATGTAAATGTGATTGGACAAATGTATATGAATTCGCCACCAATTTACCAGAACTTGCCAATTGTTGAATTGTTTCTACACATTTTGTTTTCTTGTGTGGGTGAAACAGGATATTGAAATGAATGAATGAGAAAAGTACTGTTTATTAAGACTAGATTTTTATAACATGCATTAGTGAATCGACCAGGAACATGCAATAAGCAAGTAAATTCAGTTAATGTTCATTTATTGACTTTAATACTTCATGTGCCATTTGTCAGGGAAAATAAGATGGTGTCTCTCAGTTGGCATCATTGTGTGTTTAACCTCATGACGGTGTGGTACCACATTTCTTTATGCATTAGTCAACATCTACCATGTACTGCTGAGTCTCTCCTCTCAAATGCTCTTCCAATTTGTGCTGAGATTGTGAATATGCACATCAGTCAGCTTATAGTTTGAAGTCTATGCTCATTCCAAAGCTAGAACCACCGATTAAAATTAAAGACTGATAGATAAATAAATAAGAAGCTGAAGAAAGTCATTTCCACAGTGCATCAGATGTGTAAACATCTTAAAGAAGAAACTTGGAAACACATCATCTCACAGACACATCTTTGAAGGTTTGTAAGACTGACAGACGGAAGTCTGTGCAGACAGATTCATTTTGAAGAACTACTGAGAATTATTTCTTATGAACGTGGACTGTGAACATGGAACAAAATACAAAAATGCAATTTTTTAATTATACAAATAATAGAAAATGTACATTGTTCTGCATATTTGCATCTTTTTGTGATATATTTTGACATTTGGTGTTATTTTTTTCTGGAAAAACCTTGCTGGCCATTACACAAAACATTTGAAAACAAAACATGATTTGCCTTTCACACTAACACAAATTAGGCTACACAAGTCTCAAGTTTGACTGACAAACCAAATTGTAGCTTCTAGGCAACAATTTGTAAATGACACCACCTGCACTCCATTATTTGCAGATTTATTTTCACCTCAATGGGCAAATATACTATTTTCTAGCATCCTGTTTTCCCCTTGTTTTCACCTCATTTTTATGCTTCCTTGAAGACAGATTTCCAGTGTGGATGTCAACCATTCTCTGTTATTCTGCTCTGTTAATTAAACACATTTTACATATTCTATTTCAAAGCAATCATTTTTAGAGTGGCTGCCATGGCCAGTCAGTCAATCGCACAGCGCAGACAGATGACGAATAGAGAGTTAAACACACGTTAGGCAATAAAGGCAGCACTGTGAGGCCCATTATCCCTGTTTCTCTTCACTCTCTCCACAAGCATCTTCAAGACAGCAAGGGTCTCGCTCGCAGTGAATGCTGTCACATGCTCAAACAGCAACTCCACTAATAACCAAAGTCAAGGGAATCAGTTTACTGTTCTTGTGTAGAGTTTCCTCTGAGCTACTGTGGCTATAAAATGATATAGTGAGACTTGGTCAATGTGTTAGGAATGGATAAGAATGATAAACCTGATATGACAGGCCAATAAGACAAAGGCATAGTTTTCATTTGATCGTAATTCAGGAGAAGGGATAACATTAATCATAATGTACCCATAATTCTGTTGGAGGAAGAATACAGATCTTACATGTCAGTATTAGTTTGATCTCGTTTATTCGAAGAGGACTGCTTATTGCTTTCATAGTCGCTAAACCTGATACTTACCTCCTTGTCTACTTCTACATCATTGTTGTAGAAAAAAAATATTCCTGTCTTATTTAAAATAGAATTCTATTCTAATCCTGTTCTGAATGTATTCATTTTTTTGTATGATAATGATTATAAAAACAGGATTGATAAGTATAATTCAGTGGACGAGAAAATCTGTATAAGCCTGTTTTACCAGTGTTGTGATAATTATTTTTAAGGCACTCTACGTTTTTTAATAACTACTGTAATAATAATAGTTCAAAGTATGAATAGTTTTTAGTCAGATAACATAAAAAAGTCAAGACACCTCGACACGCTTTAAACTTTTCCCATTTAAACAGCAAGAAGGAAAGAGAACAAGCACCTTTGTTTTATTGCTGTGTGTAGAACTAAGTTAGCTGCATTTTTTATATTTAATATTCATTTTAATAAGATGCAAATTTGTTTTATTAATACCTGATGTTTTATTCGTATACAAAATGAGGAGATATGAATATCAGTAGAGCTGAACACTCGTGCAGTGCATGTTTCATTCATACTCGAAGTCAGAGGGCGCAGAAACTTTTGACGTGCAGGAAATCCCAAATATGGACAAACTCACACTGCTATGCTGTAGCTGAGCTGAATAAAAAGCAGAAACGTTTTTACTGATGAAACGTGAATACAATAAACACATGATTGCGAAAATATATGGTTTAGGCCTATGTGTGTTTTTCAGGTTATCTTCAGGTAATAAATAAATAAACTATATGAAAAATGCAGTACTGATTGACATATTTAGTATTGAAACTATAAAATATATTTCCTGAATTATTCTGTGATAAAAATGGGAAAAGGGTGTTCGTAG
Source organism: Barbus barbus (assembly GCF_936440315.1). NCBI lineage: Eukaryota > Metazoa > Chordata > Actinopteri > Cypriniformes > Cyprinidae > Barbus > Barbus barbus. The sequence continues at coordinate 30,176,175 of NC_136729.1, forward strand.
TAGCCTTTATAAACCAATCATAAAATTGTCATTAGGAAAACATTGAACAAAAATATTGTAGCCCCTTGCTGCATCTAACCTTGCTTCCACAGGCTACACACAGTAATATAAACAACAGCTGTGCATGATCTCTTCACGCCGTTCCCGTAAAATAATAATAATTCAATAATATAAGTTTACAAGCACACCGCTCTGCTGAGAACTCCACTTACCGGCAGCCACAGATGTTATTGAAGGCATCCTAAAGGTGTCTGAACGTGAGTCCCGGATGAGATCATCAGGTGAAAGGTCATCATGTGGATAATTTAATTTACGGCTAAACTATTATTAATTAACTTTACTAATAGTTAGATTGGGCAGGTCTTCACAAAAGGGCATTTAATTACAAAAAAAAAAATTGCCTTGACAAAAGGACATCAAGGGGAAAAGGGGCAGGTGCTCAAGCACCCACCACACCCCCCCTCTGCACGTGCCTGGTCTCAAGTTTGACTGACACACCAAATTTTAGCTTCTAGGTAACAATTTAGAAATAGCATCACCTGCATTAATTATCCATTTGAAGTTTATTCATTGAACACCAATAGGCAAAAAATATAATGGAATATGTTCTTTCGATTTTTTAAATGTACTTCATAAGAAAAATTTATTTTAAGAACTGTTCCCTGGAAGGTTCTTTGGGGAACCCAAAATAATTCCTTTATGTTATCGCTGCAAAAAGTCCTTTTGAAACCTTTATTTTTAATAGTGCGGTTAGACTTAATTGTTTCCCTACCAGCTTGGATGTAAATCTTCTCAATTATCTAAGAACATGAGGACAGTGCAGGTCATTTCTATTCACGGGGATCTGTAAGGGTCAGAGCTGAACTGTGGGACATGAGTAGAGGTGGAAGAGGATACAAATGAAGCTTTAATGAACTAACTGATAAACAGTAGATGGCTGACCGGATAGCTCACATTTATTCCATAAATTACATTGAACCATGATGGGGTGCAGCACATGTCAGCTGCTAATTTGAGGCGAAATGAACATTTATAAGATTATTAGGACATTAGGGCAGGGCATAAATTGTTTGGCTTCATCTGGTTTTGGACACACAGAATCTGAGGGTGACTTTCTCTGGTGAATATGTATTGTGAGTTATTAGCCAATTAGCCAAGCACTAAAGGCATTAGCATTCAGGAGTCCTCACCTCTGTCAGATTCCCAAGTTCCCTCAGCCTCTCCTCGCCGCCACCCTGCTGCTGTTCCGAGCCTCAACCACAGCTTGAGGCCATCATTACCCATGCCACCCCAAAGCAGCCACTGACAAGCCTGTTTGAGGTGCTGCGATTTCCGTTCCCCCACAGTGCTCCATGTTATTATCAGCAGGCTACTCCAGAAGAGTAGGGTTCCTCTCCTTCATCTCCATGAAAACTTGCTGTCAGTCACTGCTTCTTCATTGACCTCATCATTATCAACCAAGATTGCAATCTTTCTCAGCTTGTCCCATCCAATAATCAGTTTATATATACAAAAATGTAAGGTATGTTATTTCAAAATATTCAAAATATATATAATTTTTTTTTTATATTTGTTATTTATTTTGACTGTTATTTATTATTTTTCAAAATATTTTGATAAATAAAGTTCAAAAGAACAGCATTTATTTTAAATGTAATGTTTTGTAAAATATAATATAATATAATATAATAATATAATATCATATCATATCATATAGTTAAGGAATAATTGACGACGGGCCATTGAATTCGCGTCGTGGCCGTTACACCTCGGGTGTGCATTATTTTTCTAATAATCGTTGGGACTTTATGTCTTAAGAAACCCTTTTAGCCTTTTGACATTTGCATATAATTCACAGACCTGGCCATACATTCGACCTTTATATGGGTGCTAAATTGCCAATGGTTGTCCCCCCCCACTGCCAAAAGATGCTAAACAGACTGACTGTCTTTCCTCTCCATCGGACTTCAAACACATTACTCACTACCAGACCTGGCTGACCAGTGGACTACCCCCCATGATTACAAGATACATAACACACACATACGTAGAGTTATTTTCTTTATTTAGACCATCATTGATCAGTTACAAAGGTATGTGTTATATGCATGTGTTGTTTGTATGTTTCCTTATTATATTAGCCTAGTGACCACTCGTTATTTGTATTAGTAAGTTCCAAACACTCATATTCAGGTGTATGAATGTATCTCTGGTTCAATATCTTTTAGATGTCTCTTTCTTGATATCAAAATTATCTGCTCTTTATTTCTCAAACAATGATGTACACTATGTGATCGTGAAATGCATTATACTATTTTTACTGTACTGTGGGAAAATGTACACCAGTTTGCCAGAACACTCATAAAACATGCAAATGAGGTGTCAAGGGGGACAGAGAAACATTTTCCTGCTGAAACTATGTGTCTTGTTATTGGTCAAACTAACTGAAATGGGTGTTACAGGGAAACCAGATAAAACTTCTCCCACACCCAAAAGGCGAGGTCTTCTTTTTACTTTCGTTGCCCTGGAGACACACATTGTTTTATTCTTGAATAAATCAGTGTATCTGAACAAATTGGTATAGTGAATGAATCAAATGATTGACTCATAAAGACATAAGGTTAACTGTTGCCACTTGCTGGTTTATCAACCTGCGCTGAATCCCCACCAACTATACACACAATGTCGGTCTAGAACATGCAATCACATTCAACGGAGTTATACAGCTAGTGCTGTAGATATTTCTCATTAACACAAAAATCCTTTCAACAAATGTCACATTACCAGCTCCATAGATTCTCATTCTCTTTCCAAGCAAACAAACTTGGCACACATGGAGTTGTCTCATCAGCAGATTGCATGTGAAAGCCTGCTTCTGATCTGTAAATTGTATCACAGCAAATGATTTAACTGTTCTTGATTGAAGTATTTATTTCATGTAGGTCTATATGTTTCTCAAAAGACGAATCTGGTGGATCAAACGGGTACAAGGCTGCATCACTGAGAGACAACAAGCTTGTCCCAGCTCGCTGCTTGGAATAAGCATAATTTACATGGGATAAAAAGAGGTGTGATTTGCATGCACCAGAAAAACAATTTCGGAGCTCAGCCACCATTAGCGACAAAGCTCATCATTAAGTAGGGGGTAGAATTTACATTGGCACTCCAAGGTTTGTGAGTGAAACGCGCTGAGACATTTTTTACACATGCAGGCTTAAAGCAAACTCTTCAGTGTGCCTGTGCCAGCAGTCCCTCTCCATGTGATCGAAGCAGGGCCCAACTCTCAATCCCCACAGCTTCTTTAAAGGATTGCGCACAAAGATAACAGTGAACACACTCCATGAGTGATTATATGTAAAATTTCCCCAATGCACAAAAACACACACTCCAACCAGTTAATTACTTCAAGCACTGTGACAGCCATCAAGATGCATTTACAAACATAAAGCAACTCCTTCACCAAAACTCAACCACCCGAGCAAGGTTGCCAAGTCTGCAAATTTTCCCACAGAACTGGGATACTTTGAAACTATTGGAAAACTGTCTCTTCAAAACAAAAGAAGGCTTTTCTAAACGTGTTTTTAAACTAGTGGGTGTTTCTCAATTATTTAGTCAAAATGATGCCATTTACCTGACCTAACCCTTAAACACAACTGTCACTGAGAAAAGGGTCTTAGCATTACAAAAGCCATTTCCCAATCAGAAGGCATTTATCAATCACTTTACCTGACTGGATAAAATAATGGAGGTCCATTCCTAACCCACACCTAAACCTAGACCCCAGTGGCTTAGAGCAAATCCAGTTAAGCAGTGTAAATTTTAAGATGGTTTAGATCCTACCTGTCCGATCGCTACCACTTTGTTCATTTAAATGGGGAGTCATCTCAATTATCACCAGTAAAGTATGGAGTACCACAAGGATCTGTCCTAGGTCCTCTGCTATTTTCAATATACATGTTGCCTCTTGGTAATATTATTAGAAAATAGGGGATTGGTTTTCATTGTTATGCTGATGATACTCAACTATATACATATCAACAAGACCAGATGAAACTTCTAAACTAAGCTAATGGATTGTGTAAAAAATTTAAAAGATTGGATGACCAATAATTTCCTCCTATTAAATTCAGATAAGACAGAGATATTACTTATTGGACCAAAAAACAGTACACAGAATCTCTTGGATTACAATTTGCAACTAGACGGATGCACTTGTATGTCCTCTAAAGTCAAAAATATGGGTGTTATATTAGACAGCAAATTTTCCTTTGAAAATCGTATTTCCCATGTTACAAAAACAACATTCTTCCATCTTAGAAACATTGCCAAGCTTCGAAACATGCTAACTGTTTCTGATGCAGAAAAGCTAGTTCATGCATTCATGACCTCTAGACTGGACTATTGTAATGCACTGCTAGGTGGTTGTCCTGCATCTTCAATAAATAAGCTACAGATAGTCAAAAATGCAGCGGCTAGAGTTCTTACCAGGTCAAGAAAATATGATCATATTACCCCAATTTTACAGTCTCTGCACTGGCTACCTATTAAGTTCCGTATAATTTACAAAATATTATTACTTGCCTATAAGGCCCTAAATGGTTTAGCTCCTGCGTACCTAATTTGTCTTCTACCACGCTACAATCCAACCCGCTCCCTAAGGTCGCAAAACTCTGGACTTTTGGTAGTACCTACGATAGCAAAGTCCACTAAAGGAGGTAGAGCTTTTTCACATTTGGCTCCCAAACTCTGGAATAGCCTTCCTGATAACGTTCGGGGTTCAGACACACTCTATCTGTTTAAATCTAGATTAAAGACACATTTCTTTAGCCAAGCATTCACATAATGCATCTTATAAACTTGTACTGCGGTTATATCTGATCAAATGTACATTATTATTATTATTTAGCTTGGGTTGAACAAATCATTTTTGCTTAGATGGAACAGCAGCTACGCTAATTATGTCTCTATTTGTTTCTCTGTTTCTGCCATGGGAGTCACATGACAGCAACAACATAAACTGATGTAGCACATCCGAATTTCTTTCATACTACTCATTTTCATTCTACATACAGTATGTAACCCAGTGTAAATGGGGTAATATAATAAATGAGACATGAGTCAGTGATTTGTTAAATTTGTTTATTTTCATATTGTACATTTTAACAGTTCTGTAAAAGAAATATTCATTATTGTCGCTTGACATGTAAAATGTTTACTTTATTTTATAAAATGACAGTTAGAGTCTCTCAAGGGGATGATGTCGGACTAGGAGGGATAAAAAAAGGCAGTGCGCAGAGAACGCGAAGAAATAGAGACAGTAATATGTGAATAACATATTTCTGGGTTGACATCTGATAGATTAGGGTGACTAATCCTTACGAGCTATCAGATTATATCTCAACGCTGATTAGTGCTTTGACTAAAGGCTCGATTCAGTTGATTCACGGACAGCTTGGACTTTGGAGTCGCACGCTGTCCTCTAGCTGCTAGCGCAAATGCTGCGCGGGATGAGAGACTGTACACATTTGTTGACTAAACAGACTGGAAGTACAGTCTGGGCCGTACGACTGGATAGAGTGCTGCACCAAGACTGAGAGAAAGCTGCACGATCTACTGACGGTGCTATTACATGATATGTGCGCGGTGAGCTCATTCCTTTTATTTATTTTATTTTGCTCCTAGGAGTGAAGCAGCCACGACGAGTTTAGGCTACTACGAACCCAAGCGTCGATCCAGGCCTGCAACAAGAACTGTGTTTAATTAGATTTCTGCCGGCTGTTAGTTTATTTAGGATCAGGAAAAACACCTATTTTTGTGTTTACTATTGTATTTTATTTTCTGTAAAGTTTATCTGTTTGCTTTAATTGTTGTTGCTTATTCTGTTATTTTATTTCCCTTCATCACTGCAAGTTTATTTGAGAACACGAGCAAACCAATTAATATTTTGCCCTTATAAGAATAATGGACATTTGAGTGTCTATTAGATGTAAAAGAAATCAGGTTAGCCTTCCCCCTTAAAGCGTACTTATGGGGGCGCTACACATAGAACATACTTTTTTTTTTTAACGAAGCAATGAAATTAATTTCAACCCAAACTCTTAGATTTCAGATGCAGCAACTGTGTTTTTGATTACTACTACTGAAATTGTGTATAATGCATAAAACTGAGTACAGAATATTTATTTAAGGTGTGGGAGTGGCATATTTTGAGTTTGATATTCGGGCTAGTGTCAATGGGCTAGTTTTGATTGGCCATTGCGTTGATTTTGTTAAGCAGAACTGGCAACCCTGCAACCAGGTTATCTACACACCAACGCTTCCTAGTGTCACACTCTCTTCCTGTTGAGCCTCGGGGAATTCAGCTACTTGTCAACTTGTATACCGCCGTAATGAGACAATCAGTTTCTAATTGAACTATTTGTGTCTCAGCAATTATTATACCAATTAGTCCCCTTCAAAACACTTCCAGCAAATATTCCACATATGTACCTACATCCCACTTTTAATTAAGACCTTGTTGGGTGCTATCAAACTTTCTGCACATTAATCTGTCTGCATTACCATGTTTAGATTCAAGATTCAAGAGTTTTATTTGTCACATACACAATTATACAGAGTATAACCAGCAGTGAAATGTAGGTAGAGTTTTGTGTCATGTCAGCAGATTACCTTGATAGGATAGGAGGAAAATAGCACCAGGACCAAATTTGCTTTCCCCTAAAGCAATGTTCTGTGCATTTCATTTATTTGTTTATTTATTTTAATTAGGGGTAAATTACACAAATTGTTTTTTTTTTTGCAACAATGGGAATTGGTCCGTAGGCAGCAGCACTGTAATTTTTCACAACAGACACTTAAATAATAAATCAATAAGAGGCAGTGCTCTGTAGTTTGCCAAGTCAGTATGTTCAAACGAGTAGGGTCAGGCCGAGCCATTTCATTTTCTGTCCCAGCATTTCCGCTCAGTCTCTATTTTCATGTTGCTTTCCAATTGTGCTCTATTGATGGTGTGCAATTGATTTCGACAGCACAATGAACTCTACTTTACACCACAGTTTTAACATATTAAAAAAGCTTTAATGGTGTGTCTCAAAATCATCTTTATTACTGCCATACAATAGAAGCTATTTGTCTGTCCTTTTGTGTTTGCCAACCTTGGCCTCCTCATTGGGTTTGTTGGGTAGTCTTTATCAGAAACGATCGGTGTTGTAGAGCTTTCTGTCATGCTGAAGGAATGAAGTCATTCAAGCAATGAATCATGTGCATTGTTTCATAAGGTAAGAGTCAGAGTCTGCTTGCCAGTTCAGTCCAGTCTCTGATCTCAGGTCAGCGCGAATAGTCCGATAGATTGGTATTGTTTCAGCTTGGTTGCATCTGCACTGGCCGGATTACGACAGTAGCTCTTACAAGGTTCACTGGCATTCTCTTGTATTATCTGGCCCCGGGCGATGTGTACACACTCACATAAACACACACATGCACACACATGTACAAAGAGAAGTAAACAAATGTTGATTTGCGTTCAAAGGCAAACAGAGAAAAACAAAGATATGGCTTATGCACGCTCAGCTTCACATATCGCATTTTGCAGGGCTTATGAAGACAATCCTCATGGGCACAAACAATGCACAGCGGTTTACCTCTTACAGACATGGACACACAAACACACACACACACACACACACACACGCACACATGACTCTTGCTCTCTCCGTTCCTCTTCGCTGTCTCATTAGTAAGTACAGTGCCCCATGTGTTCAGGCTGGCAGTACTGGGTCCTTGTCATGTTATCCCTGCATAATCTGTGCCTGTAGACATTTGCAGTTCTGCACTGATTAAAGCTGGCCAGCAGGAAACCACAGCAATCCTCTTATGGCTCTCAAATTTCAGCAGGCCAAATCAGGCACTCTCCGAGCCCAATGACTCAAACCAATCTCTGCACTTACTGCGGAAACTCATTTATTCTCTGCCGTATACTGTCTCACTTTTTTAAAGTTAGTTTGAGACACACAATTTCTTGAAATTTTGGTGTCAGAGAGTCACCACAGTCACCGCAGTCTCCACCAACGGCACTCACGTACCAGATCTCTGATCACTGCCACCTGTCAGCACTCATCAGCAGCACTATATCCTTGCACTCCTCTCATTCACTCACTGTCTGGTCTCAAACATTCCATGTTGACTAACCTGACCCATTTACCTTTTGTCTACTTACCAGTTGCTCCAGTGTTCCTATCCCTGTTCTCCACCGCTCCAGTTCTCCACTGTCTCCATGCTCCACTGTTACTTCCGGATCCCCTGGAAAAGGAATAAGGAAATTCACACTCAGATAAGCCCCTAGAGACATTCCCATTCCCCGCCTGCTTACCTGAACATTCTGCTCATCTCCTTCCCCTCTGCTACTACTCAATAAACCAGTTTATTGTGTTGCACTTACCTCTGTGTCCTGTGTCTATCTGCTGACAGGAAGTCTGAATTTTTAGATATTTTTTTTTTAATCAGTTACCTTTTTTACTTATTGACTTTTTTTTATCCCTTTGGTGAAAACAAGCTTCCAGAGTCATCAACCCAAGAAAGTGTTTGGAATGAAACACGCCACAATCAGCCCTTGCTCTTCATGGATCACAATCATCAAAGCACAATACTGACGGGCTCCAGTCGGGAATCCTGTACTCATTCCTTGCGGCATGTCTCACAGCTAGAGTGTAAACTCCCAGGATCTGTTGCTATTATACCCGGATGAACCATTTCTTCATCGGGAGCATTCATTTAGCTTGGCAGCTAGAAGCCAAAGCCTCAGTGGGAGTAAAGCATGACGAAAAAGATCTCTGAACCCTTTATATAAAAACTAACGATGGAATAAACTGCGCACATTAGTGACCAACACTGTTGTAAAATGCAGCAGTTGTGTATTCTTTGATGCCGGCTCTCCCTTAGTGTGAAATATTAAGCCTGTGAAGCATACAGACATGTTATACACAGAGAGAATTTCGATTCACTGGAGAGGCGAAAAGAACAGACTCTTTTACTGCAGAGGGACTGCAATTCATGAGCATCTAACAAGTGTGAAGAGTCATAGAGAATCAATGGAATATGGATCGCAAGCAGAGTGTATGAGGACTACGGCAGTATATTGATATGAAGTGCTTCGTTCTCCTTAAGGCTTCGGACAGACTTTTAAGAGCGCTGCAACATCAAAGGATGAAAACAAGCCATCAGGAGTAATGTAGACCAGCAGTCTGTGAAACAGAGCAAAACATCAAAATCTGAGGAAAAGATGAAAGTACAAGCAAAATATAAGGCCATTGTGGTAAACATAAGCAAATTGACGAAAGATATACAATGCATTTTTTTTCTTGCCATTGTTCAGCAATCTTTTTCGAGGACTTGGAGTGATTACAGACAATGTCAGGGACTGTTTCAATGAAGGTTATAGGAGTTCACTTCTTTACATTATGGCAAACTGCAGTAATGTCATTAGGTCCAACTAGATTAGTCGTTTGATTGTCTAGAAAAGCAGTTCAAGAAATTCTGAATTGAAGCAACTGGTGGCTCAAATATTTAGATGAATTACAAATAGAGGTATGTATGTAATTTTTAAAGATTAAACAGTTTCCCTTTTTCTCCCTTACATGTGCATGATTAATAAATAGTAAGACAATAATATAAAAATAACAAAATTGACAATTGTGGTAAATAAATAGCTAATAGTAAATAATAATAATAATAATAATAGTAAATATTATTAAGCAAAGATGGCGCAAGATGAAGCAAGATGGCATCAGGTAGAGCAGGTGTAGCTATAGCTCTCTTAGCATACGGATTAGTTTTAACTTTCCTAAGACCAGTTAGTACCAATACATTTTTAAATTGTGTTAAATTGAATCCTCAACATCTTTATGGAAAATTACTCCCGAACAACATCGACCTTGGATATGGGAGGCACGTTTTAGCAGTGACTTTTATTTTTCCACCCTTATACTATCGGGCGAAGAAACACTCCAAGCCGCCAGCTCGACTTTGACATAGTGATGCGTTAATTATTATATTCTGTCTGCTATTATCCGGAGATATTCATCTGTGTCCCGGTCCTTTTCACACCAAATTGGAACAGGACGATTCTATCATGGAGGATACGATACACACTTCAACTGCCTCACAGGTACGCACTTGTTGTGGCGAGTTATTGCGTGATTACACCCAACCAACTAACCGCCCTTTTTCTGGCATGGCTGTCGTTGTTGTGTTTGCTCGGGGCGTTGACGCTGGTGTCGGGGCCACGAGGCCTGGTGGCAGTCCGGCCGGACTGTCGCCTGGGGATGCCTGTCCGTGTCCTGGTCCCTGCTGTGTTGGGGCGGAGCGGGAGGATCGTGTCTCAAAAGATGCTGCTGTGGATGTCGGGCTTGCCCGAGACGTCGCTGCTGGTGTGGGGTATATGGATGTCGAGCGGCTCGTTGATAACCGGTTTGGTGGCCCACAGCATGACCTTCGGGGGCTGTCCGGAACGGAGTTGAGCTCGGATGCTGGCGTGGAGATCTTTGGCTCGGCAGGTTGTCGGTGGGCTCGCTCGTGTCGGCCGAGTGGAGGAGATGCTGATCCACGGAGTACTTCAGATTTTATTGATTTGAACTTAACATTAGATAATATACGTGGAGTCGGGACAAAGATGAAAAGTGTAAATAAGAGAGTGATTAATCCAGCGATCTTAAAACATATTCCGAACCCTTAATCTAGAATAGTTTGGGATCCTAAAGCTAAAATGAAGGGTCTCTTAGGTGGTCATCTAAGCATAAGAAGTATTAAATCGAAAAGTGATCAAGTTCATCATCTCTTGCTAAACTCAAATTTAGTTTTCCTTTGTTTATCAGAGACTTGGCTTCACGAAAATGTTTCTACTGCAGTAATTCATTTGCCTGGTTTTACTGTTTTTAGAAAGGATAGAGAAGGTTCCAAGGGTGGTGGAGTAATGATATATATATAAAGGATAGTATTCGGTGTAACGAAATCCAGTGGGTGAATTGCCAGTAATTGGAATGCATTGGTTTAAACATTGTCTTATCTCCACAAATGTCATTTACTCTCATTGTAATCTATCGTCCCCCTTCTTCTAATTGCAGTTTCTATGAAAATCTTGATACTTTACTGAAAGAATGTAATTTTAACAAGGAGGTAATTATCATGGGTCTACTACTAAAAATCTACTACTAAAAATCTTAAGCAGATAACTGATAGTTTTGATCTTAAACAATTAATTAGTGGACCTACTCGAATAACCAATTCTACTAAAAGTCAAATTGATCTGATATTTACTAATACACCTGAGCGAATTTTGAAATCTTGTAATATGTTAACTGGTCTGTCTGACCATAATATGATTCTGGTAACTAGGAAACTAACTAAGAAGAGGTTTAGCTCGTTTGTTAAGAAATGTGAATTCTTTGGGATACCAAAGAATAAACAAGAGAATTTTAAAGGTGCTATTCAGCAGATAGAATGGGATAATCTATTATTCGGTATTGATTATGAGGAAGATGGTGAAGGTGAACTTTTTACAAAAAGATTAGAAAATATTATTACTGATTATACCTGTAAATGTAATCATAGAAAGATAAAGAATGTGGTCCCATGGATAAATGTAGATATTCTGAATTTGATGAAAGACAGAGATCATGCTTTGAAAACCTCACTTAAAACTAAATTGAGTAGTGATAGATATCGATTTACTATGTTAAGTAACTCTGTGGTAAATAAATTACAAAAATATTTTTTCCTCACTATGATAGAAAAAGCAAGAGGCAATCCTAGAATCATTTGGCATCAGTTAAAAAAATTAACAGGCCAACAAAATGAAGATAAGAAAATTCTAGAACTTAAAGTAAAAGGGAAATCAATAAACAATCCAGCTGAGATGGTAGAGATTTTTAATCATCATTTTGTTGATTCCATAGAAACTATTGCTCATTGTTTTCCGCCTGCGTATACTAATGTCTGTCCAGTTACAACAGTGGAACCTGTTTTTAGAATAAGGCCTGTTAGTGATTCTGATGTTATGAGAATAATTAGATCTCTTAAGTCATCTAGAGCAAAAGATAAATATGGCATGGATGTTGTTATGCTCAAAGAGTCTAGTTTGACCCTAATTAAACCTATTAGTAAAGTTATTAATCTTTCAATTTCCCAGGGAAAATTCCCAAGTGTTTGGAAGTCGGCGATTGTTGTTCCAATATTCAAAAGTGGAGAACCCTCTCTATTGATAAGTATAGGCCAATTAGTATTTTACCCACCGTTTCTAAAATTATGGAGAAACTAGTTGCAGAACAGATTAGCAGTTACTTGAGTAGTAGTTCATTTTCAATGCATCCAATGCAGTTTGGTTTTAGAGCAAAATACTCAACGGAAACCGCAAATTGATTTTTTATAGAAAATATTAAAACTCTCTTAGATAAAGGTGGTGTAGTTGGAGCAGTGTTCCTTGATTTAAAGAAAGCCTTTGACACCGTTAATCTCAGAATCCTGATGTCTAAGTTAGCTTGTTTTAATTTCTCATCACATACACTTAACTGGATAGAGTCATATCTATCAGATATATTTCAGTGTGTTAGAGTACACAATCACCTATCCAATGATTTAGGTACATCAACTGGTGTTCCGCAAGGATCTATCTTGGGTCCAATGCTTTTTGCTATGTACATAAATGATTTTCATCTTTCATGTCCTGGCATTTATATACAAATGTATGCGGACGATACAGTGATTTATATACATGGTAATAGTCTGACACAAGTTGCAAATGAACTTACAAATTCTATGGTTAATGTGTCGGCATGGCTAAAAGAGTATTCCTTGCAACTAAATGTGTCCAAAACAGTATGTATGTTTTTCTCTAAGTCTAACAGTATTATTAAAGAGCCGGATGTTTATGTGTCAGGGGTGAGGCTACAGGTAGTGCCTCAATATAAATATCTGGGAATACTGATTGATTATAAACTTACATTTAAAGCTCACGCAAAAAAGGTTTGTAAGCAGGTTAGGTTTAATCTCTATAATTTTAAACTTATTAGAGATAACGTCATTAGAAGCAGCTAAGATGTATATGTATTCTATGGTTATTTCTCACATGACTCACTGTTTAACCACCTGTTCTCAGGCGAGTTTAGTGACTCTAAAACCATTAGAGTCCTTATACAAACGTACACTTAAAGTCTTCGATAAGAAATCGGTACATTCTCACCATTGTCCAATACTGGAAAAATATAATTTGTTAAGTTGGGAAAACATAATTAAGTATGCAAATGTATGCTTGATGTATAAATTTATTTATGGTTTATCTTCTCCCCCTCTTGGTCAGTTAGTTTGTATCAGAACAACTGATTATCGCTCTACAAGAGGTGCATTAAGAGGAGACTGTATCATACCGCTTAGACAAAGTAAATTTAGTCAGTCTGCTTTTTCTGTCAAAGCTGCACAAGAATGGAATAATATTCCAACAACTATAAGAGATCTAGACACATATGCTTTATTTAAGGTTCAATTGAAGAATTGGTTAATCAGTACTCAGATTTGTCAACACTAGAATCTTATATCTGCTAGCCATCCTATTATTGTTTGTATTTTGTTGCATTGTTTTTAATTGATCCTAAATTATTTAAACAGATTTTTATTGTATTGTGTATTTATTAAATTCTTGGAGAATTTGGCTAATTCTGGTACATTTACAGCAATGTTTTTATTAATGTACAATGTCCCTGTCAAACTAAAAAAAAAAAAGTAATACGTTTTAATTTTTTATATTTTTATTTAAAAAAATATATTATTTTTTTATTTTATAATTTATTTAAAAAATTTATATATATATATATATATATATATATATATATATATATATATATATATATATATATATATTAACTAAAACAAACTATTAAAAGTGTTTTTTTTTTTTCACAAAGGTTTATTACTCTGTCAAAACTACCAAAAGTAGTTGAATTTTTATGATACTGATAACGGAAAACATGACTGACAACTTTCCACCAAGCGCAAAATAGTGTTGAACTGTTGTTTTAATATTAAAGAGCTTTTTTAGATTTTCATTTTTTGTTTAGATTTTAATTAGTAATTTTGTAGTTTTTATATATTCAGCTTTTATTTAAGTTTCAGTAGCAATTAAGTATTTCATCTAATATTTAAATTGTATTTTATTTAAACTTTATTTCAATTAACAAAAACAATATTTACGTGAAATATGGTAGCATAAACACCATGACTTCTTTCATAACTGTTTGTGTGGTCTATTTCATTAGCGTACAGTAAACACTGAGGCACTGCATGAATGTTTGTGCCATCTGAATATCCATGGTTTGCTACTTTGAACTGTTTTATTCTGAGATGATATAAGCTCATCGTTCCTTTGAAAGTTGACACACTTCTTCACTACAATGTCTATTGGTCAGACCGCTGGAGGACGGGAGCCCCCAGGGCAAAGAACATGGCAAGCGGCTTTCATTATGATTGGAATCTAGATCTATAAAGTGGGGCTCCAGATGCCTCTCTGTTATTTTCAAGCCCTCTGGCACTAGCTTCCAAAGGCTGGAACATATTCAATTATATTCATAAATGTAAGATCATCACACATTTGACAAATATAGAACAGATTTGTATTATTTAAATGCAACCTGGGAGAAGAGAAAAAAGGCTGTGAGCGAATAACATTACAGAGAAAATATGCAAATTGTGTAAGAAGATTAAGAAGATGAGCAGGGGCTGGTGCACACAGAGCAGCGGGCTTATGACGAGAGGAGGGTGGGATGATGTAGGAGAAGATCAGAAAGACATGAAGAAAGAATGTGGGAGAAGAGAGAGATTTGGAAGAAGGGGAGATTGGATGGGACTCTGAGAGCGAAAAATGAAAATTAACTGAATACAAAGAGCAATGAATAAAGAAAACAAATAGTGCAAAGAAAACGTTTATGGGGAAGACGAAGCCATACAAAGTTTCAGAAGTTGCTATGAGGAAAAGAGAATAAGGAAGACTGGTTAAAAAATGATTTCTTCTACTTGTCCACTATACATTTTCTCTTTACTCGAAAATTAACATTAGCTATACTGACCTTCAGTTCATCCAAGATGTAGATGTGTTTGGTTCTTCATTGGAACAGATTTGGAGAAATTAAGCATTACTTCATTTGTTCACCAATGGATCCTCTGCAATGAATGGGTGCCGTCAGAATAAGAGTCCAAACAGCTGATAAAACCATCATAAAAACCCACAGGACTCTGCTCCACCAGTTAAAGTTTTAATAAAGCAAATCCATCATTAAGAAACAAGAAATAGCGCTTCTTCCAGTAAAAAAGTCCATCCCCTGTTGTCCTCTCACGTCAAAATCCACCAACATATTTATTTAGCACTGTTTTTGCTTTTATTAAACAGTGCTTCTGTGCATATTTCACACATGATTTAGACAAGGCAACTTTTTCACTGGTGAACGTATTATGGATGGAGGACTCATATTTTAGCCAGAAGCAACTGTTTGAAGTTTTGAAATCCTTAATGATAGATTTATTTATTACAAACACGCAGCTTTTCACTTAAAAATACATTAATTGATGAACTGGAGACGTATGGATTACTTGTGAATTATCGTGATGCTTTTTTCAGCTGTTTGGACTCTCATTCTGATGGCACCCATTTAGTTCAAACAGTGTGTATAGCATTCATATAAATAAATTTGAATTGATTCAAAAATGTTATAGATGTTTATCTGACTAAGTAGAAGGACAATATAAAAGTCACTTTTTATTTGGCAAACGACATGTTTTCATATTATTGCTATCACTTAAAATTATTGCTTCAAAATAAATGGTTCTGTATACATTAATATATAGCTCCTCGGCAGGGGATCCACATATTCGGAGATCTCTAGAATTGTTTGTAAATCCAATAAATCATCTTCAAATATTCCTAATTAACTACAATTACTCATGTGTTGTCAAAAAGCTGGTGTTAAACTTTATGAATTCCCTTACATGAAATATGTACTGTGTCTCTT
Source organism: Barbus barbus (assembly GCF_936440315.1). Lineage (NCBI taxonomy): Eukaryota > Metazoa > Chordata > Actinopteri > Cypriniformes > Cyprinidae > Barbus > Barbus barbus. Next base: position 30,192,221 of record NC_136729.1, read on the forward strand.
TCCAACTATATTTGTCATTCAGCTTTCGCACTTTACTGTTTCAGCTTCATCTCATTTTATGAAACCATCTGTTTCTCCTTTTGTTTGCGTTTGTAAAGAAATAAACAGCAGTTTGTAAGGCAATGTCTTATTGAAGACATTGCCTTATCTTGTCGGAGCAAAGCATCTCATTTAGGCATAAAGTTTCATTACGGCTACGCCTCTAACTTATCAGTGTAACAGATCAGATGAGATGATAACAGTTCAAAGAAGCGCGGTATGGGAAAAAGAAGAACAGAGGATAATCTGGAAGGCAAAGTCTCTAACAATGTGTCTAGACTGGATGAAAAAAAATATTTATTGAGGATCAGCAGCACTAACTATCAAATACAGTCTGAGATATTCCCATTTTTAGCTCTACTTAAGGATGTTATTAGAAATGTTTAATACCTTGCATAATATGTCCCAGCTACATGACTGATATATCATTAAAATAAATGTACAAGTAAATCATATATGTCTCAGTACAGCTCTATGTTCTGTAAATAAATAAAAAGAGTCATTGGAGCGGATCAGGTCGCAATCGCTTAAAGAACTCAGACAGCATTATGGTAAACCTCATAAAGCCTCCATCTATTTCACACTGAAATCAAATGGGAAAAAAAGAAAGTATTTTAATTAACTAAATGCACCTAGGATATATGTTTTCAAACATTAGTTTGCATTGTTACATTACTTCCATAAAAATTAACCAAATGTTTTTTATTACTGTAAAATGGTAAATAAATGAAGCCATTTTACACCATATTTTTTGTACTTTATTGTATTAATACATTATTTTTCTTCAGATTTTGGGCTGAAAATTTGGAGTATTTACCTTTTGGTGTTGTTTACCCAGCCAAAATAACCAAGGTGTTTAGAGAGTCAGTGTGGATAAAGATCATCTTGTTCACCCCAGGTGAACATCTTTTCCCATGCAGCCTTGAATGAAGCAGCGATCTATGGGAATCAAAAAGGAAGAATCTTTGATTTCATGATGTGCACACCTTTGACGGCCAGACTGTGTCTGAAATAAGATTTTCTTCTACACTGCTGTTTTGAGAACCTGCAGCATGAGCATTACTGTGACAGCATAGACTACAGTTTGTCTCTGCCACAGTATATCAAACATGATGTAGAGGTGGTGGCTCTTTAGTCAGAATGTATTTCATATTCCAGCTATATTACTCTCCATGGTAATACATTATTGACAACAGCGTTGTGCTGCACACTATAGGTCATGGCCTGTAGGTTGATCAAAGCGAGATTTCAGACTCTGTAGTTTTACAAGTCACTCATTATATTTTCTGCTTTTCAAATGTCTTTGAATATAAATAAATTTAGTTTTCACCACAAATGACAAATTCCAGCAAAAAGGACAAGTTTCTGTACTCAAAAATAATTAATTAAACATAATGAGTATTTTGTTTTTCTGATAGGCTTCACATGAAGGTAAAGCATATTCAAAGCAATTGTCTTAAAACTTTTTCTGCTGAAGGTCAGGGGTTGTTCGGCATGATGAATTCAAGAGTACTCAAAACAGATCAGATGAAACACTGTGGCCTATGGAGGGAAAAAAAGTTTGAACAACAGTTAACAAGGCTGTTCAAAAGGCTGTGGAGTGAAAGACATTGCCAACCTGACATGCCAGGTTATCTTTTCCACAAGCTTTTTCTAAAAAGCTTATTGTTTATTCTTCTCCTTCTTTTCAATAGTTACTATAGCTTCTAATCAAACATAAAACATGTGAAGCAAAGAGCTAATCTACCAACAGCCAAACAATCTCATAAAAATGGCTGCATTACCAGGATGTTCATCAAAGACCATCATAAATGTGTCTTTCAAAATCCAAACGCTCTAGCCTACTTACATAGAAGCTATTTGTTGTGTCTGCCTTTAATTTTTCTGTCATTAATGTGGATATTCATGAACAATTCCTTGAACTAAGAACAGGCAATTGAGTCCGCTTACCCTGTGGGCTCGTCTCTGCATTTTGCCTTTTCAGAGGTCTTACAAGTATTATTGCATAGTAAACATTTTGCAAATGTATCTATTAAATCTGCGAATGGAAACAGTCCATTTCTCACGGCTTGTCTTGGAGAAGGAAAAGTGCACATAATTGCTGAACACACAACTGAAAAATAATTCCAATTAGCAACATTATCTCCTTCAAGAGGAAACTGTGTCCAAATAAATTGTCGTTAATTACGCCCATGGAGAATATGTTTTGGATAACATGTAATTAAAGAAGCTAATTAATTCAGCTTTTTGTCCCCATTCCTTCTCCTTTCAAGTGTAGTGAAAACTGAATGAGACACCCTGCCAGATGCATCAAAAATACCATCCATTAAAACATGACAGGGAGTCAGTCTTTTAAGATGGCTACTTAATAAGCTCTGTGTTAGCATGCCACCCTAAGCTTGTTTAAAAGTGAGAGTGAGTCTTTGATGAATAAATACCCAGATGAAGAAAAGGTCACGTCATACCCAAGCAGCCTGGTTGAGTGTCATGAGACTTCTTGCCCTTGTTTTTCCCACTGCTAACCTGTTTCAGCTGCTATCACTGCCTCTTTCTTTTTTTTCATTTTCTGTTCAGTCATCTTAGAATAACATCCTGTAGGAAGGTGCATGCAGGTGTCATTCTGCTGAGTTCTGTCTCTGACAAGAATAAGAGAGATATGCACCAATATCAGAAGTTATTGATTTTCCTCTTCCATTCAGCTCTACTTTTCAGAAATCCAAGATTTCTTAAATTCTTATTTTTAAGCTATAAACATACCAGAGCATTGCAAAAATAATGTAAAATGCATATAAATAACAATTGATCCTTCACGAAGACCCACCCACCTAGTTGTTGCTATGTCCAACAAGCCATGGCACTCTCACGCCACACATCATGTTATCATGCAGTTAAAAATACATTGCGGAGTAAAGATGAAACTGACAACACGGCGACAGATGAGACAGAGCACGTTACTTTCAAATTTTGTCATTTTTTTTAAGAAATTCAAACAATAAATACTGTATTGTGGTTCTTTAATGTGTCGTGACAGATCACTTTAGCGCCTCGACAAGTGAACCGATCATATCTTCCTCTTTACTAGTTATAGCATTAAATAAACATAAATGAACATCAGTAGGTTTCTTGTTTTCGTTTAATGATGCACCAAATATTCTCTATTTCTCTGAAAGGCCTGGACTGCACGCAGGCAATTCAGCACCCGGACTCTTCTACTATGAAGCCATGCTGTTGTAATAGCTGCAGTATGTGGTTTTGCATTGTCCTGATGAAATACACCAGGCCTTCTCTGAAACAGACGTCGTCTGGAGGGGAGCATATGTTGCTCTAAAACCTTTATATACCTTTTAGCATTCATAGTACTTTCCAAAACATGCAAGCTGCCCATACCGTGTGCACTTATGCACCCCCATACCATCAGAGATGCTGGGTTATGAACTGAACGCTGATAACACGCTGGAAGGTCTCCCTCCTTTTTAGCCCGGAGGACACAGCGTCTGTGATTTCCAACAAGAATATCAAATTTCGTCTGACCATAGAACACTTTTCCACTTTGAAACAGTCCATTTAAATGAGCTTTGGCCCACAGGACACGACGGCTCTTCTGGACCATGTTCACATATGGCTTCCTTTTAGCATGATAGAGCTTTAGTTGGCATCTGCAGATGGCACGGTGGATTGTGTTTACCGACAGTGGTTTCTGGAAGTATTCCTAGGGCCATTTAGTAATGTTACTGTCAGAATCATGCCGATGAGTGATGCAGTGTCGTCTGAGGGCCCGAAGACCATGGGCATCCAACAAAGGTCTTCGACTTCCCTTACTCACAGAGATTTCTCTAGTTTCTCTGAATCTTTTGATAATGTTATGCACTGCGGATGATGAGATTTGCAAAGCCTTCGCAATTTAACGTTGAGGAACATTGTTTTAAAAGTATTCCACAATCTTTTTACGCACTCTTTCACAGATTGGAGATCCTTTGCCCATCTTTACTATTGAGAGATTCTGCCTCTCTAAGACATCCCTTTTATAGCTAATCATGTTACAGACCTGATGTCAGTTTACTTATTTAGTTGTTAGATGTTCTCCTAGCTGAATCTTTTCAAAATTCCTTGCTTTTTTCAGCCCTTTGTTGCCCCCGTGCCAACTATTTTGAGACCTGTAGCATCAAATCTGAAATGAGCTCATTTATAAAAGTGTAAAATGTATCTGTTTAAACATTTGTTATGTTCTCTGTGTTCTATTATGAATAAAATATTGGCTCATGTGATTTGAAAGTCTTTTAGTTTTCATTTTATTTAAATTTAAAAAACTTCCCAACATTTCCGGAATTCGAGTTGTATATGTCAAACCAAAAATTATTTAGACACCAGACATAATTTTTTATATATTTTTTTTACTAGTGTGTGCAGGACACTGTAGTTCATAAATGTAAGTGAGGAGCGCAAAATAAATTGAACTGTGACATATTATACCCAACAATTCTTCATACAGTGGACAACCAGTTAAATTTGGGATCAAAAAATATTCAGACACTTTGAACTGACCATGTTTTGCTTAAGTTTTTTTTCTTTAATTGCTAATGCAGCCTTTTTACACCACAGACTGAACAAAATTAAACATTGCTTGGTAACTGGTTGACCTAAATTGGTATTATCTAATTGTGTACTTAAAGCTGCAGTCCGTAAGTTTTGCCTCTTTGTCACCATCTCTGTTTGAAAACCTGGAATTGCACCTCTGTGCGGAATTATCATCCCTGCGTGGGGTTGTGCTCCGGCACGGCTCCAGCGCGGATGAATCTAATGTTTTGAGGAGTATGTATGTCAGTCAGTCACTGCACCGGTGTGGATACTGTACTTAGGAATCACAGATTCTAGCCTATGTCTTGGAATATAAGAATTGTCACCGTATATTGCCATCTGAACAAGTAACAAGTCTGCCACGTTTGTTTTGACCAGCTGAGGAAAAAAACATTACAATAAATCGCGCTACCAATGGTAATTAAATCTAATGATTGGTTAGCTCATATCACATCTAACCGTGAAAATGATTATTATTGTTTTACTTTATTCTCAAATTATTAATGTTAACAACATCAGCATTGCGTGACAATGAGTATAGTGTGTATTAGCATGTAGATTTCAATTTCTGTACAGTCTAATCTAATTGTCATGCCATTCGAATTTCATATTAAGAAATTATTTTAACACAAAAAGCAAACTATACGCTCCCTTCCAACTGGTATTCTTTAAAATACAAATCTTGTGTAACGCCAGGCTATCTGTAATCAGAAGCACATTTAAAACTGGAATTTAATTTAATTTCATTCACGTGTGTTTCATAAACACATGCATTACAATCCGCCATCAAAATTATATATTTAATTATTCTAGCTGCTGTGAGAAAAGGCTATAAACGATCTGCCACCTGCAGGATCCTCACGTGCGATAGCCTAGTAGCCAGGACAACTTCTTTATGTTTACAGACATGACGTAATGACGTAGCAGCATGCTTGAATTTCCTGTGAAAACCTACCCGTACCACTCAAATTAGAAAACATTATTGTAAGCTAACCGTTGTGAATCGGGCTAGAGTAAGGCGATAGTTTTGAACACTGGCTGGTTATGTACTTGCTCAAATATTGATTTTGGATCATTTTTAACCCAAAAATGTTATGGACTGCAACTTTAAATTTAACAGCTGAATAATTTTTGGTCAATTGCATCAAAGTTATCTGACAGAAGATTAATTTGTTCGGACACAGTTGAACTCTGAGTCATATTTTATAACCATTTTCTAAACTATAGTGAATAAACTGTGACACAATGTGAGAAATGTTGAAGGTGTCTGAATAAATTTTGTTATGACTATGTTAAAACCATTGCATTACAAAAAAGTTTAATTTAAAAAGTTTAATTTAATTTAACATTCTTAACTGCCTTAATTAATTTTTTTTTTTTTTTTTTTTATTTATTCATATGTTGGGAAGTTGTGGACATGGATTCTTTCACTATTTTCTAGTTTTTTTCTTGAATAATTCATTGGTTTGAATGAATAGGTTGAGTGAATGACTCAAAGTCACTCATAAAGATGGTCATGTGTTTTGTTGCTGAATGAATCAGTGTTTTTGAATGATTCAAGTTAATGTAAGTGAATGATTCAATGGCTCACTCATAAAACACTTTCATTGTGTTTCAAAGGGGATAAATGAGAACATTCATGGTTGCTATTTTGAAAGATTGTTCCAAATCGAAGTGTTCAAAACTGGCCACTTCAAAGGGCCATTCATGAAGCATTTCAAAGGCTACAACTTATGGCCCCATAATTCTGCACAGGTTTAATCGTAGCATCATTCTTTACTGAATGGAGGGGTCTTTTGATTGAATCAGCTGAATGAATGATTCTGTGACTCACTCATAAAGGCAGTAACAGTGAAATATCCCAACTGGATTGTCTGGAATAATACAAACAGTTCCCAGTACTATTTTGACTGTATACTAGAACTAAATGTTGTATAATACAACAACTCTAACTTACTAGGAGGCAGTTGCCTACAGTAAACTCCAGAACCACTGCCGTCAACAAAACTCAAATTTGGCAATGCTCCTAAAAATTGTTGCACTGGAATAAATGGCCCTGTGCTCCCTCTGAAAACAGTGTATCATTTTCAGCTGCATAGTATTGATGGGGAGATTCTGCAATACAAAAACTACATTGATTTCCATTTTCCATTCAAAGACAGAGAGAATAGGGTAGAAAAACGCAGCTATGCACATTCTTTTTCCTGTCTGTGAGGCATGCTACAAAGAATAGCATACCAAATGAGTGTTATTAAAAAAGAAAGAAAGAAAGAAAGACAGAGAAGCAGTGGTTGTTTCATGAGGGGAGCTTATTTAATTAATGGTGTTTTGTGAGGTATCAACCATATGCTTTTTCTTCTGCTAGAGATGAGTCTGTGTCGTCCATGCTTGGATAGAGCAGACACGAAGGGAGTATTGATATGCTAATGTTGCTCCTCATTAGCTGCAATTAATTAGAGCTGGCCGACTGGACACTGCAGTGTTAGTGTGCCGGCGAGTCATGCTGTTTATCTGGAAATAAGAGGCACTGCACCATGATGCACAAAAGACTGACTGAATGATAGAGGAGATGATGATGTGAGAGAAAGAAATACCAAGGCACCAGACCTTGATGAGGAGTCACATCATGACACCATTAAGAAACAGAAAGAGCTTTTGTTACAAGACAGAGAGACAAGGAATGGGTAGATGATAATTGTTTTGACTTTTTCTGACAAGTCTATCATATTTGTATACATATGTTTAGACTCCAGAACACAATTACAATTTCAGTATGTCTAAGGAGACCCGTAGAATGACTTAAAATGATAAAAGTCAATTAACCATCCAAAAATTGTTCCAAACCTATATGATTTATTCAATGGAAAACACAAAGGAAGATATTTTTTGAAAAATGTTGTAGCATAAACATAAAATGTATGACCCCTCTTTGACATTTATGTATCTTATGACATTGTATGGAAAGACATTCTGACATTCAGTTTGGAGTTCAGAAGATTGTCTTGACCAGGACCACACCCCTAAATGCATTGAAGCAACTGCCATGTGATTGGTTGATTAGATAATTGCATTAATGAGAAATTGAACAGGTGTTCCTAATAATCCTTTAGGTGAGTGTATATGCAAAATATATTTGTGAACCACAGATTAAAAAAATTCATTCAAATTTTTGAACGCTATGAGGAGGCATATAATAATAGCATTTTTATTTTTAGGTGAATTACCCCTTTAAGACACTGTGTACATGTAAGAAAGAACCTTTGTGTTCCCTTCTTTTATATTCTCTTCATTCTCTGTATAAAACAATTGGATCCATGGCCCTGCGGTGCACAACACAACATCATTTACCAAGCAAACAAAAGTTGACAACACAATACAATTAACCAAAAACATAACAGAATTAGGCAACAACCCAACGGAAGCAATTTTCTTCGACAGAACAATAAAATATTTATAATTATTTTATGTCACAGCTGATATTTTGTTGAATTCTTGCATTTTTGGGCATTTCTGCATTCCTGGTATGTCCTTACTACACAATTTCATATCTATCATTATGAATTTTGGTGCTTTCATTTTCTGTACACATTCATGACTGAGATAGGAGTCTATAAGAGGCTATATGAGGTGTTTGTGTATCACACCTGAAGCTGGATTGACATTGACCTGCTTGCACTCATGATACTAGTATATGTAGATATTAAGGGTTTAACGATTCGTTTTAACAACGATTCGATTCGTATCACGATTCGTGGTTGTCGATACGATACAAGGACGATATTGGTTCATTTAGAACGATACGATCCGAAACGATTCAGTGACTTGAAATCGATTCGGTAACTTTTTTGCCAAAAATTCAACCAGTGTGACTGAAATAAATACCTGGATACTGGACAGTGCAGGTGAAGTTTCCTAGATTCCTGTTGTTTCTTGTAAGGGAATCAGGTATCAATTAATTATGGATATAAACAAACAAGTAAACAACAATTAATGGCAAATGCATTCACATTTTATTTGAATAAAGTGCAACCAACCCTTTAGGTTGAATTAACAGGAAGTTAACCTTTTCTGCTCTCATTTTCAATATACAATACATTTTCAATAAAAGTACAGTAAGTGCAACCAACATTTCAACAGTAGGTTTACCTGCTACTTCTGCTTTTGTTTTTCAACATTACAATATTAATATCAGTGTGGTTGGAGAGATTTGTCGTGTTGCCGTTGTACTTTACTTGACCTTTATATATCCTACAAACAGCGAGCGACTTATTTAGAAAATCTCCGTCTTTGCAAAAGCCAAAGTGTTTCACACACTGGACCGCAATGGTGTCGCTCGTCGACTTCTCCTCTGCCATCCGCCATGCTATGTTTTGTTGTCTTTACGATGCTGCTGGCGCGTGGCGATGACGTCACAGATAGGCAGACTGAATCGAGTAACGTTTAACGCCTTTATCATTAAAAGGTAGGGGGAAGTCATGGCCTAATGGTTAGAGAGTCGTAATCCAAAGGTTGCGGGTTCGAGTCTCGGGCCGGCAGGGATTGTAGGTGGGGGGAGTGAATGTCCAGCGCTCTCTCCACTCTCAATACCACGACTGAGGTGCCCTTGAGCAAGGCACCGAACCCCCAACTGCTCCCTGGGCGCTGCAGCATAAAATGGCTGCCCACTGCTCCGGGTGTGTGTTCACGGTGTGTGTGTGTTCACTGCTGTGTGTGTGCACGTTGGATGGGTTAAATGCAGAGCACGAATTCCGAGTATGGGTCACCATACTTGGCTGAATGTCACTTCACTTCACTTTAAAAGTGCTAAGAAAAAAACATCCATATAAAGTCTGACATGCTTAAATCCAATGCGTTATTTCCTAGTATCGATACAATTGATTGATTACCTTTTAAAACGATGTTAGATCGATATATGTCGTCCGGAAGGCCAACTTGCCGAGCACAGATCGATGTAGTTGGATCGTATGAATATAAATCGATACATCGATGTAGTTGATGAATCGTTACACCCCTAGTAGATATGTATATATCTATAGCTGTATAGTGATTAGTAAAGAGAGTCAACTTACAGCACCAAGTACACGTGCATCCTGAAATTAAATTTATGTCAATTGTCAACATATAACCAGTTTTGTTACACGGTTCTGTGGAATTTGTATTGGTCAGTTTTTGTTGGTTTTACTGTGTGAGTGAGGCCTTTAATTGTGCACCCAAGAATGTTTTCCTCAATAAAAGTTTTACCCCCGAATGAACTGAATAGAATTGTAATTGTATGAAATGTGTAAAATGTTGTACACTTCCTTGAGATAGAATAGACATGTAAAACACATGACAAGCTGCTCATTTTGCTAAAGAAAAAAAATTCAACTGCTTTATTTCCAGGAATTTCTTAACATGTAAATATTTGCTTTAAATGCCTTCCTGTCTCCCTGTAGCACTGTCCTAGTCTCTTTTATTCAGCCAGTGTAAAGACATCGAAGAACCCTGAAAATGTCATATTTTTCGCAAACACATTAAGCAGCGCAACTGTGAAAATAATACAAAATGTTTCTTGAGCAGCAAATCAGCATATTAGAATTATTTTTATGATGATCATGTGACACTGAAGACTGGAGTAATGGCTGCTTAAAATTCTGATTTGTCATCCCAGGAATAAACTACATTTAAAAATTCTAAATCAAATCTATATAAATGCAGCCTTGAGTATGTAGTGCATGCTACTGAAATACAACCCTCAGCAGTGATCCTACTCAAATGTAATAAAGTCCTCACAAATCTTTTTAACAATCTGATTTCTTCATCCATTGTCATATATAGGCCTATCCCTAAAGTGGAGATCCCAAAGCTGTCCTGTATAGAGGATGAAAGGAAGCTCTGAGTCATGAGGCTGATCTCAGAGCAGAAGATGCAGGTGATGATGATGATGGAGGCTGTCAGAGCAACAAATCCCATGACTGCAGACTGGCAGCCACACCCCAAGGGCTTCCTCTGCCGTCCGTCTCAACCTATGTGCGCTCTCCCCTCCCCTCTTTTTCTTCTCCACACTGCTCTCACATTCTTGCAGATATTTTCTCTTCTCATTCCTCACACTGTCACACCACTTTACAACGTGCCTTCAAAGCCTCTCCTTGGTGCGCCTTTCTTTCGCCGGCACAAAAGATTGATAATCACTTGGCATACCGATGTGGACATTCTTTCAAAAGGTTTCATCTTGTCTCTGTACAAAATGTCTACATTTATACGTCTTCCTGCCGTCACACTTGAGCATGTCAACCCTCAGCCTATCACAGTGATAATCAGACCCTGTCTACACCCCTATATCCCTATAACTGAAGTTAAGTGTTATCAGACAAAAAAAATCAGATCTGTATAATAATTCCAACTGTCTGAAAGGCAACAAAATAACTTGTGTAGTAATAAAATGTGTCTGTTTACTTGTGACTGGTGGCTGTTCTTTGTACAGAGCATTGACATGCAGTTGAGTCACATACTGAAGAGATTCACTTCTCTTCTTTTATTAATTCTTTCACTTCCTTCCTGCACAGCATTCATTTGCTTTCTTATCTTCACACTCAGAGGGGCATCCAGTGTGTGAGTTTTATCAGGAGCACATCTTAACCTCTTATCTATTTTAATAACTTTGTAATGCCAGCAACGGGATGAACCGCTTTGAAAGAATAAATAATGCTGGCAAGGGCATGTATGATAGAATAAGTAAAAAAAAAAAAAAAAAAGTAAATAAATAGTAAATAATTCTAAAAAATAGAATAAAAGGGCATGGAGGTATCATTCCCACAAGTTTAAATGTAAAATTTCACTATATAAAAAAAGTTAATTATATAATGATATATGTGTGTGTGTGTGTGTGTGTGTGTGTGTGTGTGTGTGTGTGTGTGTGTGTGTGCGTGTGTGTGTGTGTGTGTGTGAGAGGCAGATGTGAAACAATCTCAAAAATACGTATGTATATATTTTTTTATGTTGACATAGCCTAGCCGAAAGTGTAGTTCCCATAGGAATTAATGTGAAGATGAGATAATGTGGATACTGAAATTAAGTATTAATTATGTATTTAGATATACGGTATATGAATTAAATTAAATGAAATCATTAAATCATGTAAATCATTAAATTAAAACACTTTTTTTCAGTGATGGGAGCCATACAGTTCACAATTGCTTAATGTGATTTCCCTTACTCATGTCTTGCAATATCCATGTTCAAGGCCAGTGGGAGCAATAAAAGAATAGGTAGCATATGCAGATCTAGCTGGCCAAGCCATTATTCTTTCAAACTCTTTAAACTTACAAGGAATGACTCTTACAATGTCCAATTTCCTGAAACAGGCATAACCATCAAGACAATGCCTATCTTGTGACAATACAATTTATTTATTCTCACTTAGCATTTAAGTCAGGAACCTGCAATGATTTAAGTGAATGAAATCCTTGATTGAAATGTGCAACGTTTAGTCTCCTATATGGGAATTTTGATTGAAAAACAACACAACATTGAAACAGCAATTAATAAAGTAATCCTCGATAAATTAAAAGAGAGAGAAATATTTTTTATGAATGTTTGGAAAATATAAAATATGTTGCAACTGAATACCTAGATTCAATAGATTTTGAACAAAGCCAATAGATTCAAAATCACGCTCTTCCTCTCCTTTCCTTCCTAACCGTTCTGAATTGTGTAGGTGGAACAGAGGCGTGAAGAATCCCCCCTTGAGTCCTGTGCCAGCTCTCTGTGTTTCCTTGATAAGTGGCAGGATAATAAGGCACCGAGTGGACACGAATTTCATTTCACATTTTATTGAACACATCCACACATGTGGGAGATGGGTGGAAGACGATAGATATAAATTTATTACGGGCAATAAGAGCAGTCGGGGGTGTGAGGGGCAGATTAGTGGCTCCTCTTGTCATGGTGAGTGAACTCATACCTTTCGAAAGCAGTTATCTGAGGTGAGGGGGTCAAGCGTGGAAGGGCCCCTCTCATGTGATCCGCATCACCAGGTTTGCTATGAAGGATTCTTCAAATGAAAGAGATTTCAGTCATTCCAATAGGAAAGTTGGGTAACAGCAGTGCTGGGGAGTAACTAACTAAAATAGTGGCAATACTTAATGCCAGCTAAGCTATTTTTTTAAAGGAGTAAGCTAGCAGTAGCATAATCAGTCTTAGTTGAGGAAATAAGTAAACGGCATCCTCGGATCCTCGCTCTCTCTCTCTCTCTCTGCATTGGAAAGTCTGATTCATTCTAACTTGTTCGTTCGGATGGTTCGTGTAAATGAGCAGATTAAAACACCATTCACCAATTTGAGTCCCTGTGTGTACTGGTTTATGAAAGTTAGTGTTTTTTTTCTTTTGAATTTAGTGTAAACATTGTGCAAACATTTGATTAGGTGTCATCCAAATCAAATGTTCATTCTCCTCGTTGTTGTTTGTGCCAGTTCTCTGTGTGTTAGTGTGGGTTTCCTCTGGTTGCTCTGGTTTCCCCAACAATCCAAAAACATGAGACACTAAATTGCTTGTAGGTGTGAGCGAGAGTGTGTATGTCTGTGTGTTGGGATGAACTGCCCATCCATCTAGGGCAGAGATGCCCAAACCAGAACCCATGAGCCAAAGTTGGCATGATGACCTTTGATTTGGCCCACCATACCATATGACTTGGGAAAAACATGCCATTGAAGCATGTCTTCATTTCTAATGCATCTTTTTGTTTTGTTTTAACTGTAATTTTGCATTGAAATGTAGAGAATATAAATTAATTTATTGTTTTAATTAATTTATTTATATAATATAGTTGAATAAAATACAACATTTAATTTCGGCCATGTGATTTTTGGTCCTTCATAGTAAAACGTTTGGCCACCTCCTGTTCCTTCAAAGTTATCTGGTCTTTAATAATGTTTGCAAAACATTAGCACAAAAACATAATTTAATGGAATGCTTTTCCTGAAGATGGATTTTCATCAAATGAAAAAAAAATGTTTTTTTTTTTTACTGCTTGTTTCAAAACGTTGAAACCTAACATTCGTAAAATGTTTGCAAAATGAGAATATTCAGAAATAACATTTTTACAACTTAATGGGAAAGGTAGCTAAATGCTCTTTTTTTGTTGTTTTTGTTAGCTGGGACACTACATATGCCAAGTCTTTTGGAGAACGGATGGATAGCGACTGTAGTTGATGACCTACTTCTCATTATGATTTGGGTATTGTGAGACACATTCTAGTTCCTCCAACACAGGACACAGTTTACTCAAATGAGAAACCAAGATCATGTTACTCACCTACAGGGTTCAGTAGACAGCCAAATAGCATCCAGCGTGGGTGTGCTTCTGTGAATATGCCATTAGTGGGATGGTAAACTGAACGAGCACATGGCTACACTCTCTAATTCTAATCCCTTTACTGTCCCATTGAATATCATTGTTAAGATTTCTTGAATTAATCGTGGCCTACTTATTTTTAATTAAAGTTGCATTCGTGTGGTTTAAGAACACACCGGAGAGATGACGAGCTCAGAAGACGTTCTTATTAAGTTGCGTAAGTGTTTTATATAGATGAAGCAACTTGACTATCATTGACAATACACACTTGAGCTCTGAGCAGTCCAGTGTGCAGATGGGACTGTCGAATACACCTTCAGGGGCTTTCTCAGCAAATAACACTGGAGGCTGAATTGCTAATCTCGGTCTTTCTCTCCACTGTTGAAAGTCGTTGTAAAGCTGATGAGCGCAAAATTGGTGCTTAGAGACTGACTTGTGATTTTAATTACAGGGTTTTGCTAGTTATTTATTTTCGACGTGAAAGACGAGATTTATTTGTGTTTCAACTTCAGATTCTAAACAGCTTGAAGAATTAGAACAAACTTTCTCTATCTGGATGTTGAATAGCAGTCCGATTTAGCCAAAAACACATTGGTGCCCCCTGTCGTCAAAAATAAAATGTGCACACTCTAAATGGAATTGTTCATAAGATTTGATCTTTCCTTGCTGTGCTCCACTCAAGCCTCTTGCACTTTCAACTGAATTTCAATCACCCTTTTTCTGTTTAGTATTTTCTGTGCACGAAGTTATACATAGCGTTTAAACCTTGAATTTTATGCATAATAACTCAAGTTTGTTTTTATGCCGTTCTGGACAACAAATAATCGTTTAGCCTACATCTAATCAATACGACAGACTGCTGTTATTAGTAATAGTTAGCTAATTTTATATAGATTTCATACATATAGAAGAAAAAATGTCATACTTTGGTAAATCATAATCGGTGAAATTAAAAGGAGAAATAATGACAAAAAGTCGAAACAGTGCCAAATCTGACAGAGTCGATTTTCTTTGGTCATATTTGTGACTTTAGAAGTTTAGATCTCATAATTTCAGCTTTTTGCTTCATTTTCAACTTATCTTAATTAGGCTATGACTTCCCCTCAAAGCATAATGAATAATAAATATTGAATAATAAATAGGTATAATGAATATTCTTCACCTCACACACAGTTTAAGTACAACTTTTATTAATACTGGAATCATCACAGTGTTTTGTTACATTAGCTGTGACTAAACTTAACAAAACTTAGAAGGATAAATATTACCAAAAAGGAAATGATGTTATCAGCAACAGTGGCAAATTAGCCTTAGGAAAACAGCACAATAAATTAAAGCAGAAGATTAAAGAGAGAAAAGCAGAAAGAAGAAAGACAGAGACAACAGCACCTGTAGCGTTACTCGACTTCAGTCAGAGGAGGAAAGAGGAGGGCGTGGGGTGGGACAAAAAACAAGGTCATATCTTGTACACGAGAATGAAATTAAGAAACATAATCAAGTACACCGGTTAAGTTTTGAGCTGTAGAACCTGCTGTTTGGGCTCTATTGTGTTGCATGTGCGTGATGCTCCTTGTATGCCAGCAGCTAAGATAAAAAAAGGCTCGCAGCTCAGACTAACACGGCTCAGTTTCCATGACACCCGGTTGCCAAGCCCTCCCTACACGAGCAAGCTGTGGAGACTACAGCGAGGGAATATCGCGGTGTGTCGTAGCTGAACCGAGCATGGGAGACGGGTGTTTTTCAGGGCATCTTCGAGGAACAGTGCGTGAGTGGCTGAGGATGAAGGATGCTGCACGTGTTCCGGCCCAAGTGAGCGTTTCATCTCTCTGTCACATGCACCACATGATCATTTATTGTCTGTAGCCATTTTAGAGAAGTGAAACACAATGACAAGGGAAATGGAATGAGAGAGGAAAGACTAGAGTGCAGCTGGCGTGAGTGAATATCAAAAAGGCATAAAGTTGCATAAGGCTAACATTATACTCATTGATTGTGCGCTAACACTATAGGATTTAGTCAATTATTACTTAATGTAAATATAAAGGATAGCCAATTCACTTGTTTTTTGGTATTCGTTTGGCTCACCAACAAATGTAATGGCGAAACTGAAGACACTTGTTTGTTTGTTTTTTATTATTATCCAAAAATGTACAATGTGCTACTTACTAATGTTTCTCCAGGCAAATCCCCTCAAATGATAGAGATTATCTATAAGGGACGCAGCATTTAAAGGTTTTAATTATTTATTTTTAGGGGAGAGTGGGAGATGGTCAAAATAGTTTAAGATAGAATATTACTAATCAAAATATTGCCCTCAGAAATCACATTTAGACATCATCAAAGCACATATATTTCTAAACCACGTCTTCCCTGATAATTCGTAATACCCTGGTGGTCTCATGAAAATGCATATAAATAGTGCGCCAAATAAAAACGAAAACTCGTGGTATTGATACGCAAAAATGGACTTTGGCGTACATATGACACGAACGTGTGTGGCGTGCATACGCAGTTTTCGTGTGCATATGATCCGAAATTTGTTGGCGTTTATATGATACGCAGTTTTCGCGTACACATGATACCTATCCCACAACCCTAATCCTACCCATCACATAGCATATGCACGCCAATGTCCATTTTTGCGTATCAATACCACGAGTTTTCATTTTTATTTGGCGTACTATTTATACGTACATTCATGAGTTTGGATAGCGTAATATAACTAGGGGTGCTCCAGGAACAAACCAACCCGATCTCATGTAAAAGCGTACCTATGTTACGAGGTGGTGATTTTGTATGAATTTGTACAGTGCGATTCTTAGAAAAACATAACATGAAGGTCCACCCCTAACATCAA
Source organism: Barbus barbus (assembly GCF_936440315.1). Lineage (NCBI taxonomy): Eukaryota > Metazoa > Chordata > Actinopteri > Cypriniformes > Cyprinidae > Barbus > Barbus barbus. Next base: position 30,209,023 of record NC_136729.1, read on the forward strand.
CCCTCAACCAAACCATGAAGTGATAATAGCCTACTAAAACGTGCAAATGTAGCCTAGAGTGTGCACTGTATGAATTCACCAACACATTGAATAGTTACAAATTGGCATGAGAATTAGTTTGACACATTTTGACTCCTGAGCTTTGCAAACTTCAAGTGTAAGATAACAAGCCAATGAAATCACATTTTCACAGCTAAATTGTGATGGCTGCCTTGTGAGCATATGACGTTCACCGGGAGACAAATGAGCATGACATGAGTAATGTTAAACACTGCAAAACAAAGAGAAAATGTGCGTATAATCACCTGAGAACCAAAAGAGTCTATCTGCTGTGTGTGAGTTTGTGAGTATCGAGATGCTGAAGGCTAAGCTCATAAGTGACAGTGGTAGTTTTTCTATCCCCCAGTTTCCTCCAGAGGGGCTTTTAACTGTCATCTTGCTTCATGACCTCGGGAGCAGAAACCCTGACGTTACAATAAAGAGACAACAGTTAGCCAACTACCTGCAATCAGGTTTTTGTGCCCCCCCAACCCCCTTGCTTCTTCTCCACTTCGCTTCCTTGTTTCATTCACCAATTATTCTCCACTGGCCTTGTCTTTCTCACTCTTCCTCATTCCATTCTTCTTTCTCTTTCACTTCTCATCAACTCTCCATCTTCCTTCCTGCCGTATCCTTCTGCCTTTACGTGTCTGTGTGTGTAATGCTATAAATGGAACTTCTGAGAACTTGTCCTTGTCGTGTTAATAACCAAAGCAGGCCATGAAGCTTCACATGAATTCACATGTGTGGATATGTAACAGTTAGATATGATATTTTTCCCCATCTTTGTTCAGCAAATTTTACTATATTGCTGCTCAATTCACTTGTCGACTGATTCCTCACCCACCCTTTGACCCCCATTGTAAGACAACATTTGTGTGGGAAGCTACAGTACTTGTACTGTTCGCATTCTTATACGGTATGTATATATATATATATATATATATATATATATATATATATATATATATATGGATATATACAAAGTTCTGACCTGCTGATCGGCTGGCAGTGTGGGCTTTGAATTGCCGTAGCCTTGTTCTTTCATTCCGGCCTGATCTCAATATGGTCTCGGCGTTCCAGAACGGCACTATTTTCAGCGAGAGATCGGCACAGTCGTACACTGTCACAAAGCAGACATACTTTTTCCTTTTGAACACGCTACAGGCATTCCTAAAACAGAGTGCTCTATGCAAAATAAATAATTAAAAAAACAACCCAAAAGTCAGAGTAAGGAGCAAGTGTCTGGCGCAACAGCACTATTTATGACCGCAGGGGTTATAGGGAGTCTTGGGAGAACAGAAAGTCACTCACAAACAGACACTACATGACTAAAACTATGTTTTGACCTCCTACGTATCACTTCCACATCCAGTATCATCACAGAGCATTGTTTTTCTTCACGTCGGGTGAACCGGGGTAACCAGCAACCTTTCGTGATATAGGTATTTACTCCTATTTCATCTAAAACAGGCAGTGGAATGCTTTTATCATAAAAAACTGGATGAGTTTTCTTCCCAGAGTTCATTCTCTCCACCTCCTTTATTCATCCCTTCTTCCCTCTGCTGATCCAAAGTTCATTCTTATGTCCCAAAAAATGGCAGCCAGGTGTGTGCCTTCATCTTAGCTCGTTCTCTTCACCCCTCCTAAAGATACATCAAGGGACTGTGGTTTGAGGCTTGACAAGTAAAAGAGCATTTCCTGCAAAACTTTTTAAAACTTATTTTAGAAGTTCAAATTGGAAATTAAATATAATGCGTTAACCGATTCCCTTTCAAGATCATTGGTCACACTCTACAATAAGATTCAACTGGTTAACAGTTAATGCAATAGGTATCACTAGGTGTACATGGACGATGAACAACACTTTCCCAAAAACATTTATTTATCTATTTATCTAGTTAAAGCTAATTTATAAATATATACCGTTCAAAGGTTGGGGCCAGTAAGATTTTTAATGTCTTAGAAAGATGTCAAATCAAAAATGCAGCAGAGTAATATTGTGAAATATTATTACAATTAAAAAAAAAATATATATATATTTATTTTACTAACAATTCCTGTCTTTTGCTTTTGTGGAAACCGTGATCCATTTGATTTATTTTAATTTTTTGCAGCATTATTTGACGAATAGAAAGTTCAAACGAAAAGTATTTATTTGAAACAGAAATATTTTGTTACATTATAAATGTCTTTACTGTTACTTTTGATCAAAGCATACATTCTGAATAAATGTATTAATATTTTATTGACTCTAACCCTTTGAATGGCAGTGTACTATTGTTTGTTCATAGTACATTAGCCAATGCTAATTTATACCACTTGAAATATAAAAATGCACAAGAATAAGTAGAAATGAACATCAATCAAGATCAATAAATTATTTTTGTTAGTTTGTGATACCTAATACATTAATTAATGCTGTTAACAAATTATCCTACTGTAGAGTGTTGCCAAATCATTCTTCTTACGTCCATCTCCGCTTCACATCCCATCTCTCTCTTTTTTCCTATATCATAACATTGCTACACGCATTCGTCTCCCTATGTACCAGGGCACATGACCGCGGCGTCTCACAGTATTCACCACACACAGTGTGGCCACAGTGACAGCTAGTGGTCAAAACTACACCTTAAAAGTGCTCTGCATCCTTTCTATTTCTCAATTTCTTTTTAAATAAGCCATAATTAGACTCCACAAGAAGTCTTCGAAAGCATCTGCTTCCCCAAAGACACCTGAACATCAAAAACGCACAACTTTATTAAAAGCTGATCTTCGAAACCTTCCCCCATCAAAGGAAAAAAAGGAAAAAAGCATTATTGCTCCACATTATCAAGGCGGTTTTTCACCCTACATCTACAAAAATCCACATACCTGACATGAATGTTTCCTACTCTTAGGAGCTAGGAGGCGATTAACTGCTTGTAAATAAAACAAACAAGACAACAAAAGTGTACAAACAAAAGATAAATCCTGTCCCTCTGCGCAACCACGAGCTGACCTGCAGCAGAGCCCTGCTCACCTCCAGACTGCAGACCAACACACAACAGCTATACCACAAGACTTTCAGGATGTTATGTTAATTTTACTGGAGGTGAGGGCGGGGTTAGAGAGAGCGTTGTGGAGGGCAAGGATTTGCGACGAGCCCCTGTGTACCCCGTGAGCTTCTCCAGCACTGATTCCTGGGGTCCATAATTTGGGGAGGGGTGTTATTCTACAGGGACCATGCGGACATCCTGGTCCCTTGTTCTGTCAGTAGTTAATTGTCTCACTAAAGTTCAACTATCCCGCGGTGATGGGCGTGTTAATAAGACAAGCATGCGTTCGGACACGCTAAGAGTTATAGTGGCCTGAGCCTGATGTTATATATCATTTACTTTTTTCTTTACTGTTATTCATTATTTTCTATAATGACTTTAAACATTTAATTTTTTAATCCTCTTTTTCATAGCTCATTTTCTAAAGAGTCATTGTGAAGTTTTTTTTCTGGGTTACTTCGCTCATATTCTCCCATCTCTCCAGGAGGCATCACAAAATCCGGGGTGCTGAGCGATCGTTGGAGACAGTTTTGCGCAGTCGCACCCCTCGGCGAATAGACCTCAGCATGTCCTCACCCTCCTGGGGTGCTTCGGGATCGGGTTGGGACTCAGGGCCTGGTGGGGGCTGATTTGGAAGTGAGGGGAAAGGGAACTGGCCCTCACCTAAGGCGTGAGCGCTGGCCACCAGCTCCCCGATCTTCTCCACCAGACTGTGGCGATTGGCAGCCAGCAGGTGATCTTCTTCACCCGGTTGGCCGTAGACGCTCATCTCTAGGCCGCCTACGCCCCCTGAGCCCCAGGCTGTGTTAGGCAGGCTCAGCCGCTTCGGAGAGGCCTTCACGTACTCCAGCGCGCCCGGGGAGGCGTCATCCGGCACATAAAAGACACATTCTTCACTGCCCACACGGGCGGGAGGGCCTGTGTACCCACCGGGTGAGTCAGGCACAGTGGGGGTCTTGACTGGCACGATGGGTGGGCGTATAGGAATAGGGCCAGCGTTGGAGAGGGTGCGCCTCACCCCAGGCTTCGTAGACGGTGTTCGGCGAATAGTGGCCGTACCGGGAATACCACCCCCTCCACCGGGTGGTCCGCCCAGAGCACCCACTCCGCTGGGCAGGCCTGCTGTGCTGGCGGGACGCTTAGTCTGTATCATGCGCCTGTAGTTCTGGGCGATATTACTGTGACGGGGAATTGTGGAGGATTTATCGAATTCAGCCTGTCCGTCGGCCTCAGTGTCTCCGTTCACTGAGTAACCATCATAATCGGAGCCTGACAAAAAAAAAATCCCACTTGTAACTTGTCAAGTCTTATAACTAGTTTTAAATTCATATAATAATGAATAAAATCTGAGTTAAAGGGATAGTTCACTCAAAAATTTAAAATTCTATCATTAATTACTCTTGTCATCCGAGAGCTTTCTGACCCTCCATAGACAGCAATGCAACTACCACATTTAGTTCCACAAGGACACTGATAAAATGTACTCTTCAAAACATAGATAAAAAGTAGCTTCATAATATTACAGTTGAACAACTGATGTCACATGGACTATTTTAACTATTTCCTTACTACCTTTATGGGCATTGAATGTGGTAGTGCTGTTGCTGTCTATGCAGGGTCAGAAAGCTCTCGGATTTCATCAAAAATATCTTAATTGGTGTTGAAGATGAACGAAGGTCATACGGGTTTGGAACAACACGAGGGTGAGTAATTGATGACAGAATTTTCATTTTTGGGTGAACTAACCCATTCACACCAAGGCTGATAACGATAACAATACAGTGGGGAAAAAAAATATTTGATCCCCTGCTGATTTTGTATGTTTGCCCACTAACAAAGAAATGATCAGTCTATAATTTTAACTGTAGGTTTATTTGAACAGTGAGAGACAGAATAGCAACAAAAAATCCAGAAAAACACATTTAACAAAAGTTATAAACTGATTTGCATTTTAATGAGAATTACACGCCACTTACACAGAACTACACGGGAGGATCTTGTCAATGATCTCAAGGCAGCTGGGACCATAGTCACCAAGAAAACAATTGGTAACACATTACGCCATGAAGGACTGAAATCCTGCAGCGCCCGCAAGGTCCTCCTGCTCAAGAAAGCACATGTACAGGCCCGTCTGAACTTTGCCAATGAACATCTGAATGATTCAGATAACTGGTAAACTGGATGGGTTTTCCAGCATGACAATGACCCAAAACACACGGCCAAGGCAACAAAGGAGTGGCTCAAGAAGAAGCACATTAAGGTCCTGGAGTGGCCTAGCCAGTCTCCAGACCTTAATCCCATAGAAAATCTGTGGAGGGAGCTGAAGGTTCGAGTTGCCAAACGTCAGCCTCGAAACCTTAATGACTTGGAGAGGATCTGGAAAGAGGAGTGGGACAAAATCCCTCCTGAGATGTGTGCAAACCTGGTGGCCAACTACAAGAAACATCTGACCTCTGTGATTGCCAAAGGTTTTGCCAGCAAGTACTAAGTCATGTTTTGCGAAAGGGTCAAATACTTATTTCACTCATTTAAATGCAATCACATTTAATTTTTTTTTCTGGATTTTTTTGTTGTTATTCTGTCTCTCACTGTTAAAATAAACCTACCATTAAAATTATAGACTGATAAAATCAGCAGGGGATCAAATAATTTCTTCCCCCACTGTAACAACAAAGTTTAAAAAAATCTTTATTTTAATAAGAGAATTAAGGAAGTCCACACCACATCTATAACAATAATGATACAGTGGAACGATATTGATAAAATCACTTTCAGAATTGAATTTTATTTTTCTAGCTGTTAAATGATAAATAAATTGACAGGCAATCAGAATTCACCTGATTTTGAAGAGCTTGAACATTTAGAGTGACAGACGACAACTGCAGTTCGTGCTTGTAATAAACAAACTTGGTGTGGACACTAATATAGTTAGTATTATGGTTATCATTCTTGGTGTGAACAGGCCTTCGCAAAGAATGCATGCTTATTTTTGACTGTGTATTACCCTGTGAGGGGATGGTATCTTCAGAGCAGGATGGGGTGGTTGTCTGAGTGCTGTATCCACTAGAGTACTGAAGAGAGTCTCGGCTGCTCTTCTGCTGCTCCATGCTGAGGCCTCGTGTCAGGACCATAGCTAGATCACTAGCAGCTGGGGAAACATCCTCACCATGCTGCACCATGACACAATACATACATACAGTTACATCAAGTACAGACTCAATGTGTTCATATGTAAACCTAGACTTTGAATCTTAAACACTGCAAATGTAATGAATAAAATTGGCAAATAAATATATTATAAAAATAAATACCATTTCCAATCAATTATGTAAAAATATTATTAAAGTGTATTTATTTATGATACATAAACTGCTAACTGTGAGTCAAGGAGTCAGGCATTTTTATCCATAAATTATTAGAATGCACATCAATACATCAGTTAAGATGCAGTAGAAATTACACTTGGGTGGAAATTAAAAAAGAATGGATATACATGAATCACTTGTTCTGTGATTCATGTATATCCATTGTTGGACATTTTCAATTAAAAAAGCTAGTAAGAGTGTGCATTTTGACTTTTTTTAAATCTATTATTATAGAGTTCTTAACTGTTTTGACTTCAAGGGCCCTCATTGTCAAAGAAAATGTTTCAAGGCCCACCAAGATACAGTATTTATGGTACTGACATAGCTGCTCATTTTCATTACAAAAAATTCCTTTTGAAATAACTTTTTAAGAATTTATTGGTTTTTAAAGCTTGTCCAAGTATAGAAATCTAGTTTTACAAGACCACAATAACTCTGGTTCTTGCTTAAAAATGCAAGTTGGTAAGAAAAACAAAAAAGTTTTAGATGTTTTATCTTATTTTTAAGTTTATTTTTTGTTATTTTAAATATTTTTAAGCCAACTTGTGCTCCACTAGGAAGAGTTCAGATGCTCCAGGTGGAGAACCATTGCATAATTAAGTACTCAAGGCCACAGCAGCCCATATTTAAAGAAACCAGCCTTAAGCGAACAGGTGCATTTTGTCTTCGCCACACCATATTATGAATGTTTCATATGTGGTGAAAGTTACCTTGGCGGCTATAGTGGCCGGGTTCATCCTTGGCCTCTGGAGGTCTTCTGAATGCATCCCAGAATACCCTTGTGACTGAGGAGAGGTTTCTGCCTCCCTCAACCTATCCAGAGGCTCTTTCCTCCTTTGCAGTGTGCTGGCCAGCGGCTGCTCACTGGAACCTACCTTTGACCAGTCCTGAGGAAGAAGATGCGGTTAATTCAGGTCAGTGTATAGCAACCAATGCAACGGTCTCAGGGGCGAGAGAGAAGACTGGCCCACGATCCAGCAGTTTGAGTGTCCTTTCAACGGTCTTATGTGTTTTAGAAAAAACCCAATCTCTGTGTTTGCTTTACTGTTTGAGTTGAACAAACGGATAGGTACCTTCCGTGGTCTGCTCGGTTTAGCAAATCTCACAGACAGAGATTTGAAACCAGGATCAAACAGCCAACAGAAAAGGTGCGTGTTAAAAAGCAAAATGAATTAATGAATGAAGTTAAGAAGAATGAAATCAAAACAAAAACACTGCCGGTAAGTGCTATTCAGTAGCCACATATTCAATACACAAAAAGAAGAGGAAATTAACAAAACTGCAATGAGCATTGCCAATGGAGACAAACCTTCCAGCAAGGAACCTTGGATGTGGGAGAGGGTGTGTTGGATCCAGGGGAGCGGTTATAGGGTGGGGACGCAGGAAGTATGACAGAGACAGGCCTGATGGAGCCAGTGTGAGAGAGAGCAGGGCGGAAGGTAGCGAAGGACGAGCCAAACTGCGGAATGGAGAGATAAGATCGAGACCGTCAGACTAGCAAGAGACCCCCTTCCCTTTACTCATGGGCATGGGAGCCTTTGTGTGTGTGGCTTAGCAGATACATGCTGAGACTGGCAGGAAAGATCAGATCTGATGACAGCACAAAGACGAAACCGGCAAGAGAGACAGAGCAGACCCCAACCTGCCAATCAGCAGCACAACCCTCACGGGTCCCACAGACAATCCAAAATATCACTGAAAGTTTCAGCACACGTATGTCTTATGAACAGAGTACTTGATACTTACTGTGGTTGGAGAGCTACACTCACTAACTGATTGGCAGGTCTCTGATGCTTCTGAGGATGCTGAACTTGACGACTTCTGAAAGAGAAACCATAAGAGATGGGATGTCAGAAGGGAAACATTTAGAGGGTCTCTGTTTTAATTCTTTGGATATTTTATGGTACTGCTTGCAATCAATGGACTCTTTGTTTACAACAAACAACAACAACAACACGCTTTTTAAATTATTAACAGTTTTTAAATAAAGGACTTCAAGGTCCTTCAACTTGTAAAATTTAGTGCTGGCAAGTAAATGACCATCAGATAGAAGGTTCAGAGAAGTGTTTGGAGTCACTAAAAGTAATTGATTGGTTGATTAATTACAATTTACATTATTATAACATTTCATAATATTACAGTTTTTACTGTATTTTAATCAAATGCAGCCTGTGTGACCATACAAAACTTCAAAAACACATAAAATCTTCAAAAACATTTAAACATTTTGAAACACAAAATAGAAAAAAACAAAAAAAAAAATTAAATTAAATTAAAGAGTTAAGTGCTATATTTGTTATTGTTGTTCTTTTGTTGCCATCTGCTGGTTGTTTTCATATCTACTATATCATTTAAAGTTAAAGTTAAATGCTTTTTGATTAGTATTTAAGCAAACAAAACTCTGTAAATAACTTAATTAAAATTTGTAATGTAATTCTGTCTTTGATCTTTTTATTTATTTATTTTTTTTTAATTGAACATTTTCCATTAAGGTTCCACTGACAGAATTCTCAGGATTCAAAATCAAAAGTGACAGTGATGATGCCATTTCCACCACATATAACTTAAAAGCGAAACTAAAAAGATTCTAAAAAGTTATTTCCTGTGCATACGTTACCATCAAAAAATGATATGCATGAATAATGAACATCGTCTGGTGTGTTTCTGAATTATTTATGCTAGTTTGACCCTCAATATGCTTATCCTTCATTGTGTGTCATGCCTCGGCCATACGTTTAGATTCACAGTCAGGCAAAATCCGCTTTTCTTTCCATGGTGAGAGAGAGTAGCATGTGAGCTCCGAGACGAGTGCATTTCTCTTGCTTTACTCTAAAGAAAGTGCATAAGAAAGTGCTGCCTCTATTTATATATTGTAAAGCCTATGTTCCATATAACATGCTTCACAAGGATTGGAAGTTGTGGCCTAATGGTTAGAGATTTGGACTCGTAATCCAAAGGTTGCGGGTTCGAGTCTCAGGTCCGGCAGGGATTGTAGGTGGGGGGAGTGAATGTACAGTCCTCTCTCCACCCTCAATACCACGACTGAGGTGCCCTTGAGCGGAGCGCTGCTGCATAAATGGCTGCCCACTGCTCCGGGTGTGTGTTCATGGTGTGTGTGTGTGTGTTCACTGCTGTGTGTGTGCACTTTGGATGGGTTAAATGCAGAGCATGAATTCTGAGTATGGGTCACCACACTTGGCTGTATGTCACTTCACTTCACTTCACAAGCACATTTCAATCTCTACACTGATTCCTGTCACAATTTTCTAGAGAATGTAAAAAATCTGCCTCACTCACATTCTGACCATTGGTAAAAAAATAGCTTGATATACAGTGGTTTATAGTCTTGTCCACAAGAGGTCACTGTTAACTTGCAGACAGGGAATGTTGTTGCATGTTGTTGCAAAAAATAAGGTCTCTACCTTCATGTTACCAACATTTCTACAGTACCATTAAGCCAGCACGAAATAAATACTTTGAAATAAATACCTGGCTGGTAATATCGGAGGGCATGGGTGATGGGGGTTTGGAGTAGACGTTGGCGTCCTGGGAGATGAAGCCGGAGTCGTGGGAGGAGACGCTGCTGAGCCGGTGTGCAGCGGTTGTTAGCGGTTGGGCCAGGCTGCGGTAGCGACAGGACGAACTGGGTGAGTGAGTCTGAGAGCCACCAGAGGATCGAGAGGCACTACTATGGGCGCTGTTTACACTGCTGAAGGGGCAAGGGAAAGTGCGACAGGGCAGTGGACCGGGGTGCAAGGGTGCGAGGATTACATGATAGTGATTAACAAATATTTGAGGAAAAAAAGAGATGGAAAAACAAAGGTCTCAAGCAGTGATGGGGTTAATGGGTAAGGATGGAGGTCAGGGTGGGGGGCAAAGGGAGAACATATGTAAGACAAAGTTTGACAGGTGTGACACAGGGGGCCTAGTATGGAGATCGAAGGTTGTGTCCAGTTGTGTCGGCCTTGCGCAGCCAACGCACTTGAATCAACCCCCATGACTCCATGCGAGGCGGCACAAACAAACACAAACATGTACTAAATGACACTATTAAAAAGGAAGCTTTAATTGGCCCTGGAGCCAAAGCAAAACACTAATGGTTTAATCAAAAACTCTACAGGGACAGGTTATGTAAAAGTGATCTTGAAAAGCTTTCAGTTTCTTTTGAAGTAATTATTTCATATTCCAGGTTAAAAACAGCATATTAGACAGATTCTGTTGAGGTTCTTAAATGGGTTTTAACCTGGAATATTCATTTAAGAGAGCAAAGCACTGACGTTACATTAATAAGACACACCAATTTCTATTGAATTATAAAAGTAATAAACTCAAATTGAACAGGCTACTTTAGTGTAATTGTGTTAATTGTAATTGTAGCTAATTGCTATGCTTCATCCTTGACTTCATCAAAAGGAATCAATGGATGAATAACGTGGATCAATACGCATTAAACTATGCCTGTTAAAAGCAAGGCTCTTGCAGGAATGCAAAATAACATTTTCATGACCGCAGTGCTCTGTCTCTAATGTGTTGTTTGGGGTTACATGTGATGTCAACATACAGTGAGATTGTGTAGCACAGCAGCAGTAACATCAGCAGCCCACTCTTTCAGTATACACACACACACACACACTTGCATTCAAAATATACACACTCTGGCTGAAAAAAAAACAAACTTAAGCTAGTAGCTAGTTTCCAGCTGGTCATTTAGCGTGGGATGGTTTTTGGCATTAGCATTCCCTTTAAAAGTATAGTTCACCCAAAAAATGACTATTCTGTCATAATTTACTCACTCTCATGTCATTCCAAACCCATACGATTTCTGTCCCTTTTAAAAGTCCATTCCACTAAAACTTTGACACTTCAAAAAGTTCATGAAGCGATTATCGCGCATGCACACTTGAGCTTTCATAGAACATTTTTGGTGTGCTCTATGTAGTCTATGTGCGTTGATCAATGTTTATATGTGAATAAAATCCTAGATTTAATCTGTTTATCATGTAAAGTGATTTAGTCTCTTCAGAGGACTTGGATTAAAATGTCTGATTTATATTGATTACTTTTATGATGAACTTTTTTTAATCATTATAGTTTTGGTCGAATGGACTTTCAAGGGAGGGACAGAAATCACTCATGTTTTATTGTGTTTTGAAAATGAACAAAAGCCTTACAGGTTTAAAATGACATGAGAGTGAGTAATTGATGGCAGAATTTGTCATCTATTCCTTTAACAAATTATGAACAGCTGGCATCTGGTTTGTTTTCTGATACAGGATGGTCTACAAGCTTAGACCAGCTTATGACTAGCTCAGACCAATGAAATACCAGTTACTGTACCATGTCCCAAAACACAGCATAAGCTTGATTTTCCAGCGGGGTAGTAAGTTACAAGTACAAGCTGCCATTTGGCAAATTATATTTTGCAGTAAATTGTACTGTCTTTTTGCAACAAACAGCAATTTTCAAAGCAATTACAACAATGAAAAGCCAAGCAACATATAGTACACACAGCACAAGCAACAACTCTGTCCAGCATAAAAAGGCTAATAGCCAGAAATAAAGATTTAATAGGTGTGCTAACGTTACTGACAGCATAATGTCTCTATTTCTTTATCACTCTCGCTCTCACCTGCACATGCTGCTTTTCCTGGAGCCGGAGCTGCTGGGAGAAGAGGGGGGAGTCTGGTAGGACCAAGAGTAATCAGAACCCTTAAGGTCTTTTATTACCTGAAAGAAAGGGAGAGAGAAAGTCTTAGTGTTAATCGTCTTAATATGGTTTGTTTATGTATAGCAGTGTACAGTACATGCTACATGGTGACTGGTGTATATAAGCATATGCACCTGCTCGCTGGCTGGGGGCAGTTTGTGGGGGTCTGAGGTTAACACGGTGAGGTCATCAATAATGGCCTGGAGATGAGTGATCTCTCCCAACATGGCAATCTCTCCATTCTAACATCAAACAAGGACAGAACCACGAGTTCATAGATCAAAACTTAATTGAACATCACATAATGCCATTTAAACGACAGACAGTAACACATTCTAAGAGCTTTATGTATTTATGTACCTATTTATCTGTTTGTTTATGTATTTATTGTGCTTAAATGAACTCTTAAGACAGGCTCTTCATTATAATAATCATATACAGTATAACAAAATTGTGATGAGATTTCCTCTTTACATTTCAAAACATAAAAATATTATTTTAATATTCAAATAAATTCTGTAGATAAATTTAATACTAAAAGTAATAATTAGTAAGTAGTAATAAATAGTAATTATTTTACAGAACAAACTATTATTATTATTATTATTATTACTTTAGTATAGGGAGCAATTCTCACTATTAACTGGTTGCTTATTAGCATGCCTATTATTAACATATAGGTTGTTTATGAGTACTTATAAAGCACATATTCTGCATGACCATATTCTACATCCCTAATACCTACACTTACAACCTTACTAACTATTTATAAGCAGCAAATTAGGAGTTTATTGAGACAAAAGTCGTAGCTAATGATTTGTTAATAAAATAAAGTGTGACCAAAATAAGAAATGTTTCTTGAGCATCAAATCAGGATATAATAAGGAATATGTGACTGGAGTAATGGCTGTTTGAATAAATTATTATTATTAAATACAATATATTAAATACAGTTATTTTTAATGTTAATAATATTTCACAATATTGCTCTTTTTTACTGTATTTTTGATCAATAATGCAGCCTAGATGACACTTTATTTTAGTGTTTTTTTTTTTTTATGTGTAACTTTTGAATACTGAATAATATTAATTGACAACGTACTTACTATAGATTAGAATTAGGGTTTGGTCTAGGGTTAGTTGCATGTAATTATGCACCATATACTGTATAACTATAGTAAGTACATGTAACACATATACTGTAACAAGGACGCTGTAAAATAATGTTCTTCGAGAGACTTCTTTCAAAAAAGATCTTACCAACCCCAAGCTTTTGAACGGCTATGTACTTGGAAACTCTAACACCTGTTGAGGCTTTTTTAAAACAGTGCTGCATTCAATATTAAAAACAAAAAATGAGATTTTTAAATGAGGTGGGCTGTACCACTACAGGCTGCAGGAAGCTGGTGAAGGTACAAAAGCGGCCTCTCTCCTCCACTAAAGCACGCCGCACCGCCTGTTTCTCCGTCTCCTCCATCAGCAGGTACATGTCATTCACATCCTGCATTGCACTGTCCAGCTGTGGCTGAAGGTCCACCCGGCCTAAAGGGGGCGACAGAGAGCATAACAGAAAAGAAGGAGGGAAAAGGAAGAGGGATGAAACAGTGAAGAATTGACAGAATGAAAAATGGAATCAAAAGAAAAAAGTGAAAATAGCAAAAGGAGGCAGAACACAAGAGAATATACAGAATTAGATGAGAATCATTCTCTCGTTCAGAGAATCCAACAATACAAACGTAATGTGAACACAGAACAAAACGAACTACTCCGGCTAGCACCTACACAACAAATGGAGACAGACGCGTCTGAACTCTGCGGTCGAACATCTTCTACTCTTAATGAAACACATGGAACCTCCCAGAGGAAGTTAAAAGGTTAACTCATGCAGACTAGATTGTTAGAGATGGTCGTGACCTTTGCTGAGGAAGCAAAGTCAGCTACCCACAGTAGAACTGATTCCAGGAACACAAGCAGCATGCATGCTGGGACGGCATCAGCAAAATCATGCACAAAGCAAACCCTCAGGTGTTAATGGGAGAAAAGAGAAAGGCTGTGATCTTAAATCAGCTGTCAAACCAAAATGCTAGGTGGAGGTTAAATCCGATGGCAACAGAACTGTCTGTGTTTGAGTCTTTTTGGAGTTGAGGCCGGGTTAAAGGGCCATGCAGAGTGACAAGTGAGAAGAATCTAAGTGAGCCACTGCTTGGCCTGGAAAAAAAAAACATACTTACCCTGTAGCTCTATAGAGAGAGAGTAGACGAAAAAGAGAGAGAAAACAAAATGGGGGGAATCCAAGAGAGGGTAAAGAACAGAGAGAAAGAGATACAGAGAAAGAGAGGAGGGAGAGCACTGTGTTAGGGTTAGTATTAGGAAGCAATTCAGCTCATTTCACGGCCAAATTATTTCAGAAAAGCCAGACCACCAAAGCAAATTGAACCAAACCCAAATTAAAAAATCAGCCAAAAATGTATGATTTAATGTGCAGTGGACCCAAAATAAAATCAAATACATAATCTTATCAAACTGAATGGTCTTAGAAGGAATGAGATGCCTGACTAAACAACATAGATAGGGAGCTTTTCCTTTAATACTGGAGTCTTCCTAGTAACACACAGGATTGTCAGCCTATCTTCAAAAACAGAAATTATTGGCTGCTGGGATATGAACACGAACTGCTTAGCAAATGAGGTGAGAGTTGCACTTCTGCGCTTCAGCCAGCAGAGGGGGTTGCTTACATTGCAGAGGATTGTTTGCCTCACATGAAGGGTCAGTAATTTAATCGAACATATTGTACTCTACACAGTCTATGTGGCTTCTACAACACTTCCGAGAGTCCACTGTCCATCACCAACCATAAGAGCCACTAAAAATGCATTCAACACTGATGGCATATGAACAGCAGGTTGTTATGAATGTCAAATAATGCCAGTTTTGACCTTGGGGAAATGTCCTTGACTTATTCCCAACACATTTCTGCTTTGTAATAGGGCAGTGTTATGTAATATCGATTAATTACTTTCACTGATATTCAAACACTTGTATGCTTGTAGCCTTTATATGTTGTTTGTGATACTGTTGCCATGCTTAACATTGCTTTGTAGTATTGTATAATAAAAGACGTGTTACCTTTCTTGGCTTTCTTCTGTAATTTCATGGTGTCTGAAGATTTCTTCTTTATTTCATGACGAGACCGTTTGTACTCTGTACAAAACAAAATGTGTGAAAATTTAGTATGACTTTATTTTACAGAACTGCTCCGTGTTTAAATAGTATTATGTACTTATTATATTACAATAACTGGGTAATAACTAGATACTAACCCTGAACCTGCCTTTAAACTCAACATTAACCCATGTAGTTATTTTATACTACCCAGTGCTTTCTTGGGTAAGTACAATGTAAGTACATAAGTGCATGTACTGTAAAATAAAGTGTAACTGAACATTTGTATGCTGTCTACTTTGTAAGGACTGACATTGGTATGCATATGGACAAAAAGGTGCTTAGTCACCTTTGGCATGGTCCTTGTCCAGTTGATTGGCTGTCTTCTTCCAGTCTTCAATACGGTCCTGTAGCGGAGTGATCAGGCTCTCCATCAAAGCACTGAGAGCAATGAAGAGAGGATCATGTGCTCAACCGTTCACAGCTGAGTCAGAGGTTCTCATTCAATTACAGAGCACTATGAACATTCACAAGGAAATAACATCAACCCTGTGGGGGTTCAGACCATGAGAAATGAAGGCTTTGGTTTACAGTGTGGCTTAGAGTCTGATGTATCCATTCATTAGACAGTCAAAGGGAATTTTCAGCAGATGTCCTTTAATGAAGTGTGAAAAGTGTGTGCATTTGTGTTCTCTTGTCTTGCTAGTGTCATTAGACTTTGAGAGTGAGTCTGCGATTATAGCATGTTGTAGGGGTGTAACGGTACACGTATTCGTACCGAACCGTTTCGGTACAGGTCTTTTGGTTCGGTACGCATGTGTACCGAACGAATACAGTAATTTTTTTTTTCAGGAAATTCAAATAATAAACAGTGTTGACATTCTTTGATGTGGCATGACAGATCGCTGTATAAACGCCTTGGAGAGCTGCTTCTGGGACGGTTCAGAAACATGCTGGTATAAACACAACACAAGTATTGACTAGAGCAGCCGCGATCAGCTCCGGTTCCCGTGTCTGAACCGTGACGCGCTGCAGACTTGTGCAGAGCGGAGCGCGAGTGAAAGCAATCATTCTTCTTCTTTACTACTAGTTTTATCGCGAATAAACATGACTGAACATCTCATGCCTCATGTAATTGCTCAATCAGTGTTCAACTGCGGAACGACATCAACAGAACAGCCATGTAACATTTCATTTACCTCAGCAAGTCATCAGTGTCCACAGCTTGTTAGTTCACTAGAGAAATTAAGTCTAGAGAGGAGCATTTCGCGAAATATTACACCATATACTCAATATATTTAACTAAACCAGTTAGTCTTAATTATTTAATATACATTTAAATTTAGGCAGCGGCTATTTGCACTATGTGTAAATAGCGATAGATGCTATTTATACTCAATGTAAATAGCAATAGATGGATCGATTATCATAACTATAATATTTATTATAATCTACTATAATATGATAATAGATTATCATAACTATAATATTTTCCCCTTTTTTGTGCTCTAGTATGTTCTTGTGATACATATAATCATATGACACACAGTAAGCAGATGACGTTCTCGTACTTAGTAAAATGGCGTAGTTTAGCCTCAATGCTGCGATGCCTCATACACATGCGGGTCAGCGCTGATCCGATGTCTCTGGTGGCACCTACAAGAGACACAAGAGACAAAAAACTGTCAGAACATCACTGAAATTACACATAGGAAACTTATAGTTCAATGACCAAAACCAGCATGTTAAAAATATTGGCCGCAGTCCACAATGTTATGAGCTTCACTTTAATCACTAGCGTTTTAAAGACCATCAAGTCCACAACTTCAGTCATTCAAATATGTATTATTAACATGGATCAGTAATTTATACTTGCTGCAGTCCAAATAAAGAGGTTTCACTTAAAATACTCCCCAAAGTGTGTGTAAAACCTGTAGCCACAGTATAAATTAGGCTATTTTTAGTTGCAGGTTGAAAAAAAAAAAAAGCCTTTGGAAAATCCTGACCCCAGTATTTATAAGAGGGAGAGTGTTTTCTTCCAAAGAAGTTGGCCTGGACAGCTATTATTTCCCTTAAGTGTTTACATGTCAAACTGAATTGTTAAACTGAGAAGTCTGAAAGTGTTGCCTGGAACTGCACTAGCCCTTTAATTTAACTGTACTATGACCTTCAATATAAGAAACAAATGATTATTTTTAAAATTTTAAAACACTGTGTCTCTCATATGACTGTGAAAATGTGAAAATTTGACTGGAAAACTACCTCAGTGTCATGTGTTTAAAAGAGACATTGTATCAATAAACATTAAAGACGTATACCGGTACTTCTCAATCACTTGAATGGCTGCAAGGGATGATTTACCCATTTCTTTTCTGCATTAGTACTTTCAGCTTATTCTCAGGTTGATGAAAACATAACATTTTTAACATTAGCCTGAAGACAAAATGTTGATCATGCATGGGAAATTATATAGTGTAGATGTTTCTCCTACAATTTTATGAGCGAAAAATACCTAAATGAGGCTTGAATTTAATTGTTCACAACTGAGAATAGAGGATTATAAAAAGAATGTGAATACCATAGTTCAGATTGGAAGAATATGATGAGAAACATTTGAGTTTTGACTTTTATTGCAGATGTTCTTGCCTTGACAAACAGGAGCATAGTTTGAGACATTGTTGAGATCTTTTGAGATTCAAGAGTCTACATTTCTATTCTACATTTCTGCTTCATTTAATCCAAATGCTGTCTAATGAGAAAAACTAGGATTTAAAAGATCTCATTTGTCATGTTCTCTCCTAAAAAATAGCTTTGTTAGTAACATACTAGCTTTGTTAGTAACATGCATTACTTGCGTTAGCACTGAATGACTTGCACACAAACAAAAAGCACATACTGTATGCACACAAATGAATTCATTTTGTCTAATTAGTATGCATACACATCACTCTCGGAGAGCAAATGAGGTAATGAACCAATAGCATTAAAGCTAATGAACTTTTAAAGAATCAGACCAAAGAAAATACCAAACACTATTCATAATCAAATATATATACAAACACATTTAAGACTGCATGGGGAAAACATTGCCATGCCTTTGACTCTTGTGTCTATTATCCATTGCCATTTTGCAATAACAGTAATGTGTTCACTAACACAGATTTTCTGCATGGCTGCTCTGAGCGCAATGAGTTAAACATGCATGCATGCCGACACACACACACACACACACACACACACACATACTCTCAGAAGGGCACACATGCATATAAACAGAGTGTTTCTCCAATGAGACTCCAGTAAGCCACAAGAGAAGCTCCATTCATAATTAACACATTCCTGCCTCATGCCTCCTGTTCTACCCAGCAACCATTCATTAATCCATCCCACAAACACACACGCAAAGTGAGGTGATACAGTGTCTAATGTCAGAGTTCCACCGTTCTTTAAGATAGTGATAGAAAATTAAAAAAGACAAAATCTGTGAGTGAGAAAGTGTGAGAATGCAAAGGGAGCAAGTATGGTGTTCTTCATACATTTTAATTGCTTCTAAAATGAGACATACTTTAGTGTGTGTGTGTGTGTGTGTGTGTGTGTCTACAGTAGTGACATAAAATGTTTTTCTTTTTGTAAATAAATAAAAATTCACCCTCGCTTTTTTTTCTAAATGCATGTTATTGTCCTTACTGTGAGTGATTCATCCATGCATGTTTATTTATATATTTTTATTTTCCCCTATTTTTTTAACTTTGTAATTATTAAACAAAACTTCTCTCAGACTTCTCTCTGGTGATGTGTCACGAATCTGGTCCATGCTCTCCCGATTAACCACCACTAGAGGTCACCCGTTCACCACTATGACTTTTTCGCTCACAACACATTGGACTCAATTTCCCATAATCCTTTTCACTGACGACATGCACAGCTGTTCACTATTTCGCCCACACCTGATCACCATTTCTCAATCAGTATCACACTATTTAACCTGGGACTTCCTCTTGCTCTCGGCCGAGTATTGTTTGCATTTATCACTCACCTAGCGATAGCAACTTTACAGAGCCATTGTCTTAGTCTTGCCTTGTTTTCCTGCTGTGTTTGACCCTGTCCGTGTTTACTGGATTTACCCTTAGCCTCTGCCGTTTGGACTCTGTTCGCTCCCCGTTTGGATTATTGCTCTCGTCTCTGGATTATCTCTCTGCCTTGCCCCTTTGGATACTGTTCACTGATCGTCGACCCACGCTTGTTCCACGGATTGCTCTGTCTTGCCCTTGCCATACCTGTTTGCCGATCTCTGACCCTGCCTGTTTTCTGACCATGTTTCACAATAAAGCTTTGCATATGGATGCGCATGTCTCACGTCTCGTCAGCCCCGTAACAGATGCATATGTTGGACTTCTCCAATCATTTATTCTGCATAAGCCCCACCCCTTTCCACAATCGTCTGCAAGCATGCATTCAGATCTGCCCTCATCCAGTCAACATCCAATGAATAGAACCATCCATCCAATGACATCTCCTACATTTTTTCTTTTTCATTAATCCATTTCACTTGAATGTACATCAAAATATGGAAGACATGATCTGTCGCTACTTCTGTTTCATTGCAATTTTAATGTAAAAGAAGACAGCTAACATCTGGCTGATGTTACATGTTCTCCATGTGCGTGCTCAGTTCTCCCACTGCGTGTCTGTCACAAACCATTTCTGAGAAAATATCAGATTGAAATGTCTCTGATGGCCACTTGAGAATGTCTGGCTCAGCGTGTGCTCTGAAGCAGTGTACTGTTGTTACTGCAGTAATCTGTACAGAGTGGCAGTATTCACAGAGTGCTGTCGCCTCCATCTGTTACAGCAGTCTGTGTTTACTGTTGGCCTCATCGCCAAGACCCGCACTGCCACACCAGCCCCCAAATATTGATTTTTCTAATGATATTTAGTCACCACAATGTGAAAATGACCATTCTGAGAAAAGATGATTGGAAAGAAAGAGCACAAGTTGACCAAGATGTGGAATGATGTAAAAAAGTGAATACATTTACCACCTTCCTCATAAATGACTGTATTTGTCTAATCAATTTCTTAGTGCCCAAACAAAGTCTAAGACGATGTCAATACAATGAATATATCAAATCAATTCCAAGTTTAATGTCTCATATCTAGGCATGCATAACATAAGGGGACCATTTGTTACAAATTATTATTTATACTTTTTTTTTTTTTACACAAAATTAAAAAAAGCTTGTTTAATCCTTAAAAACACTAATAATTTAACAACACTGTTTAATTTAATCTTTTAACAAATCTCAAAATGAATTAATATGACTGATTTAAAAAAAAAATAATAATTTATTTAGACAAAATAGTATAGAATTTTAATACTGGCCATTTATTGGTTATTGGCCATAACATGAAAAATAATTATTGACTTAAAATTATGGCTGATACCAACACATCCTTTCCATAATGCATCATAATCCACATTGTCCATCAAAATCACCAGCTGTGCGCTCAAAACACACCATCAGATATTCACGGCAGAATATTTGCTGACACCTGACAATAACTGTGCTTGTGTATGATCATTTTCCATCATTTTCTATCTGAGACAAAAATGGATGAGATCAGTCTGTTGGGAATTCCTTCTGTGGCTTCCAAACTTAATTGAATAGAGTAACTGGATAAACAAGGCTATTTACTTGGCTGACGACCAGCAGAAAGACATACAGAGCACTTACACAAGAGAGAGACAGTGGCAGGTCTATAATGCTTAGCTGAGGTTTCACAAATAGCTAATGTAAAGGTGCATTTAAGCAACATTATCATCGTTAATCTTGACTTGCTGTCTCATTGTAAACAAAGCAAATCTGAAGATAACGACAGATACACCAACCAACTTTTAGCATAAAGACAGCAATGGAACAGTACTTCCCAATTGAAACAATGCTAAATGCAAATAACTATTCCAATCCAATCCAAATTCTTCTGTCACTTGGTAGTTCTAAAATAGCAAAATTAGGCCAACACAGACTGTGCCCTCATAAACCATAAAACAACTCACATAAAAGCTCAGCTTATGTAATTTTAATAAATGTGTATGCCATTTTTCTTTGTACAATAAACATTATTGGTACTGCAATGGTTCACCACTTGATGTTCAATGTAAAATCTAGGTCATCAGTAGCAGTTGAGCACCAGTGGCACAGAATAGGTAATATAAAGCAGAAGATGTACTGAGGCATATACAGTAAAGGAATGAAAACAGAAACATGTTACAAATCTGCTAATGTTCAAGTAACCATGAATTATGAGTGTTTTCACTCACTGTATGGGCAGTTTCTACAGTCCAGCCTCTCTGCTGTTTCCAGGGCAACAGATTGTGGGTGAGACATGTAGAGCAGTGCAGGTCTCAGCCAGGAAAGACAGGCCAGTGAGTGGTGCAAAAATCAATCGGTCTGTGCTGAATGACGGCACAGATGCCGCCATGACAGGACACTGCGATGCTCTCCAGGAATCATCTATTACTACAGCGGCCTTATTTTAAATTATGCTGAAATCAATTGACATTTTAAAAGGTTTTGTCAATTAGGATTTTCACTAGATATAATTACATATATTAATTAATAAAATAACACACTCTTAAGGCAACTTGTGATTATTTATTTAACATTTTAGTTAATTATAACATTTTAGTTAGTTTTAACATTTTTATACAATCTGCTTACACCCCAGTAAGGTTTTACATTACCCACCCCACAGAAATCGTACCCTTTTTTTGTACAAATTCACACAGATTTGTAACATTTTATTAATTTATTTTAAGGACCAATTCTCACTATTAACTAGCTGTCACGAATCTGGTCCATGCTCTCCCGGTCAACCACCACTAGAGGTCACCCGTTCACCACATTGACTTTTTCACTCACAACACACTGGACTCCATTTCCCACAATTCATTGCACTGACGACACGCACAGCTGTTCACCATTACCTCGCCCACACCTGATTATCATTTCACAATCACTCACTCACTATTTAAGTCTGGGACTTGCTATTGCTCACTGCCGAGTATTGTCTAGCCTAGCTACACTACGAAGCGTTTTCTAGTCTTAGTTTTCTGTTACATGGCTGACGAGACGTGAGACGTACGGATCCATTTGCAAAGATTTATTGTAAAACGTGGTCATACAGGCAGGGTCGGGAGACAGCAAACAGGTATGGCAGAGGCAAGACAGAGCTATCCGTGGAACAAGCGAGGGTCGACGATCGGCGTACAATATCCAGACAGGGCAAGGCAGAGAGATAATCCAATAAACACGGGCAGGGTCAGACACGGCAAGACTCGGAAAACTAAGACTAGAAAACGCTTCGTAGTGTAGCTAGGCTAGACAATACTCGGCAGTGAGCAATAGCAAGTCCCAGACTTAAATAGTGAGTGAGTGATTGTGAAATGATAATCAGGTGTGGGCGAGATAATGGTGAACAGCTGTGCGTGTCGTCAGTGCAATGAATTGTGGGAAATGGAGTCCAGTGTGTTGTGAGTGAAAAAGTCAATGTGGTGAACGGGTGACCTCTAGTGGTGGTTGACCGGGAGAGCATGGACCAGATTTGTGACACTAGCATGCATATTATTACCATATTGGCTGTTTATCAGTACATATTATAAAGCACATATTAATGCCTTGTTCTGCATCACTATATTTTAGATCCCCTAATCCTACCCCACACCACAATTTAACAACCACCTTACTAACTATTAATAAGCAGCAAATTAGGAGTTTATTGAGGAAAAAGTCATAGTTAGTAGTTAGTTAATAGTGAGAATGAGACCTCTCACCAGAAATACCATCACTGTACAGTTTCCACCAAGGGAAGAAAGAAAAGATTAGAATATGCATTAAAAGTCATTTTATCACACCTTTCTCCACCTGTATCATTCTTTCCCTCCCCCACCATTTCTCTTCCTTTATATCTCCTCACTTCATGCTGAACCCCTCACCACCCCTTTCCTAGAAGTAATTCAAACATCCCTTTTTTTCTCTATCACGAGACCTGATGATGTGTGGCGCATGTTGTCTCGTGACTCCCTGTTGAGCTGCTGAACATGAAAGTCTGTCAGAGAGGCTTCAGCCTGCAGGGCCTCAAACCCCCACAAAGATCAGCCTCCACCTCTCCACAACATTCCTGCCCTCATTTCACCAGACCTTACAGACCTAACCTTTGATATACACTAATAAATTACTACTGTTAATGATACAGGTGCTTTGTTATGTGTATCTCAGATTAGCTCTGAGATTAGCTGAGATTTTCACTGGTGTTCCTCAGGGGTCAGTCTTGGGCCCTTTACTTTTCAATAGTCTATTTGCCTGTCACCACTTGGCAATCTCTTGAGATCGCTTGGCCTCTGTTATCATTTCTATGCTGATGCTATGCAGATTTACATACATTCAAAACCTGATAAGAGCTTTTCTTTCTGTATTACTGAGATCAAAACATGGATAAATACTAATTGTCTGTGTCTGAACAGAGGTAAAACTGTTATGCTCATTGGTTCCTGTCATCAAATTTCTGTTCATTGTACCATGTTCACTTCATACTGACACTTTACCTAGAACAGCATTTGTGGTAATATGGTCTCCAGAAGTACAGAAATATAAATATACATCATTGTTGAAGTTGAAGTCAACATTAGAGCCGTCCTAAATCACAACAACGATCATATAAAATCAAGCCACATTCACACACTCGTGTATAAACACAGAATAGAACTGACAGAACAGGTCAGCAATCACGGAGGAGAAAGAGGCAGCTGTCAAACAATAATTGTGTTTCCCATACATGAATAAACCCACACACTCCACAGATTTCCACACACATGCAGGGTAAGAAAAGATGACCACTATTTTCAATTATTATTATTATAGAGCCTCAGCTTATTTCAGTCATTCAGTGAGGAAGAACTGAGTTTACTTACAACCTTCACACCAAGCTCATTTTTCATGAACTTTCAGTTAACCTCAGTAAGGTAATGGTGTTATCATAATTTCCCCTCTCTCTCTCTCTCTCTCTCTCTCTCTGAATCACACGCAAGTGTTTCCTTTGCTTTGCTCCTATGGCTTTATGCCCTTCCAGCTCATACTTTGCCATAGCAACAGAAGACATGAAATCCGCTGAATGATATTGTGCCCACCCTCTTTTTTCTTGCTGCACCATTCATACAATGCAGACATCTCCTCACACAAACACACATACTTAAGGTTTCATTGTAATACAACTGCATGAACATGGTAATACTTTATGTATTCATATCACATATACAAACTCTATCATTGCTTTACACGGAAGACAGACAATGATCAGAAGCATCACAATAATTGAACATTTACAGACAGCACACAATGAGGCACACAATGAGATACCAGTACTGGCTCAAATACAGGCAACAATTAAGAACAAGAGAT
The DNA here is from genome assembly GCF_936440315.1 of Barbus barbus. Classification (NCBI taxonomy): domain Eukaryota; kingdom Metazoa; phylum Chordata; class Actinopteri; order Cypriniformes; family Cyprinidae; genus Barbus; species Barbus barbus. Next base: position 30,233,792 of record NC_136729.1, read on the forward strand.
TATGAAGAACTGGGTCCCAAGGGTCAGATGGGTTGTAGTGGGTGCTTGTTTGTTTGTTTGTACTGTAAGTCCCAGTGTAAACCACACAAGGTGGCCTAGTTCCAAGGATGGTCTGTGTCTCCTAGCATCAGGAATTCGTGGACATCTAGAGTGCCGTGATTACAAATTACTACAAAAAATACAATACATAAAACAGAGAAAAATTCTAATACTCAAAAATGTATTTAAGTAAATGTAATATAACATAACTGACATGCAGATATTTGATGCCTCATTTGATGCCTCAGTATAGGTCATCCCGTAGATCAGAGAGTGTGGTTAAGGAATGATTTTCACACACGACTCTGACAAATGTCAACCAAATTTCACATTAAAGCCATTCTTAAATTAGTTTACAGCCCATAACTGAGGCAATTTACTTTCCTTAGGCAGCACTGCCAAAATCAGTCTGAGGGCAAAAGATTCATTTCAGGGGATCCAGTGTGCCAGATGGGGGTGGTAACATTAGTCAGAGACATCCAAGTGAGACCGAAGACAGGATGAAACCTTGAAACATTTTAACATCACTGCAAAACTTCATTGTCATCTTTTTTTTTCTGTAAAAGCTTCTGTAAAAATCTTGATAACCTCAAAGCAAGAAAATACAATATGAGAAGCAGCATGTCATAAATATTTATTGGATTAAGTTTACTTTTTTACTCAAATTACTTTAAAATCGGCATGAAATGAAAATTCACCCTATTTATGATCTAAAGGCATTTTACAAATCTTATTGCAAATGATTAATCTGTGTGTATATATATATATATATATACATACCTTAATTAAACATCACAACTGGTAAAACTGACTTCTCTTAGGTTATGCCAGGCTTCATTTTTGGTTTGTTCCAATAATTTAGTCCACTTAAATCCGGTACCTTTCTAACACTCGACGTCAAGCTCGCATTCAAATCTGCCTCCATGCAATCAACAAACAACAGACCCATGTCCCCTACTACATTTTTTTTTCTTGATAATCCATTTCACTTGGATGCACGTCACAATACAGAAGAAATTATCTGTTGCCGTTTATTTTATATTTCAACTTTAAGCATAAATCTCCATGTTAGATTTATGCCTTAAACAAGAAAAGCTATGGAGGAACAAAATATAATTTCAATATCACTGTATAGTCTTGATTTTAACAGACATGTGCGGTGGTTGCAAAAAAGGCATAAATACACTATACTGTAGTGTACTACGACAGTACTGTGCTGTTTAAGAGTGCAGGCTGAGGCAAAGCAGAGCTAACAAGAAGAAAGAGAAAGACTGAGACAACAAACGCTGACTGCAGCACATGAAATAGCATAATTCATGCAAGCCTTGATTCCCCTCTCAGCATGCATCTGTACCTCAGAGCTTCTGCCCCCAAAAACTGCTTCTGATTAGTCTAAGATGCTCATAAAAAAAACACTGACAATTACTGACACTGAAATCTGCGTCAGACCTGACACTGCCTGAATTTCATCAAATAAATAAAAAGGAGAATACATGAATAAAAACATGAACAAAAAATAAATGTTAATCCACCGCAAAAAAGTGCTGGGTTATTTTTTTCAACCCAAATGCTGGGTTGAGACTGTTGGTGAATCAGGGTTGATCTGACCCAATTTAGGTTGATAATCATTCATAATCATTAATCCAACAGTGCTGGGCTGTTGTGGACATGAAAAATAGCAGGCAAGTCATGCAAGATCCAACCATTCTCTGAGTGCCACCTTTCTGTGTTTGTAGCACTCATGAAAGGAATACGTGTGGAAAATAAAAGAAAATGAACTGAAGCAGAGAGAAAATAGAACTTTGAAACTGACTGCAGCGAGGAGTGTGTTCTTTTTTGTTTGAGTATTTTCTTTCACACCAAAATCACTCAAGTATAGTGACTGGTGTCTAGTGAACTGCCAGGAACTGAAAAAGACAGAATGGCTCTTGAGAGGAGTGATTAAAAAAAACACTTTCATCATTTCGATTCGCTATAATACACATTTTATTCCTGACTTTCAGCATTTATTACAGGCTTTTAGTCGGTGTGTTTCTTGGCGCCACTCAAAGCCTGAGGCTTTGGCCAAAGTGGAACTATTTTCATAGATAAAAATAACTAGCTATTGAACATTTATTAAACAATATTGATTAAACTTTTAAAAAGCAATTTCATTTAACTGTATAAGTGTCAGTCATCTGTCGTGTGTGTCATGTGTTCCCGCCTCATGTTTCCATATTTGGCTTGTTTCCTGTCCTTGTTAAATGTGATCATTAGTTAATTCTTGTCCAGCTGTGTTTGTCTCGTTATCTATGATTTACCTGTGTATTTATAGTCCTGTCTGTTCAGTTTTCATTTCGTCGGGTCTACTCGTTACTCCCCGGTGTTCCTGCCTTGTCTTGCCCTGCCTTGTCTTGTCTTGTCTTGTCTTGCCTTGTCTTGCCCTCCCTTGATGTCGTCAGTAAAGACTGTTATTTTGAGTTACATCCTCATCTGCGTGTTCCTTGTTCCTCCCTGCTGTGTGCACCGTGACAATAAGCACTATAAATGTTGATTTGCCATTCTTTTCTGCACTTTTTCTCGCTCGCATACATATTCACAGGTTTCTTTTATACTGTTGCCTTTTTAGTCCTTGATAATCAATATATTTCACATTTTCAAATGTAAAAGGCTGCAATTTAAGTAATATATAATAAGCTATACAGTGGTGATGATTCCTTTTGTTATTATTATTATTGCTATTATTATTATTATCACCACTGCCTAGTTCTAAATTTTAGAATACAGGAACTCTAATACTACTAATAATACTAATCAATATGTAAGTCAGTGACATACTATATATTTTACTCTTGCACATAAAACATGTATTCATATAATGCATCACAGCACATTGGCTACTGGCTGAGCTCAGTTCCTGGAGAGTGACTCGTGAAGTCAGGTGAGGTGCTGCACTGAGTCAGAGTGTATGTGTGTCACTTTGCATTACAGTTACAGGGCTGACTACAGTGCTTTGCCTGACATTATTATCAACACCAGGTTACACTCTCACAGATCTCACCACTCATGTCATTCTGGGATTTATGCATGGTAACATTTACACATTCATTTGAAATGGTCGCTTGCAATATTATTATTATTTTTTATATGCATGACATGCAAGGACATGCAGGGACACGTCTCTCTAGATGACACTGTCCTCATCTTTTATTGGCTTGAAACCAACATCTGAGACATCTGGAAGAGCTCATACTCATCCTTACAGAACACTGATACAGTCCTGTGTGGGGTTGCACCAGCTATTTATAAGACTTAGATCTTACTTAAACTGAGGCATTAAGTTCACACTAGGGTCATACGAACTACTATATCATTTGCTAGCTTTGTTACTTTGTTAAATAAATTAAAAGTCATAGTAAAGATATTTATATAATGTTACAAAAGATTTCTATTTAAAAAAATAAATAAATAAAAGCTGATCTTTTGAACAGTTCATCATAGTCCTGAAAAAATATTATTAAATGTTATTATTTAATATTAAGCAGCACAACTGTTTTAAACATTGATAATAATAAGAAATATTTCTTGAGCAACAAATCAGCATGATTTCTGAAGGAACATGTGACACTGAAGACTGGAGTAATGGCTGAAAACTCACTAAATTACAATTACTTAAATTGCAATAACTCAATAAAGAGAAAAGTTATTTTACATTGTAAAAAAATTCACAGTATTACTGTATTTTTGATCAAATAATTGCAACCTTGGTAAATCCCTAAAAATAAATCTGACCCTAACATTTTAGATGCTAATGCATATCTAAAAAATTTTATGGTTTTGAAACATTTTGAAGTGCATATGTTTTTTTTAGCATCCATTTATGCTACAGCTAGGCTGAGTAACATATGTACAGCTCGGTTAAACTGGCCCCTGAACGATCCACAAAGTGTCTCTCTATTTACATAACATATCTGTTTTTAATGCACCGATCTTAATCATCCCTTGCATGGATATACTCTGTTGAAAATCCCAAATGTCAGTGAGATTCCAAAAACATCAACAGTCCATATTCTTTCAGGCCCAGGAGGACATCTGAGTCTAAAGAGTGAGGTCAGTTCATATCTGAGAGGAGCTAAGTGCCTCCATTCTTCCATCAAGCCATATATTGTCCATTAACACACACCAGCAGTTAAAAAAAAGTCTAATTATGAGGAAAAGAAAGTAGGTCTGCAGGCCTCGATGTCCCTCTGATTGAGGCCAACAAACCCTCGGAGACACTGAAGCACCAATCATGTGCCATTCTAATCCAGACATGAAACTTTCCATCACCAAAGTTAGAAGCATAGATCCAGATCAGCCAGGCCCTCTGGTCACTCATTACTACATAACAGTAGGTCTGTGTGCTGCTCTCGCAACCTTCTGATCTCCCTGACCAGGCCTGTTTTTAGACATATACCCCCGGTTTCACAGACAAGGCTTTAGCTAGTCCCAGACTAAAATGCATGTTTGAGCTGTCTCAACTGAAAATATCTTGCTCTGACATATCTTAAAATAGGTGTCATTGTCATTGTTCTGTCTCAAGATGCACACCTTAATGTTTTCTTCCAAGGCATTTTTGTAAAAGTTACTTAAATATCTTAATTTAACTAAGGCCTAGTCCTGGCTTAAGCTAAGCCCCGTTTGTGAAACCGGGCCGAAGAAGCCTCATTCATTGTCTGTCCCAGAATCCCTCTATATTGCAGAAGCTCAACGTAAACCATCACAGTCATCCCAAGCCCCCCAAAAATCCCTAATTGACCACTTTCAAAAGCTCAACCTGGTTATTCAGTGACCTGAAAGATGAACAAAACCAAACAAGACTTCTCAGTTGCTCAGTTGAGTGTGTGAGATTTAATCAGTAACGTTGATTATACGTTTTAACACTCGAACGTTTCAACGTTCTTAAATGTCAGAATTTTAAACTCTAAACCATTGTACGACTGTGAGTTTGATGCTTTCCAGATGGAAACTCAATGCAAAGATCAAGGCATCCATGAACAAAGTCAGTGGGAGTTTAAAGACATTATTGGATTGGTTTTAAGGTGAATGTTGGGTGAACCTTTTCATTAGAGAGGCTAGCAGCATTATTAGCTATACTGTAACGCAGATAATCGGGAATGTTGGCTTAGCTTATGGAGAGCACTTCAAAGCCTGTGATCACCTGCTTTAACGTGAACCGAAACAGGCGATTGGCCTCGAGGTGCAAGACAAAAGCCAGCGGGCCAATCAGCGCAGTTGTTAACTATGGTGGTATAATGGAGGATGATTGGAATCAGCTGGGCTGCAGGCCATGACAGGGACTGGGTTTGATTAGCAAGCGCTTACCCAGCCCTCCTGAGGCTGAAGGGAAAATGAAACAGACAGAGGGCAAGAAATATTTACTCTAAAAGGAAGTTATTGGCAAAGGAACAGCGCTGTGGCTAAAAATACTCCAATGTCACTGCCGACACCAGATGTCTTTTTCATTAAATATAAAAAGTGTGGGGGAAAATGTGATAGAAGTTTTAGCCAAACAAGCATTATATAGCACAACCTCACCCCTGCCTATTTCTATTTTTCTCCCATGCTTTGGCACCGTCATAACCCTTTCACAGCTGAACTTTTCTTCAATCTGCTCCTGGATCAATCCACCCAATCTTGGTCACTCTTTATTTTTCCGTCCTGGCTCTTTCAGAGAGTTGCCAAAGTATTTCAGGAAACAAGATGACCTCATGGCTGATGGATGCATGTACAGTAGGCGGTAAAAACAGCACTCGAAGGACATGAGCTCACCAGCACTAAACAATACAACGCTCACTCATTTGAGCTGTTCCCATAGTGCATAGTCCAAACTTTCTCTTGTCTTCACCCCTTCCCACACTCTTAGGCGATATGGGAGCATAATGTTTCATTAATGTGGATAGTGTGAAATTCCTTAGAGGTAGATCTAAGTTTACCTTTAGACATGACCCTTTTTACTAGGGTACAAGCCCCAGTAAAAACCAGTGTTCCCCAGTAAAAAAAAAAAAAAAGATAATTCTTTGTTAGATGTATATATATATATATATATATATATATATATATATATATATATATATATATATACACAAACAATTTCCATGTGTTTTCCATCAGCTGTTTAGAATCAGAACTAGCAATGCCAAATTGAATTGTTAGCAAATGATTCAGTTTGATTCAGACAGATCACTCATGGACTGAATCATTTGCAGTGGTATCTCATTCTGAAATACAACAACAAGATACTCTAATACAGAAAAAAAAAATCAGGAAACAAAATCTCCAAAGGTATTCATTTGTCAGCAATGACTCTATGACTTATAAATGACTGCAGGTCAAGAAAACCCTTACGAAAATTAACCATGGTTTTACTACAAATAAAAAAAACCAAATAAAAAACATGGTTGCTAAAGTAAAACCATGGTAACCACAAATTAACCATGGTTTTGCAACACTAACCATAGTTTAACCATGGCATTTGTAGTAAAACTGAGGTTATTCAAAATGGTAGTCAATATGCCAAAAAAAACATGGTTATTACAATTTTACTATAATAAAATGTATTTCATATGTCTGTCTCAAACAAGAGGTATCGTAATATGGGGATACCGTTTTGATGGGAGTGTCTGACCGTGTATTATTATGTATGAATTAAAGTAAATGACTTTAGATGCTGCAATTAATATAGAAAACAGAATATGATGAGATATAAGAAAGCCACATTTTGGAGCGTCTGATTTTAATAAATAAAAAACAAAAATAGCAATACATTAAATGTACAACATGCTCTACTTTCCCCTAACAATGCAAATTACAAAAGTATGTGAAAAAAGTATCATCTGGTCAAACATTTATCTTTGCTAAAGGAATTCACAGGTCACAGTTCTCAAATTTGAACTTTGGTTCACAGAAAAGACAAAACTTCTTTGCATATGCTTGCACTCCCCACATAAATTGAATTCACCATTATAATGTATTCTATGGGGTTTACACCACCTGAAACATCTACAGCCATCTACAGCACTTTTGTATGTGATGTAGTTACTTTTTTGTTAATAGCATTCCAGAAATTACAAACTTCCCAATACAACTGTGCATGATGTGTACTCTGGAGATAAAGAATTTGGTGGAAATCTCACCCAACCTCTGGGGACACCTAAAAGGATGTGACCCATTGATGTTTCATGTTAGGCAGCTCACTTCCTGATGCACAGATAATGAGTGAGGAATGGCACTGAGATGAGATTTATAAATGTGTGCATGTTGTATGCATGCAAACGAGAGAAGAGGAAGTGTGTTTCTGCATATGTCAGGACAGGAGAAGTGCTGACGGAATGGAAAAAGGAAGGCCCACAGACACTCTCCAGGGCAAGAGAGGATGAACCAGGGGTCAAGTTTGGATGGTCAACTCCAGAATCACCAATGAAAAACATTTTTCTTCACTAAAACAAGCAGTTCCCTTATCAAAAGCTACTCTCGATGCTGCGCTTAAAGCGCTATTTGGAACGTTCTTTGTTCGACTGGTTGTTGAAGCACGTGTATCAAACATGCCAAACTTTGGCTTATATAACCTCGGTTAGGTGACGTCACTCGATTACGAACACCTGGAGGTTATAAATAGATGTGACGCGGAAACATCCTCAGGTGTTTTGTCTTCAAGGACCGCATTTTGTGTGTGTGTGTGTGTAAGCACACTTAAAAGTGAAACTAAAATTAAAAAAAAAAAAAATACTACTCACTATGGCAGATCAGGAGAGGAGATGTTTACCTCCTTGTCAGAGGCAGCTCTCTGACGAAGATCTCCATGCTTTCTGCTTTGAGTGTTCGGGGGAAGAGCACGTGATCCTAGGGCTCGAGGGCGAGTGCGAGCACTGCAATCTCCTTTCGATCAAAGTGCTTTGCGCATGCCTCGCCTTCTTTAGAAACTCGTGGGGATCGCGTGTTGATCTGGCTGAGGCGCGTGAAACGGACTCGCCCCTTTCTCTCGTGCTCTCGCCGGATCATGAAGTCCTTGCGTCTGTTTCTCAAGCGGGCTCCGGCGTTTCTTCTGAACGGGCCGTGGAGACTTCATCTCTTGCTTATGCGGAGGTGGAAAGTGCCAGCTCAGAGCGCTCCTCTCGTGATGAAAAAGCTTATGAGGAGTTACTCGAGGTGGTTCGGGCAGTCAATCGATTACATCTAGACTGGCCGCAGGAGCAAGAGACCCCCAAACGCTCAAAGTTAGATGACAGATATCTGTCGGGTGGACGGGGGGAGGGGCCTCAGCAATGGTCTCTCCCCTTCATCGGTGAGCTCCATGATGAGGTAATTCGTTCATGGAACAAACCGTATTTGTCCCGTGTTTTTGTGCCATCGACGTCGATCTACTCGACTAACGTTGATGCAAAGGCAAGGGGCTATATGATGATGCCCCAGATTGAAGAGATGCTCGCGGGCTATCTCTCTCCTGGGAGCTCATCATCATTAAAGAAGTGAACTCTCCCCACCAAGCCATGCAGAGTAACATCTTCACTGGTGGGGAAAGCCTTTTAAATTACCGCATTTTCCGCATTTTAAATTACATAGACGACTGGCTGATTCTGGCACAGTCTCAAGAGCTTGCGCTTCGACATCAAGATGTCGTCCTAGCTCATCTCGAATCTCTGGGGTTGAGACTCAACGCCAAAGAAAGCGTTCTCTCTCCTGCTCAGAGGACAACGTATTTGGGGATTGTATGGGATTCGATCATGATGCAGGCACAGCTGTCTCCTGCACGCGTCGAATCCATTCTAAACGCCCTAAAGAACATCAAGCTAGGCCAGAGAATTACTATTCATTACCTTCAGAGGGTTCTAGGTCTCATGGCAGCTGCATCCATGGTGATACCCTTGGGCCTCCTGCACATGAGATCGTTTCAGTTGTGGCTCAGATCCAGGGGATTTCATCCAAGGGCCAATCTCCAGAGGCAAATAAGGGTTATGCGCCAGGTGCTTTGTACCCTTTCTATGTGGTTCAGACCCCGGTTTCTGACTTTGGGTCCCACTCTAGGTCCGTGTTGTCGTCGCAAGATGCTAATGACAGACGCTTCCCTCACGGGCTGGGGTGCGGTCTTGGATGGCCATCCAGCCCAAGGGATCTGGAGAGGACATCTTCTCGAATGGCACATCAATTGCCTTGAAATTATGGCTCTATTTCAGGCCCTGAAATACTTCCTCCAGCAGTTGAGAGGCTACCATGTCCTAGTGCGGGTGGACAACACGGGATAGTCTCTTACATAAATCACCAGGGCAGACTGCGTTTGTGCCGCCTGAACAGGCTAGCGCAGCAGGTTCTGCTTTGGGCACAGGACAAGTTCCTGTCCCTCAGGGCGATTTACATCCCCGGGCATATGAATGTGGGAGCAGACTTGCTGTCCAGACAAGCTGTGACACATGGGGAATGGAAACTCCACCCTGAAGTAGTCTGGGAGAGATTTTATGAAGCGGAGGTGGACCTCTTTGCTTCACAGGAGACAGCACCCTGGCCAAGGTCCGTCAACAGGGGTCTTGCCTCTTACTGATTGCGCCCCGTTGGCCGACCAGAATATGGTTCTCAGATCTAATATCCCTCCTCGACGGCTCGCCGTGGGCGATTCCGGTCAGGAGAGATCTCCTATCTCAGGCACAGGGGACAGTATTTCATCCCCGGCCTGAGCTCTGGAACCTTCATGTCTGGCCCCTGAGGGGGACCAACTGAGAGATGCTGGGCTTCCGCCCGATGTAGTAGAGACTATTCTAAGCGCTAGGGCTCCCTCCACTAGAAGGAGTTATGCTTTCAAATGGCACATTTTCGAGAATTGGTGTGTGGCACACCTTGTAGACCCAGTTCACTGCCAAGTTGTTTCAGTGCTGGAGTTCCTGCAAGAGAAATTGTCCTCAGGCACATGTCCTGGTACTCTCAGAGTCTATGTGGCTGCCATTTTGGCTTGCCATGTTCTCATTGACGGGGTTTCTGTGGGAAAGCACCCTCTAGTTGCCCGCTTCATTCGGGGCGCTAAGCGGTTGAGGCCGCCCACCAGAGTGACAGTCCCTTCGTGTGATTTAGCTATTGTGCTCGAGGGTCTGGTTATTGCCCCTTTCAAACCACTAGAGTCAGCGCCTATAAAGATGTTTTTTTTTAATGGCCATTACTTCTCTTAAGAGAATTGGGGATTTGCAGGCTCTGTCAATCTCACCATCCTGCCTGGACTTGTCAAAGTTATTTTGCATCCTCACCAGAATTATCTTCCGAAAGTTCCATTCTCGACCATGAATCCGGTCGTTCTTGAAGCTTTCTGCCCTCCGCCGTTCACGACACCGGAGCAGGAAAGACTTCACTTACTGTGTCCAGTACGTGCTCTTCAAAACTACGTCCACCGCACTAGCCAGTGGCGTAAGTCGGAGCAGCTTTTCATATCCTATGGGGGCCACAACCGGGGGGCGGCTGCCACGAAGCATACTGTATCGCATTGGGTGAGGGATGCTATTGCCCTAGCCTATGAGGCGTGCGGTCAAGCTTCGCCTCTAGGAGTTAGGGCCCATTCAACCAGGGGGTTGCATCTTCTATGGCTTTGGCAAGAGATGTCCCCTTGCAGCAAGTTTGTGATGCAGCAGGTTGGTCCTCTCCGCACACATTTGTTAGATTCTATAGTTTGGATGTTCATGCTACTCCGGACTCGCACGTCCTTGAGTCGACATCCCAGAGTCATGTCTGAGACCTCTTCAATGTTTGTGCACACACTACACAACGTTGGGGGTCCAGACACTTCCAGTGCAGCGGCGTTGGTATTCTCGTACCCAATAGCGCTTTAAGCGCAGCATCGAGAGTAGCTTTTGATAAGGGAACCTCTCAGGTTACTTGACTGTAACCCTGTTCCCTGAAAAAGCGGGAACGAGATGCTGTGCCTCTATGCCACACTGTAAGCGTGACTTGACGTCCTTTCAGACAAAAGTTTGACCTGAGGATGTTTCCGTGTCACATCTATTTATAACCTCCAGGTGTTCGTAATCGAGTGACGTCACCTAACCGAGGTTATATAAGCCAAAGTTTGGCGTGTTTGACACACGTGCTTCAACAACCGGTCGAACAAAGAACGTTCCCAATAGCACTTTAAGCGCAGCATCTCGTTCACACTTTTTCAGGGAACAGGGTTACAGTCAAGTAACCCGAGACGTACACTAAAAAAAAGTAATAATATAACGATAAATAAATGGTAATAAAACTAACATCTTAAATTGAAAAGGTATAAATTAATTTTATTAGTGAAGAGAAACATTTTTTTACAGAGGGCTTTTTACAGTATGAAATTGACTGTTGCTTAGTGTCCATAGTCATGCTGGAAAATAACATAAATTCCAGCATGATCAGTCAAATGGCATTTTCGGCTCAGCTAAAAGACTCAAAAAAGTGTTTCCAAAAAGCAGCATCCAGTTCACATACTTCTGGGGCTGAAAGCACCAGCCAAGCAACTGCCATTAGGATGAATTGGACACTAATGGAAAGCTTTCCCCAAAATATATTAGAACTCCCTGGGAAGAAGCTCCAGACTACACATATGGACAGCAGCTCTGAGAAAGAAGAAAAACAAGCCAAAAACTGTTGTACTCTTCCTTTAACTGAAGACACATGATGAACAGGCAGATAAAGGGCAGGCTGGGGGTGGTTGAGGGTGAAAGCAAGCACCTTTTGCATAGTTACACATGAAGTATTCAAACTGTTGAAATGAAATGAAATGAAATGAAGATAATGCTAATTTTTCAGTTCATATAGGTTATCATCATTCATTTTTCTCAAACATATTCTGTGTGCTCTGAAACAGCAATGATGCCCTAAATCAGCATACATTTCAGCATGGCTACTGAATCTCGTATTATGTATCATTCTGTCCATGATGAGCAATTCAGACAAATTTGTGAATATGTAGTTCATGTGCAGAACAATCAAATAATCTATGAAAGCAAACAGAGGAGCTCCTAATATAATACTACACAACGCTGCAGTTGTTTACAGATCTGTATGTTCAGTGCAGAACTGTAATGAGCATACAGTATGTGTAAATGCACATGGGTATGCATGCGTGTATCTTTCACGTCACACTCATGCCATCCACCTCTAAACCTAACGGTTGCAATGATTATGCACCATCTGCTGAGCTTCACCCCAAACACACAGGCGTATTTAAGTAGAGGCATGCCAGGTCTCATACAAACTCGGTCTGTGTGTCACAGTGACAAAGCGGATTACATATACGACCACAGACATAGCACATGCCCACACACACACATGCAATAGTGCTGTAATATCCACTAACTATTAGCCCTGCTATAATCCCACTGAAACTGACTGTGATGATATAACCACTAACCCTGTGGCACATTAAACACACGCAAACAACATAATGACACATGCTGCACTAGCCAGATTGTCAGTGTCTTCATGAAAAATTAATTTAATTTAGAAAATTCCCACAACAGTATAACTATAAATACACCAATCAATACACGGTCTCATATTCTGTCTCACTCACATACAAATACAGCTGTAGCTGTTGTAATTACTTTTATTGCCATATCACTGCACATGTAGCCCTAAATAGCTTAAAGACTAATAAAAACGATCCCCCCCCCCCCCCCCCCCTTTTAAAGTTTGAAATGTATCTAATCCTGAAGTGTCAGTTCCGGTGACAGTTTATTTGTATTATTGTGCTGAGAGTAAAATTATTGGCTATTAAACTAAGGTTCGTCAGCAGAGGGCACCCACGCGTTGCGCTAGTCATCGGTAGTTGAATACAAAGAAATAGCATTCAGTACATGATAAGCTTTGTGATAGACGCAACAGATGCGCTCCCTTTCTAACCTCTGTCTTTCTTTTATCTTTTCGAACAGAAAATAAATGTGTTGCTCTAAGAACGGACGTCACATCTTTCTTTAAAGTGTAACATATTTTGGCGAGCCAGCCAGGAGGAGGCGATAGAGTGACCAGCACCATTAACCCCCTCCTTCTCTACGAGACAAACCTTCAACAAGATGGACGCCAGTCAGATTCTGCGTGATCAAGTAAGTGCAGCTTTGTGGCAGCTTGGAGAAGAGTCTCTCATGGATGTCGGCAGGTACCTGAAATGTGATGGCCTGGACGGTGGAGAGTCTTGCGGCAAGTCACGGAGGGCACTTATCAAGATGGCCGAGAGTGCATTAGATGAGCTCGAAGAGAATGCAGAGAGCGAAGAAATTAACCAGTACTGTGATGACCTATTACTATTCATTGCAAAACTCAGTAAAAGGAGTAATCAACCAGATCAAGAGGACCAATTAGAGGAGATCCCTCCAAGGGAAGTCATAGGGAAATGTTTCTCACCGTACCCTTCTCCTATCAAGACTACCGATGTCCCACCCAAAAGACGTCTAGAACCAACTCACCCACTGCCTGAGGTAACACTACGAAGGGAATTCAGAATCTGTGGCCAAATTGGAGAGAGTGGTCAGAAGGATAAATTGTCGTATCTCAGTTTGATCCGTCAGATTGAGATGGGAATAGAAAGAGGACACACACAGACTGAAGTAGTGGAAGCAGTAATCAGGGCTGTTAGTCCGGGGCTGCCTTTAAGGGACATGTTAGAGATCAAGCGGGGACTGACTCTTAGTGCACTTCTCACCATCCTGAAAGGCCACTATCGGGTTGATAGCTCCACAGAACTTTACCTCCAGCTCCTTAACATCTCTCAAGAGCCCAAAGAAACTGCTTTAAACTTTGTATTCCGTGCAATCGAGCTTAAGGAGAAGCTGTTATGGAAAGCAACAAATGAGGACACTGATGAGCAGTACAGCAGAGCCGTCATTCAGCGCAAGTTCCTCCGCTCAATAGAAACTGGACTGTTGAGTGATGCGGTGAAGTTCCAAATTTTGCCTTTCCTCAGTGATGTCAGCATTACAGATGAGGAACTTATACAGAAAGTGGATGAGGCAGCAAAGGTCGAAAGTGAGAGACAAGAAAAACGAAAAAGATCCACTGCTGGTAAAACTCCCAAAGTGCAAGAGCAGACTCTCAGGCAAAACCCACATCTGCTCAGAGCCCCTCTAAATCCAAGGAGTCCGACCAAGCAGCAGCAATTAAAACCGTAAAGGGGAATGAGTCTAAGCTTGACACCCTGAATGCTCAGCAGATATTGGAAGAACTTCGCAGGGAAATGAAGCAAATGTTTCTGGCTGTAATGGAAGCAACCCCCCGTCCTCCTGATCAAAAGCAGAGAGTAAAGTAAAGTCGTGACGTATTGTCAAGTATGGTGACCCATACTCGAAATTGGTGCTCTGCGTTTAACCCATCCAAGTGCACACACACAGCAGTGAGTAGTGAACAAGTGCACACACACACCGTGAACACACACTCGGAGCAGTGGGCAGCCATGCTGCGGCGCCCGGGGAGCAATTGGGGGTTCGGTGCCTTGCTCAAGGGCACCTCAGTCGTGGTATTGAGGGTGGAGAGAGCGCTGGACATTCACTCCCCCCACCTACAATCCCTGCCGGCCGGGGACTCGAACCCGCAACCTTTCGATTACGAGTCCGACTCTCTAACCATTAGGCCACGACTTCCCGTAGAGTGAAAGGTTGCAAGAAATGCACGGATGAGGGAGTAGGTAAGCACTGTTTGCACTGCTATAAGTGTGGCCAGGAAGGCCACTTCTCTCGCGGATGCAGGACCACGGTGAGAAACGGGCAGGGACTACCGAGGCGGGGCCAGCAGTAGTCCAAGAACAAGTGCCCCGAAGTGAGCGACCACCACCCAACCCAGCCCTGCAACTAACAACATCCCTTAAAGAAACAGCTGCTGGTGCCCCATCAGCAGTAAATGTGATTAACTACATACCACCTCAACACCAGCCGCAGTTGGTAAGCCTTGTTGGAAGCAGATGTATTGTGGACTGTGTGATGGATGATTGCCCAGTGAAAGCCCTGTGGGACACAGGAGCCCAGTCTAGCATAGTGAATGACCCCTGGCGACTAAACTACCTTCCCCACACTGTCATCAGACCAATTTCAGAGTTATTGAAAGACGAGACACTAACAGTTCTTGCTGCTAACGACACCCCCATTCCATATATCGGCTGGATTGAAGTCAGTTTTAGATTAGGCAGTGACCCCACCACAACAAATAATTTACAAGTGCCGATATTAGTGTCGAGTGACCCAGCAGTTGCCAGTGACCCCATAATTGGCTACAATGTCATTGAGGCCATCATGAACGTAGACGAGGGAAAGACTAAAGGTGGAAAAAGGCAGCTGGCACAGAAAGTGAGTAGAGCCTTCGCAATAACCGTGAAAACTGCTCATCAGGTGGTCAAGTTGATGCAGAATGGTGATTCAGAGACTGGGGTAGTTCGTACTGGTGGAAAAAGAGTGTTTTTACCAGCGAATCAAGTTACCACAGTCTACATAAGAGCACATGTGCGTTCACAAGCCCAAGGCCGACAAATGTGTTTTTCATCTGATATGCTTAATTCTGCACCAGAAGGCTTGACCGACAATGATGGGTTGGTGCAGATCCCCAAAAAGAGAGCACCGTACATACCCATATCTGTGGCCAACACTTCTGATCACACCATCTGTCTGGACCGTCATAGAATAATTGGATACCTGGAACCTGTCAAGGCCGTTTATACGGCACCTGTGCAAATGGAGGAGACCGAGACGACAGCTCAAATGAAGGAAAGCAGAGAAACAAAGCACAGTGAAAAAAGTAACGCACCACCACCAAACACCAGACAAGCTAGAAAACCAACCTCTTGGGACCCCCCTGTGGAACTCTGCCATCTGTCCGAGGGACAACAGGAAGCGGTAAGGAGAGTGTTACGGGAAGAATGTGAGGCCTTTGCTTATGACAGTGATGATGTGGGTTGTATACCATCTCTCAAAATGCATATCACTCTTCATGATACCAGCCCTGTGCAAAAGACCTACATGTCTGTCCCAAAGCCTCTTCGCAACGAAGTTAATGAGTATTTGCAGGATTTACTGAGATGAGGATGGATCATGCCTTCCCGATCCCCTTATTCGTCACTGGTGGTGTGTGTCCGCAAAAAGGACGGGACTCTTCGCCTTTGTGTTGACTTTAGAGAGCTCAACCGCAAGTCAGTCCCCGACCGCCACCCGATCCCGAGGATTCAAGATATGTTAGATGCACTGGGAGGAAGCTCATGGTTCTCTGTCTTAGACCAGGGTAAAGCGTACCACCAGGGTTACCTGGATGAGGAGAGCCGCCGACTCACAGCATTCATCACACCCTGGGGGCTCTTTGAATGGGTCCGCATACCCTTTGGCCTGAGCTCGGCACCCGCAGAGTTCCAGAGGAGCATGGAGCATTGTTTGGCAGATCTGAGGGACACGATTTGCCTCCCGTACCTTGATGACAATCTGGTACACAGTCACAGCTTTGAGGAACACCTGGAGCACATTCGTCTTGTTCTCCAGCGTTATAAGAAACATGGCGTGAAGCTGACCCCAAAGAAATGTGATCTGTTCAAGTCAAGTGTGAGATTTCTTGGTAAATTGGTGACGGGAGAGGGTTACACAATGGACCCTGCGGAGATGGCTCCGGTGATGTCTCTGAAAGAGAAGACACCTGCCACTGTTGGTGAGGTACGTCAAATGTTTCTCTCTTATTACAGACCTTTCATACCCAATTTCTCCCGTGTGGCCCACCCACTGTACAGCCTTCTCACCGCCCCAAACAATGAAAATCATACTCCAAACTTGACCACTAGGAGGCCCAGTAAAACAGGAAAGAAAAGCAAGGGTCACTTACCATCACAGACGCCTATACAGTGGACCAGCTCTCACCAGGAAGTATTGAATCAACTGGTGGATGCACTCACCCAGCCCCCTGTCCTCGGATATCCAGAGTTCACCGAGCCTTTTGTATTACATTGTGATGCATCCCAAGTTGGTCTGGGTGCTGTGTTATACCAGAGACAGCAGGGCAAGATGAAAGTGATCGCTTATGGCTCTCGCACACTGAGTCCATCAGAGAAGAGATACCATCTGCACTCTGGAAAATTAGAGTTTTTAGCGTTAAAGTGGGCCATATGCGAACGGTTCCGGTATTATCTGTACCATGCTCCATCGTTTGTCGTATATACAGATAACAACCCGCTGACGTATGTGCTCACCACTGCAAAACTCAATGCGACAGGACACAGATGGGTGGCTGAGCTGGCCGATTTTAACTTCACAATCCGGTACCGCCCAGGCAAGAACAACTCTGACGCAGATGGGTTGTCCCGTATGCCGTTGAATATTGAGGACTACATGCGCAGCTGTACGGCGGAGGCCAGTCAAGAGGTAATCAGTGCATCTATGGAAAGGGTGGTGGCAGAAAGAAGGAACCCTTGCCGGGGTGTCGGGTTGATACAGGTTAGTGCTTTGAGCCTAGTGAAAGACAGTGAGACTAGCCAACCTCTGACCCCAGAACAAATCCACAAAGCTCAGGAAGAGGATGAAATCCTATCAAGGGTTCTCTGGTACAAGTCACAAAACAGAAGGCCGAATAGAACTGAAGTGAAAGCAGAGAACCCTGCAGTGGCTATTCTGCTGAAACAGTGGCTGAAAATTAATGTGGACCAAGATGGTGTCCTGCGCCGTAGAACTTCCCGTCGAGAACAACTGTTGCTTCCCAAAGCTTACCATCCATTGGTCTTTAAAGAACTACATCAGGATATGGGTCACTTGGGGGTCGAAAGAACACTCAACCTTATTCGAGAACGGTTCTACTGGCCACAGATGAGTAAAGATGTAGAAAATTTTGTCACAAGAGTGTGCGAGTGTCTCAAGAAGAAAAAGCCAAGTAGACAGACTCGTGCACCTCTAATACCGATCCAGACCACCTACCCATTCCAGTTAGTCTCCATAGACTTCCTGCATTTGGATAAATGCAAGCACGGCTATGAGTATATATTAGTGGTCATGGACCATTTTACGAGGTTCGCGCAGGCCTACGCGACGAGGAATAAAGCTGCCAAAACGGTAGCCGACAAGATCTTCAATGACTTCGCACTCAAGTTCGGTTTCCCAAGCAGATTACATCACGATATGGGCAAGGAGTTTGAGAACAGGCTGATGGCCAGCTTAAAAAAACTCTCTGGAATCCAGGGCTCGCACACGACACCATACCATCCCCAGGGAAACGGGCAGGTGGAACGGTTTAACCGCACCCTGTTGTCAATGCTGCGTACCCTGGAGGACAAGGAGAAGGAGGATTGGAAAGAGTCCCTTGCCAAAGTTGTCCACGCGTACAACTGCACAAAGAATGAGGCAACGGGTTATGCGCCTTATTACCTCATCTTTGGACGTTCTCCTCGCCTACCCGTTGACCTGCTGTTTAATCTCAGACAAGAGGAGTCCCATGAAACATATAATGACTATGTGAGTCATTGGAAAAGGAGGATGCAAGAAGCATATCAGATTGCAGCCAGAACAGCCGTTAAGGGAGCAGCTCGGGGAAAAGTTTTCTATGACAGGAAAGTTCAGGGAAGAGACCTCCACCCAGGCGACAGAGTTCTCCTCAGAAACCTCACCCCCAGTGGGGGCCCTGGGAAAATACAGACTTACTGGGAGAAACAGGTGTATAAAGTGAAGGAGAGAAAAGCAGATGGCAGCCCCGTTTATGAGATCAGCCCAGAGAACGGTAAAGGGAGGGACAAAGTGGTCCACAGAAACCTCCTGCTGCCCTGTGACTTCTTACCCTCTGACCAGCCACCGGTAGAGAGACTCCAGCCACAAAAAAACTCTCTGAGCTCACCAAGAGAAAGAACCAGAATCCAACGTCAGCAGCAACAACAGCCAGAACAAAGTGACACCTCTGACGATGAATATGGTGACACCTACCGTTGGCATCTCAGAGCTAGCAGACAGAGACCGCAGAAGCAGACACTTCTGAATCTAAGCAGACTCTACAGAGAGAGAATTGAGTCTCATTTCCAGCTCAACGACTCTCGACGGATGTGGCAGGGACTGAGGACCATCTGTGACTTCGGAAACAAATCCTCCGCGGAGGTGAGAGCAGATCCGTTGCTGGCCGACGAGTTAAACATCTTCTACGGCCGCTTCGATGGCAACGGCGACGGCGCGTTTCTGCCGACCAGCGCGTCAGGAAGCAACAGGCAGAGCAGCGACGATCCTGTAATCACCGTGTCGGAGGATGAGGTTCGGAGGGCGCTAAAGAAAGTGAACGTCAGGAAAGCAGCCAGACCTGATGGGATAACCGGCCGTGTTCTGAGGTCCTGCGCCGATCAGCTCGCTGGTTTGTTCACTTCCATTTTTAATGAGTCCCTTGCTACCTCCGTGGTTCCCACTTCATTCAAAAGATCCATTATTATCCCTGTGCCGAAGAACAATAAACCCTCTTGCCTGAATGACTATCGCCCAGTTGCCCTCACATCTATAGTCATGAAGGTTTTTGAGAGACTTGTAAAGAGCCACATCTGCTCCTCCATCCCTGATACTTTGGACCCTCTTCAGTTTGCCTATCGCCCAAATAGATCCACGGACGATGCCATTTCTCACGTTCTTCACTCTTCCCTCACACACTTGGACAGCAACAATGGGAATTATGTAAGGCTGCTATTCATTGACTATAGCTCAGCTTTCAACACTATAGTCCCCATCAAGCTGGCATCTAAACTCACAGACCTCGGCCTAAACTCCTCACTCTGTGACTGGATTCAAGACTTCCTCACCGGCAGACCTCAAGTGGTGAAAGTTGGCCAGTTCACCTCAAACTCCATCACTCTGAACATAGGAGCCCCACAGGGCTGTGTCCTCAGTCCCCTGCTCTACTCTCTCTACACGCACGACTGCGTGTCCTCTCACAGCTCCACATCTATTGTCAAATTCGCTGATGACACTGTGGTTCTGGGCCTCATCTCCAACAACGATGAGACCGCATACTTGTATGAGGTAGAGAGACTCACATCATGGTGCCAGGACAACTGTCTCTCTCTGAATGTGAGCAAAACTAAAGAGCTGGTCATGGACTTTAGGAAGAGACAGCAGCAGCCCTACTCTCCTCTCAGGATCAGTGGGACCCCTGTGGAGAGGGTGAGTAGCTTCAAGTACCTCGGTGTAAACATCTCCGAGAACCTGACTTGGCCTACACACATCCAATCACAGGTTAAGAAAGCCAGGCAAAGACTGTACCATCTGCGACAGCTGAGGAAATTCAGGGTCTCAACAGCAATCCTGAAAACTTTCTATTCAGGGACCATAGAAAGTGTATTGACTCAGTGCATCTCAGTGTGGTATGGAAACAGCTCCAATCAGGACTGCAAAGCACTACAGAGAGTTGTGCGCTTAGCTGAGCGCATCTCAGGGTCTGCTCTCCCCTCTCTGCAGGACATCTACCTCAAACGCTGCAAAAGTAGAGCTGTTAAAATCATCAAGGACTCTAATCACCCTGGTAACCGACTATTCACTTTGCTTCCATCTGGTAAACGCTTCCATAGCCTGATGGCAAAAACTGAGAGACTTAGGAGGAGCTTCTTCCCCCAGGCCATCAGGCTCCTAAACTCTAACTCTGTGTCATAACATCACTTGACTCCATGTAAATATCACCATATCAATAAGCTATTCATAATTTTTCTCTACCTCATACTGCTGCTATTCAAATACCCTGTACAACTTTTTGCACATTATTTTTGCACATTCCTCTTATTACTATTTAAGTCAACAACATACTGACCTGCACATTTATATTATATGTTTTATCTTATTTTATTTTATTCTTTTATTTTATTTTATGTTTTGTACTTCTCCTTCTTAATATTTGTATTCTATATAATTGCACTGTCCTTGGAGCGGACCTGACCTACATTTCACTGCTGGTTATACCCTGTATAATTGTGCATGTGACAAATAAAACTCTTGAATCTTGAATCTTGAATCCTCTGGCAGAGCCTTTCCAGCCTCAGCAGCAGTGTCCTGAGGGTCATGAAGAGGATGTGCCACTACAGAGCGAAGAGGATGTGCCACTACAGAGCGAAGAGGATGTGCCACTACAGAGAGCGAAGAGGATGTGCCACTACAATCTCAGAGACCTGATTTGGGCTGTGACAGGTCTGAGTATGATGGATCAAGGGCAAACCTTCTACCCTCGACACCAGTAGTGCAACAGACAGTAAGAGAGCGACCTCAGAGATTGAAACATCAGCCTGTAGTACTGAGTTATGATACACTCGGTCAACCGTCCTTGGTTCCACGAAACTGCAAAGTAACAGAGACTCAGGTAACACAGACTAAGGGTTATTGGAGGCCTTGGATGACTGAGGCGCTCTAAAGAAATGCTTAATTTGTTCCCAGAAATGACAGGAGACATTTAATGTTGTGGGGGAGAGTGTAGCCCTAAATAGCTTAAAGACTAATAAAAACGCCCCCCCCTTTTAAAGTTTGAAATGTATCTAATCCTGAAATGTCAGTTCCGGTGACAGTTTATTTGTATTATTGTGCTGAGAGTAAAATTATTGGCTATTAAACTAAGGTTCGTCAGCAGAGGGCACCCACGCGTTGCGCTAGTCATCGGTAGTTGAATACAAAGAAATAGCATTCAGTACATGATAAGCTTTGTGATAGACGCAACAGATGCGCTCCCTTTCTAACCTCTGTCTTTCTTTTATCTTTTCGAACAGAAAATAAATGTGTTGCTCTAAGAACGGACGTCACATCTTTCTTTAAAGTGTAACACACACAAAAATTCAACATTGAATAAACACAAACACATAATACAATCCAATTTACAGGGAAAAAGACATATACATAACAGCATTTGTAAGATGGACCCCCCAAAAAATATATATTTTTAAATCATAAAGTCCTTAAAAGTTTGTAATAATAAAAATTGTTGTTTCATCACATTGTTCAAACATAGAATTTCACATGTGTTCACATACAGCTGTAAAATCTAGAATAGAACTGAAGAGAACAGAAGGGACTATCTGACCTCATGTTCTCAAACTTCTTGTCCATTCATGATGGAATGTTTTTTCATACAGGCAGTTAAGAAGATTCTGGGAATTTGTTTGATTATTCAGAAGGATGGAATCAAATTCTGTTAGGGCAATTATGTTAAATAACAAATACACTGAACTACTCAAGTAAACAAAAAGTTGCTGTCAGCGACTTTACAGGGAGCAGAACAGAATTCTGGGTATTTCAGACATTCCAAACACTCCACAGGGTTAATGAGATTCTTGCAACTCCTTAAATGTTCAGGAAACGCTTGAAGTTTGCATAGGAAAATTAGTAGGAATCTTTGCAATAGTCTTACAAGGGCAATAGAGTTGAGGATCTAAGAACAAGGGTTAAATTTTGGGTACTGAAAAAATAAGAATTGGTCAGTGACGATGAATGCAATAAAAAAGCTGAATAACATGCATGAGATATTTTATGTAAAAGGGGGAGCACTTCCTAAATAATTAGAGGAAGACTGGCAAAGACAAGACATTCATCAAAAATTCAGTCTGGGAAAATAATAAGAAAAAGAACACGTTGCCAAATGCTGCCATTTTGTGTCAATTTAGCATCACTGCAACATAACATAAACATTTAAACACTTTACCCTCTGTCATGGGTCCAGATTTCCCTCTTGCACTGGGTGGAGGGGCTCCCTGAGAATGGCCTTGCTAACAGCAATCCCATCTGGCTGAGCTCCAGCCCTCCTTATTCTACAGGCTGTGGGAAAAAGCGTCCGGCACTGCAGAGCTCTGTAATCATTTCACCAGGACTGAAAACCCAGAGCCCTTGCTGACCTTTTCCGTGTCCAGAGTTTCAACCATGACAAGACAATAGTAACAAACCAGACAAACAGACCAATGGCCAAGATGGTCATTCACAGGAAACCTTAAGGGGGACAAAATCTGCACCCTAGTGCACTCCATGTATCTCCAGGGCAGAATGTGAAGAGAGATTCCCCACAAACCCTACAAAGTGAAAAGATCTGCCAAACTCCAACCTCTCCCACTCTATCTGGGCCTAATCAGTATGTTTTCATTTATACATAAGTTATTTCCTCCACCTACATACAGTGCGGTCAAAAGTCCACACTGAAAATCTAGGATGCAAATCTGTAAATGCACTATAAGGTAAGGATTGAATTATTAGTATTTCTGATTCTAATGTGTGTACTGTACATACACACAATATAGGTTACTTGAAGCTTTAAGTAGCCCAGCGGTGTCTGTGCATTAAAGATATCTATTTCTAGACATGTACACATGCAGAAAAAGGAGCAAAGTAAAACAAAGATATGAGAGCATATAAAACAACAAAGCCTAAATCAGGATTGCGAATTGCAAAGGCGAATGCTGTGCCAACATACCCAAAGGACCAACAGAAATAGAAGTAAAATACAACAAGAGACAGAGATACAGGTGAAATTAGAGAGAAACAACAGGAAAATGTAAAAATAACAGCAGACGTATTAACAAGAGAGAGTAGTCACCCAAAGACGAAGATAGAGGCACTATAAATGTGCTCCTTCCACTGGGAACAAGAGAAAGAGGGCAGGAAGGAGACTATAATAGTAAAAGTTGAGGAAGGTTAGAGACTGAGAGAGCAGAACATGGGATGAGGGTATACAGACACTTCACATATCAATAAACCTGTCAATGTCTATTCATTTTAATTTCATGCTCTAATAATCTTGTCATACAGATCTATATTCATTCTCTCTTTCCATCTGACCCTTTCATCTCTCAATCCCACAGTGCAACACTGCTAATGTGATGTTTGGACTTTGGACTTCATGACTTCAACAGTTTACAGCTTTTCAAGTCATTACGGGCCATGATAGAAAAGCACACGTTCCTTCAAGACATTCTGGGACAGCCTGGGGTGTAAAGGTGGGGCGTAGAAGTATATGACACACTTATTGTGCTGGATTTACATGCACATGTACATGAGGGGAACACAAAGGATGCAGTGCAGACAAAGCACAGGTAGATCAAAAGCTCCCAGATTGACATATTTAGTCTGTGAATGGCAGAGAAGGAGACACAAAGACAAGACAGAGAGAGAATAACAGTGTAGGGTTAATGAAATGTATTATGATAGCACCAGCTGAGGCAGCAGTAGTGCTTGTATAGGTAGATCACGCCTGATTACTGATTCTTAATAGGAGGGATTATGCTCAGTCCGGCCCTGGCTCACCCACTGATCACCCTCCAACACTCATACTCTGTGTACACACAGATGAAAACACGTACATTCATTCATGCATTTTAAACACAGCCCATATCGCCGTCATCCGTCATTATCAGTGGACACACTGTGTAGATATTTCTGTATTTGGTTGTTCTAGGCAGTCTGACCCTGTGTGTTCCAAGGCATAATTTCACTGTCACTGAAAAATGCCGAAAGCTTTTTAATAGAGGTCTCTAATGAACACACATTTACAGTGCTCTGAGGACCAAAGAGAGGTGGCAGCTACTCAAATGGAGGGAATATCTCTTTTGCCTTCCTAACATGAATTTGTTTCAGTTTTCTCATGTGATTTGTCTGTTTACTGTAAGACCAGTATGTCATATATAATTTTATATTTTGGTTTTAACATTCTTACATTGAAATATAGAGAATAAAAGTTTTTTTTTTAATGTACCGGTACATTTTAATATAATATAGTTGGATAAGGCAACATTTACTTTAGGCCCACATCCCTCAAACAAGTTAGATTTTTTGGTCTTTTGTTGTAAAAAGTTTGGGTAGACCAATGCTACTCTGGGCATGTGACCAAAAGTGCAAAATTAATCTTACTGGGTGGACAGTTTTCTTCACAGTGATATAGAAAAAGATTAGAACACCTCTCGCATTGACAACATACAAATGTTTGTGTCAGTGTTTCATTCATTCTATGTTTAGCCTACTGCGCCGAGCATTTGCCTTGGTGTGAATAGTTGTTCATAATGGTTTAAAATCGTGAATGTGAAAAGAACATGACAAAATATAGGCAAAAAGAATCTTGTAAGAGATGTGGTCATGGCCGTCTATAATGTTCACAAACATTTACAAACCGGCCTGAATGGATCAAGCTGGTAAAAATGAACGGAAATTTTGAAAATTCACTTAGCTTCTCATGCTGCCAGATCTTGAGCCCTTGAAAACAAATTTTTGACTGAACATTACAAGCGCAAGTAGCATTTCCTACATAACTCGGCAACATTCAATTTAGGCAGGTCCTTGCCGAGAGAGAAACAAGCATACGAGACAACAAGGCCATGCTCATACAGACTCCCTAACATGGAATGCATATCCAAACAAGATCTAGTACTGGGTGTGACTGTGTTTATGGTACTCTTTCTGTTGATGTGGAAATGTATGTGGTCGTGTGTCAATGTATTCACTTGTCTTGACCATGTAAGTGATCTGCATGAGTACTGCTTTCATTTAAATGATGTTTCTAGGTTGGAGAGCAGGAAATTTTGAGTTCTGAAAGTTACGTTATATTTTGCAGTGCAATAAACTATTTTATCTCAAAAGATCAAGGAGAACTCCTTATGATATGATCCATTTAAATTATTTTAAATGTAAATGAAGTCTGATACAATGTTTCCATACATCTGAACTGAGTTCTGACACTTGCTTAAAGGGATAGATCACTCAAAAAATGAAAATGTCTGTCATCTGTCATCATACTCATCTTCATGTTGTTCTGTGAAACAAAAGAAGAACCGTCTGATTTGTCCATGCAATTGAAATCAATAGTCGCTAAAATGTTTTGGTTCTTCAAAATATCTTCTTTTGTGTTCCACAGAAGAAAGAATGTCATACAATGACATGAGGGTGAGTAAATGATGACAGAATTTTTGTTTTTGAGTGAACTCTCCATTTGTGTGACCAATTGTCACACAGCTTATGGTCATAGTTTGTCCTGTCACTGGAGGCACATCACAAGATGATCAGTTGTCCAATCTTTGTTTGATGGATAGGTCATTAACATGTGTCACCAAATCAAGCATAGGAACGTATATAAAATATACTGTATATTATTATTCCTCAAAAAATGTTTTACATTTAAAGCCCAATTCTAAACTCTCTTAAAAGCTGAGAGTTCCTCTCGAGTGGGAAACTAGGCCATCTCCACCTCCCTGACTCAGCCATTTGTTTTTGAGAATGTGCTACAAAAACAACATTATTGTCTTTAATTAAGCTGCACTCACAATGCTCATCTATTTGCTTCTCTTCCTCCCTCTGCATCCCTCTCTCTCTCTCTTTAGCTGCTCTGTGAGGACACTTCCTTGTGTCACAGGCTCTCTTTGTGCCTGCAGCCAGCAGCATGTACGTGGGAAGCAGCAGAAACTAGAATCCGCTGCCAAGGCAAGTCTCCCATCTTCTTAATGAGAACGGCGGGCACATGGGAGTATCTATGTGCGAGACAGAGATTGTTACTAATGACAAGAGACACATCCTTCTTCTCTGTTCACTCACACTTTAAGTTTTGGTTCAGATTCATCTCTCGTTTTCACCTAAAGCCTCAAGGTTTGAGTTTGTATCCTCTATTGAACCTTTTGGTTCATTCAACGCTGTGAAAGCACAGACAACATCAGCTCTGCTTGTAGCTTACCATGCCACTCCACAAACACCGTAAACGACTGCAACATTTTTTCCCAGTTTCTTAGCAACACTACAAGCAACAGGGGCACCTCTGTCTCTGTTTCTAGGCAACACTGCAGTGATCGCCCCCCTCCCCTTGCGATGAGCAGGCTGGCAGTGGGCTACAGAGTCTACCTGTGTGTCATGTGCCACTGCACCGCATCCAGCACTTCAGATTAGCATGAGGAAAACAGTCAACATCAAATGCCAAGAGCCCCACAAAACACACGCACATGCACTCGCCTGCATGGATTAGTATATTATTATGAGAGTCTGTCCATATTGAGCTGTCACAGCCAATCGGAAGTCAGGAATTAGGGTGAAGCAGAAAAAGAGCATAAAATATCTCTCTAGAAGCTGTAATTCACAGTAGACTTTCTAAATTATTATTCTGTGTTATTTTTGTCTATGACCATTCAGACTGCAATATCATTTTTTTGTCTTTTGGGAAAAAAGATAATTCCATCAGGACCTTATGGTACGACTAAGATAATCCATACACACCAGAAAGCAGTCAAAAATTAGAGTATTTCAATCAGTTTTTGACATCTCCTTCAGCTTCTGAGCAGCTTTGTGAATCATCTCAGGGGGACTGAGCTGGAGGGCCTACACAGGATGCTATCTTTATTAGGTCTATAACTCAAACCACTGTTAATATTTAATTACCATTAATGCAAGATCGAGCCTCAGAATTTCCATATTGCACATGCTGTTTCAGATCATGCTCATTTACTGATGGAAATGTACCGTCAAGCTCTGAACTCAAAATCACGGGAGAGCTGGATCCAAATGTAGATTATTTAATAAAATAATAACCAAAGTACAGTACAAAGAACATGGGAACATGAAAAAACAAGGAAATCGAAACTGAGCACACCAATGAAACAATAAGACAAGACTTGACAATGAATACAGAAACCACTCAAGGCTTAGGTGTAATTAGACTAACAAGACACAGGTACAAACAATCAGCAAGATAACAAAAGGAACAATAAACAGGAAAAACTACAAAGAATACAGACAGGTAGTACATAAAACGTACAGTGCAAATGTTGCAAAATGATCAAAGACGTGTTTTGTGCATGTTCACATACAGAAACAGTTAAAAGCAGTGCTTTTGTGTGCACTGTCCAATAGCATAACCTCCCAGGAAAAATAGCATTGTTCGAATATTGTGATGTTCTTAAGGCCAAAATCACGCTTGCAAATTTGTTAATTTTACACAATAGTTCAGTTAATACTGTAAAAGTTAATACTGAGCAACTTTTTAGTCACATTTAATTTGACACAGCTCATTTTACTCAGTGATTTTGTCTAGTTTTGCTTCGTAGGGAGTTTAATTGACAGGCGATCTGACCAATCATATCATCAGATCCACCATCTTGTCTGACAAATAAATCATATATCATGTATATTAACTTTGGAGGACTTACAGTTTGTTTGTTTTTTTCAATTGCTAACAAGCATTGTTCAATACTGAAACCACATTTTCAAAACTGTTCATAGTCTGCATTACCAACATTAATCTTGGCCAAACAGTTGATTTCACCTCCAAACCTCACCAACAAAACACTTCATATAGGTTTCATCATAACACTGGGAACAATTCTCATTCAAAAAAACATTTTATTCATAACACACTAAGAAATACAAACAACAGGGAGCATTACATAAACGATGAACTTTTATCTTTGAAGTTTGAATGATTTGTCACATAAGCATTTCATCATAGGATAAAGATAGCATTTTTTCATTTTACTGACTGTATTACAGCACAAAGAATGAAGGAGAAAATCAGCATTTCCCCCCTATTTCTTTACATACCAAAAACTAAAATCCATCAATATTTACTTGTGAAAAATTTACACATACAAAATTTACTTGTGAAAAATAAAACCACATAAAAAAAAATATAAAAATTTGAGAGAAATATTCATCTAAAATAATAATAAAAACAAATTCTGAAGTAATAATTACAAAAAAAACCAAAACATCAGTCTAGCCTAATGAGGTGCTGTATGTGCAGTATTGGAGTCCCAGCTGCTGCAGGAGTCTTTCTGTGTTGAGTTTGTGTGTTCTCTCTGTGTTGATGTTGGTTTCCTCTGGGTTTCTCCCACATTCCAGAGACATACAGGACAGGTGAACTGGAGACTGTAGTGAGTGTGAATATGAATGTGTGTGATGGACTGGCCATCTGTCCAGGGGGTTTTCCTGCCTATGACCCAGGAAAGGCTCCAGCCTCATGACCCTACATAGGACAAGCGCTAGGGAAAATGTATGGAATAGATGGATGAATGGATGTACTGTAAGGCTTCTAGTCATCCCTCTCTCTGCTGCTCTTTTTTCCCCCACCAATGTGTCTTCCTTGATCCATGTTCCCAAACAAAATGATTCCAAAGCCATCCATTTATCAAAAGATAACCAAAAAGAAAGAAAAAGAAAGAAAGAAGACTAAAAATAGGACATCTGGCTTGCCTTTCAGCTGAAATTGCATTTAGTTGTGTTTGGAATAATTATTATTCAATTTCATAATACTGTAAATATTCTGCTAAGATTTTATATTTCAATATAATTCCTGCAGAAATGGACAGTTTGCCATCATTCTGATTTGAATGTGCTTTTATCAGTTGTGAATATACATTTTTTATACATTGTGAATATTACATTTTTCAAATGCTGACAAACTGCAGTGTTTTGCCAGTTGTGAGTATGAATGACAAAAGTGTTTGTGGATTTTGAAGTTCCAAAACCACTGCAGAATTATCTCTGACACTCAACAAAAACCAATAAAGGCCTTTTTTTCAAATCAAATTTTTTTTTAATTGGTTCAAAGAGTGAATAATTTAATGACTTGTAAAGAGCCACTTGTAGCCTTACAGTGTAACCTGGAAGAAGACCATGTTTACACACACACAGACAGTCTAAATTCTAGTTCTAGAACTAACTGTTATACTGTATAGACAGTCACTGAAGTCCTGTTGGATGGAGAGAGAAATAAAGGATATCACAGCCATAGCTCAAATTAAAATCGACAAAAGAATCTCTGCTGAAGTTAAGAACGTGTCACTAAGATGGCGCCGGTGAGATCGGCTGCCGTCACGACTGCTCCGACCAAACTTTGTCTTCTTTTGTTATTTTTTCGTATTGTTAACTATAAACACCGGTTTCTTTTTGTAAGATGGCCATTCTTACATACGACAGGGCCACTCTTATTTCTATTGGTGCACAATGCACTAACCTTTCGCCGTTTTTGAACCCGGACCCATCCTGGCCAAGCGAGATCCTGAGGAGGAACAATGGACGCGACCCGTACCGGCGTCCTCGAGGGAAACGAGCCGGCGTCAGGAACAGGCTGAGGGCACGCGCACACCGCGCTCCCTTACCAAGTGTCCTGCTCGCCAATGTCCAGTCGCTGCATAACAAACTCGATGACCTCAGGGCAAGAGTCAAGTTCCAGAGGGACATTCGGGACTGCAACCTTCTCTGCTTCACCGAGACATGGCTGAACCCAGCGGTACCAGACCACGCCATCCAGCCGGCCGAGTTCTTCTCGGTTTACCGCATGGACAGAACGCTGGACTCGGGGAAGACTAGGGGAGGTGGAGTATGTCTGATGGTGAACAAACACTGGTGCGACAGCGCGAGCATTGTACCCCTCTCACGCTCCTGCACACCGAATCTTGAACTTCTGACCATCAAATGTCGCCCTTTTTATCTCCCTCGGGAATTTAGCTCGGTCATCGTCAGTGCCGTTTATATTCCACCTCAAGCGGACACGGACACTGCGATATGGGATTTACATGAAACACTACACCTTCACCAGACACAGCACCAGGACGCCGCATTCATTGTTTTGGGAGATTTCAACAGTGCCAACCTCAAGCGTGCACTGCCGAACTTCCATCAGCACATCAGCTGCCCCACCAGGGGCGAAAGGACATTAGATCACTGTTACACCCCATACAAGAACAGCTACAAGGCACAGTCACAACCACCGTTTGGGAAATCGGACCACGCCGCCATCTTCCTCATGCCTGTTTACAAACAGAGGCTGAAACAGGAAGCCCCGGTGCAGAGGGAGGTCCAACGCTGGACGGACCAATCGGTGGCCGCTCTGCAGGACGTGCTAGATGACGCAGACTGGGACATGTTCCGGCGCAGCTCTGATGTCGTCAGCTTGTTTACGGAAGCGGTCGTGGGATTTATAGAGAAACTAATGGATGATACGGTGCAGAAAACCATCATCAGGACGTTTCCCAACCAGAAGCCGTGGGTGGATAAAACCATCCGCGACGCCCTGAGATCCCGCTCCGCTGCCTACAACACAGGGCTCATCACCGGGAACATGGATGACTACAAGGCTGCATCTTACAGCGTGCGCAGATCGGTGAAGGAGGCGAAGCAGCACTACGGGAGGAGACTAGAGTCGCAATTCCAACATGGCGGCTCTAGGAGCCTGTGGCAGGGACTTAAAACCATCACGGACTATAAAACACCACCCTCCAGATCGGGGAATGCGGACGCTTCTCTGGCTGACGAGCTGAACACTTTTTATGCTCGCTTTGAGGCTGCAGCTAATCACGCTAACGGCGCTAGCAGTGCTAACTGCATGCACGCTGAGGAAGCCGGTGAGGACAACGTATTCACCATCACGGAGCATGACGTGAGGAGGGCATTCAGGAGAGTGAACATCAGGAAGGCAGCAGGACCAGATGGCATCACAGGTCGGGTTCTGAAGGCCTGTGCTGACCAGCTAGCACCGGTGTTCACCGAGATCTTCAACCTCTCCCTGGAACAGTCCATAGTCCCCTCATGCTTTAAGCAGTCCACCATTGTTCCTGTCCCCAAAAAACCCCAGCCCACCTGCCTAAACGACTATCGCCCTGTAGCCCTCACATCAGTGGTGATGAAGTGCTTCGAGAGACTGGTCAGAGACTTCATCATTGCATCACTACCAGACACACTGGATCCACTACAGTTTGCATACAGACATAACCGCTCCACGGAGGATGCCATCTCACACCTCCTCCACACCACAACAAGTCACCTGGACTGCAGAAAAGGGAATTATGTAAAAATGCTGTTTGTGGACTACAGTTCAGCGTTTAACACCATAATTCCCTCCACACTCACCTCCAAGTTGGAGGTCCTTGGTCTCAGCACATACTTGTGCCAATGGATCTCCAGCTTCCTGAAGGACAGACAGCAAGCCGTACGGATGGGTAAACACAACTCATCCTCCATCACCCTAAGCACTGGAGCCCCTCAAGGTTGTGTTCTGAGCCCCCTGCTGTACTCACTGTACACTTATGACTGTGTGGCCACTTCCAACTCCACCACCATCATCAAGTTTGCTGATGACACTGTTGTGTTGGGCCTGATCTCAGACAACGACGAGACGGCCTACATACAGGAGATTAAGATCCTGGAGAGTTGGTGCCAGGTGAATAGTCTACACCTGAACATCAGCAAAACTAAGGAGCTGATAGTGGACTTCAGTACGAAGCAGGAGCGGTCATACCAGCCGATCACGATCAGAGTGGACAGCTTCAGATACCTGGGTGTTCACATCACGCAGGACTTGACTTGGTCCTGTCATACCAGCACCCTGGTGAAGAAGGCCAGGCAGCGTCTGTACCATCTGAGACGCTTAAGGGACTTTAGACTTCCCTCTCGGGTGCTTAAGACTTTTTACACCTGCACCATCGAGAGCGTCCTGACGGGCAGCATCACTTCCTGGTTCGGGAACTGCACTATGCAGGACAGACGAGCCCTCCAGAGGGTGGTGCGTTCAGCGGAACGTACCATTCACACCGAGCTCCCTGACCTGCAGGAGATCTACAGCAAGCGGTGCCTGACCAGGGCCAGGAAGATAGTGAAGGACCTCAGCCATCCCAACAATGGACTCTTTTCTCTGCTGCGTTCAGGGAGACGCTTCCGCTCCATGAAGGCGAACACAGAGAGAATGAGGAGGAGCTTCTTCCCGCAGGCCATTCGGAGTCTTAACCTCTCTCCACTCTAAGCACATCAC
The DNA here is from genome assembly GCF_936440315.1 of Barbus barbus. NCBI lineage: Eukaryota > Metazoa > Chordata > Actinopteri > Cypriniformes > Cyprinidae > Barbus > Barbus barbus. Next base: position 30,266,498 of record NC_136729.1, read on the forward strand.
CCCACACTTCCACTTTGCACATTTTCAAATACAATCTGCACTAATTTGTAGAAGGGTTACGTAAGGATAAATGAGTGGGACTTACATACCATTTGTCTTGTCTTTAGTATTCCTTTACTCACTTATACACTTTACTGCACTGCACAGCACACGGACACTTTATCACTGACATACACTTTACTTTTTATAGAATCTATATAGAATCATATTCTATTTTTATTCTTCATATCTATTTTTTCTCATATCTATGTTATTTTATTTTATTGCTAGTTTATTTCTGTATATATGTTTACTGTGCTTTTTCTATTTGTATTTTTGTAAACTTGAGGTTTTTCTTAATTTTGTTGGACAATTTGTTGGACAGTCCTACAATACATTTCCCTACATGTCGTACTACGTATGTATATGTATGTGACAAATAAAATTTGAATTTGAAATTTGAATTTGAATCTAAATTTACAGTGCTTTGAAATGAGCTATAACAGAAAAAAAAAAAAAAACTGACAGGGAAAAAGTGGGTCCTTCTATATTGGTGCTTTTATCTCAGTTTGAAAAAAAATGTGTTTCTCTACGAAAAAAAAATATTTGTTTCTGGCTTTTTGTTGAGGAGCTCATTTCAAGCATCCTGTATTGTGTTAACAGTGTTTCTCGATTATAAGGTCTTAATGAAGGTATAGTTTGGGAGGGTGTAGGAGTGCTGAGCTGTACAAGTCTCTCAGTGAGAACAGGTGTTCCCAAGAGGAGGTCAAGTGTGTGTGTGTTTGGAGAGGTGTACTGGGAAAACTGAGTCAGGCTCACCATGTTAGCGGGAGGTCCTGCACCATCAAACCACCCTGTAGGATTAAAGAGCAGCAGTAATTTTCCTGTAATAAGAGAGTGTTGATGGGAAGCACATAGCCAGTGATGGTTTGTAAGAAGAAATTATTTCTTCTTGTCTTTTTTTAATACTTTTTTGGCAGCCGTTGCAATCAAACAAATATCACAAAGCTGTGTAATGTGTTGTGTATTTTCACTTTTCTTCATAATCACACAAACCCTCTTATGTCCTTGAGCTGCCATTATATTAATAAACAGAACTTGCATTTTCAAAGTAATCAAAACAGTCTCTCTTTAGTTAATGCATCTTTTAATGTGAAAAGAATAGCAGCTCTAAAAGTAGAAGATATAATAGTGTCCGGCTGTACTGTACAGAAATGGGATCATTCAAGGTCATTGGTTGTCAAACACTTGGCAGTAGAGACAGACTGGTAGACACACAGATGGACTTCACTTGATCCTCTGTCATTTAAATGCAGTGTCAGACTATTCTTCCTCATGATAAAGCAATGTAAAGCACGTAGAGTTATCATATTTCTAAAAGTATTTCCTTATTAAAAACAGGATGGTAATGAATTCTAGTGAATTAAAATTGAAATTGTAGCATTCACAACCACACCTGCTCCCATTCATTTGGTTGACATTCACGCATGCTTGACGTTTATGAAGCAGAACAGATGAGAGAAATGAAGAATGCTAATTAAATTTAGAGATGGTGAAAGAGAGTGCATGCTTATACAAAGAGTAGACATATATTGAAATATTTACATTGAGAATATAAATAAGTTTTTGTATATATTTATATTCAATAGATATATTCTTTCATGATTCATTGCATGTTTTTGCATTAACATTGAACTGCCAAATGTACACTACCACTCAATGGTTAGGGGTCAGAATTTGTATGTATTTATTTATTGAATAAGTCTCACCAAGGCTGTATTTATTTGAGAAAAAAAAAAATAGTAAAAAAGCAGTATTGTGAAATGTTATTTCAGTTTGTTTATTATACAAATATACACTGTTTGTGTGTGTGTGTGTATATTATGTCACGAATCCGGCCTATGAACTTCCGTTCACTCGCTCACCACATTGACTCATGCACTACACTAACTGTTGCATGTCACCGCCGGACTACAATTCCCATCATCCATTGCACTGAGACACACGCACACACAGCTGATTGCACTGATCACACAGCTGATTCCCATCACACGCCTTACTTAAAAGCCATGGACTTCCTCAGTCAAATTGCTGAGTATTGTATAGCGTATATCACTCTCCTAGCGATAGCTACTCTACGGAGCCCACTTAGTTGTCATAGTCTTGACTGTTTTGATTCTTGCCTTGTTTCCTGGATTAACCTTTTGCCTTGCCGTTCGGACTCTGCTTGGATCTCGTTTGGATCATTGCTCATGGTCTTGGACTACCCCTCTTCTCAAGCCCTCTGGATATTGTTTGCCGCTCAAAGACCCACCCTCGCCATAGGATTAGTCTTTGTCATGCCTGTGTTATACCTGTTTGCTGATGTTTTGACCCTGCTTGGGTTTTGACCACGTCTTGGAATAAAGCCTGCAAATGGATCCTTACGTCTCGTTCGCTCCGTAACTAATACTGTATGTGTGTATATATATGTGTGTGTATGAAGAGTTCAGATACAAAAGCCTCTAAGTACGTCTGACATTCTTTAAAATGACCATTTCTTTCTGGCTACAATGTATAGTAAGTACTGGTACTTCTGAATGGGTTGCGGCAGGGATTTAGCGCATTTGAAGTGAAAGTTCTCTCTCTGTCTCTGTCTCTCTGTGAGCGGAAGTTGAGTGAGTGGATGTGAGTTTGGGAGCGTGGTTTGGTTTTTTTTTTTTTTTTTTTAAGATATTTGGTTATTTTTAGTAGTCTAGTTTGTGGTTTAGATTTTTTGGTGGCGGCGACAACCGGGTTAACCGGGAGTCATGCCGGTTCATGGAGCTGGAGTTTTGTGGCTAGCTTTGATAAAGTTGCAACAATTGTTGAAAAAGGTGTAATAATTAAAGACATCTTTGTTCAAGCGACTCCGCTCGTTAATCCAGCAAAAAAGATTGTTTTGTCCCAAGTCCATTTATTAGTAACGAGATGTTAGAGAGGGAACTTGCGAGACATGGACAGTTAATGTCGCCGATTAGATCGATTTCTCTCGGCTGTAAATCTCCGCGATTGAGACATGTTTTATTTAGAAGGCAAATTTTATGGTTCTGAAGAACAACAGTGAAGGTTTGAACTTAGTGCTCAAATTTAGAGTGGATGATTATGACTACAATGTTTGTGTATCCTCAGAAAAAATTAAGTGTTTTGGATGCGGAATGGCGGGTCACCTCATACGTTCCTGCCCATAAAAAAAAAAAAAAAATCACTGCTGAGATTAATAATAAAAATACAGAACAAGGTGAGTCAAGTAAGTCTCAGACACCAAAGCAAAATGAATTGGATGAATCTCAGAGACTAGAACAGGGTGAATCAAATAAATCTCAAGGACAAAAACAGAACGAGCAAAATGATCTTCAGGGACTGAGTTAAATCTCATGAAACAAAGAAAAATGAGTCAAATGAATTTCAGGAAAAAGAACAATGAATTAAATGAATCTCAGGGACAAAAACAAAATGATTCAGATTTAACACAAATTAAACAAATACACAAAGCTCAGAGGTTAGACTTAGTCATTCAAGAGGATTCTGTTGAAAATAGTCCGCCATGTAATATTGATACTGAAAAGGAGGCCAGTACTACCACTCAGAAGGAAGTGGAGGAGGGAGGATGTTCTTTGGATGGAGAAAGTGCGATGATTGTAGATGACAACACTATCAAAGATAATGAGAGGAAAAGAAAAATTACAGACGGTGGTCAATCTTCTGTTAAAATTAAAAAGTTTCCTCTTCATGATTGACTTTTGACAGTGATGCTGAAGTGGACTACTCTATGTTGAGTATTAATAATTTTCTTAAGAATAGTAAAGGAGCTAGAAATCTGAAAATTGAGAGTGTGTTTCCTGATTCACAACTTTTCATTGATTCCGTTAAGAATTTTCAAAAATGTTCTGAACGTGAAGGAGATAAAGTTTTCACTGATCAAGAGATTTATCGTTTAAAGAAACTTGTTTTGAAAGCTAAAAGACCGTTAGAAGATGTTGAATATGTCTAGTACTTTACATTTGTTTTGTTTTTCTCTTTTTCTTTTGTATTCTGAGTGAGTTAAAAATAGGTAGTCTGAATTTAAATGGAGCTAGAAATGAAAAAAAGTGTTTCTTTTTTCAGACTGTGCTCCCTTAAAAAATTGGACATTATTTTTGTACAAGAGACTCCTAGTACTGCTGATAATGAAGTTGACTGGAAGAGAGAATGGGAGGGTGATGTTTTTTTAAGTCATAAAACAAGTAATAGTTGTGGAGTGGCTTTTTTTTTTTTCTCCAAAAGTTTTAATCCTCAGTCTGTTGAGTAACTAGAGGTTATTAAAGGTCGATTGTTAAAAATTATAGCAATATGAAAATGTACAATTTGTATTTATTACTGTATATGCTCCAACTGTTGGTATAGAGAGATTGACTTTTTTTGGATACTGTAAGTGATGTTAGAGATTGTAATGATCAAGATTTTTTTATGTATAGGTGGGGACTGGAACTTGCTGTCAAAAATTCAAGCACTTCTTGTTTTGTTTTTTGTTTTTTGTTTTTTTGTTTTTTTTGGGGATCGTCTGCATTGGACACCTCAGTGTATTATTTTTACCGAAAGATGTAGGACAAGGTTTAATTCAGCTGAGCAGCAGAGGGGCAACTTTTCATTTCCAGTTTGTGCAGAGGTTTCTATGTGGTCCTAAGGAGAGGACAGAACATCATAGTTCATTGTATTGGCCTCTTCATGAACCAGTTGTGTATGGGACTCGTCTGAGTGCAACCTGTCAAATAGGTCCCAGTCTCCTTAGACAGTTTTGTATGTCTAATGTAGTGACTTTGGGACATGTGATTCAGATTCAGAATGGGATTCCTTGCTTCTCATTTAAAGATGCACTCTGTTCGTGTAATTGCTTCTTTGCTAAAAAAAAAAGCTTTAACAGATTGAATGTACATTGTTGAATCTGTATTGTTCTGGTTCTGTTCAACCTAGTGTTGATGATATTTTTCCTTTGGTGAGGATTTTCCCAGATTTTAAGGACTGTACAGGTTTCTTTCTAAAAATTGATAATTCAAATGTGTTTGTGCATGATGCTGATAAGAAATTATGTAGATTGGTGGTTAAAATTTTGAATAAAGATAAATTAAATGAAAATTGACACTCCATGGAGAGCTCACTTCGGTTTGATTGATGGTGTTGGACCTGAATGGAGAGCGCTGTACAAACCTCCATTGTTGAAGAAAGTTGCTGATTTGCAGTGGAGGGTTTTACATTTAGCTATTGCTGTTAATGCATTCATTTCAGTGTTAAACTCTGATATTAATCATGATTGCCCTTTTTGTACTCTTCGTGAGACAGTCTTTCACTGTTTTATGGACTGTTGTCATCTCTTATCACTGTTTTCAATGTTGGAGGATGTTTTTAAATTGTTAGGAGTGTCTTTCCAAACAGTTGTTTATTTTAGTTTATAGGTATTCCCAAAAAAGGAGACAGCAATGTCAACTTTTCAATTTTATTTTGGGAAGAGCAAAGATGGCTGTGTATGAGTAGACGAAATAAGGTGGAAGGATCCACAGGTGATAATGCTGTTTTTGTCAATGTTGAAAGCTCGTTTAAAAATAGATTTGAATTATTACAGGTTGATGAATGATTTAGAAAAGTTTTCCAATATATTGTGTTATAAAGAGGTGCTCTGCGCTGTTGTAGAGAATTAGATTTTCAAGAATGTTGATTTAATGTGATTTTTATTGTTCGTTTTTTTTTTTATATAATTGTTTTAATAAAGTATTTAAAATCTCTCTCTCTTCTTCAGAAATCATTCTAACATGCTGATCTGGCACTCAAGAAACCTTTTGTTATTATTATCAGTGTAGAAAACAGTTGTGCTGCTTAATATTGTGCAGAATATTTATTTTTTTGAATAAATGTTTAATGTAATGCAACGGTACTGCATAAAAGTATTAATTTCTTTCCAAAAATATGTATTGACTCTAAACGGTAATGTACATTTTTAAACTGTGCTTAAAAGGTCAGTCTAAGTTTTTTTTATGCTTTAAGTCATGTTAATATACTAAATGAATATATCCTGACTTTATCACCAAATTGATGAAGATTTATGTGGATTGATGTGAAATTCTAGAAATGCAAAAGTAATGCGTGCAAGACAATTACAGTTTGAAGTACTTTTTCTTTTTTTTGAATAACTTCCCCACACTTCATATTTACAGCATAACTTTATACTTTGCCATTCTGGGTCTCGTAAATGACAGCTGTGCTGCTTCTGTGGTGAAAATTTCATTTTTTATTGTTTTATTTGTACTACCTACATTTGCGCAGCAATGACTATGTCTTGTTGAAGTTATAGAGTGTGCTGTGCAAATCTACACTAGGCCCTATCAGAAATAGTTAAGGCGACTGCGAATGTTCCTCTCAGACTGTTTGGCTGGTGTTTGCTTACAAGGCCGTGTGAATGGTGACACCCTGCTGACTACACCAGTCTACTTCAAACATCTGGGGAAATACTAACCCCCATCACACACAAAAACACACTCAGACACACAAACTGATCCTGCAAATAGCTCGCCGGTTGCTGAGCTGGCAGACATTTTTTCATGTTCTCTTTGACTATGAGGGGCAGCCATTTTGCCCCCTGGTGTATGAATCAGATTTATGATGTTCATTATGGTTGCTACTATTCCGCTCATGCAGGCAGGGCAGTAAAACACCCCTAGAAGCACACATCTGCAGACCGCCTTTTTTACGAGCCCCCGTGCCAGGCTTCTAGGACAGACTGCAATCTATCAACATTCATTTCCACCACAGCCAAGAACAGAGTGGAAAGAGAGTCTCTGTGTGAGAGACTGAGCTCGAGGAGAAAGAGAGAGCAAGAGGCAGAGGAGGATCAAGAGGACAAGCAAAAGCACTTTTTGTTTTGATTCTGGCTCATGAATTAGGGTTTTCACACACACAGCCAGATTCCCTCCACTGACTCCGTCCATACAGAACAAGATTATTATCTAGGCCTCCCGACGATGTGTTCTTTCCCCCTGCCACTTATTGTACACAACTTGGCTAAAGCCCTGATTTTCTTCAAGGGAGACAGTCGGAGACCATAATCTTAAAGGGATAATTCACCCAAAAATTACAATTCTGTCATTATTTACTCATTTTTACATTGAGAATATTATTGTGAAATATTATACAATTTAAAGTAACTCTGTGTGAGAGAATCAGCAAGAGGAAAAAGAGAGAGTGAGAGCCCAAGAAGACAAGTCAAAGTACTTTTAGTTTTGCTCAGACCAAATGGATAATTCACCCAAAAATGTAAATGTAAAACTGTGTGACCCTTTTCTCCTGTGGAAGATCAAAAAATATTTTCTTTGATGGTTTTGTCTGTACAGTTAGTCAAAGGAGTCCAAAACAAAACTTGGACCCCAGTAACATCTTATTTTGGGTTACACAAAAAGTCAGGTTTAGAATGATATGAGTGTGAGTAAATGACAGAATCTCTTTATGTAAATCTATAGCCAATGTAAGACCACAAGAAAAAATGCTGGTGATGAAGAGAGCTAGCTAGACTCGTGGCAGGAAAGGAGGAGGAGAAGGATGAACTTGAGGATGAAGAGCAGTAAAGAACAGCAAATGAGAAGCAGATTATAGGCAGTTACTGACAGGAAGCATCGGTTTCCTCCCTCACTATATGGTGGACCCCCATCGAGAGGATGAAGGCCTGGAGTGTGTGTGTGTGTGTGTGTAGTTGTGTTTGTGTGTTTGCTTCCGTTTTATTGCGGTTCAGTGTTGTCCCCTCCTCTTTCCTTCATGGCAGTCTGTGCTGTTGTGGGGGGGGGGGGGGTGAAACTGGTCTCCCAAACATAAACCTTACAGAATAAACATGAATATGCAACCCATGCTCATTGGAAAAATGTGCCTGTGGTAACATTTTTGCAAAATTATATTACATTGCTTTGTGCTTGTTTCGCAACGCTTTTAATCTAGCAATGTATTTTGTTGGTTGTTGCAAATGACCTACCATTTGCACTAAACCTGAACCTAAACATAAACGATAGTCTTAACAAAAACAAACATAAGAATAAAAAGAAAAATTCTCCGAGCTCATCCAAAAACAAACTCCAGCATATTCAGTTATCAGACACGACTGGAACTTCAAATGGGACTGGCTTCTATGGTCAGATTAAACTAAAAAATTAGCTTTTTAGCAGCAAACACTCAAGATGGGTTTGTTGAACACAGGGATAAAAAGTACTGCATGTGTACAATGAAATATACTGCTGTATTTTTGATGTTGTGGGCCTATATTTCTGCTGGAGGTCCTGGACATCTTGTTTAGACACATGGATTCTATCAAATACCAACAGATAAAAATCAATAAGTGACTGACTCTGTTAGAAATTTTATAATGGGCCATGTTTGGATCTTCCAACCGTACAATAATCCAAACACAAACCTCAAAAACAACACAAAAATGGGTCACGGAGCACAAAACCAAGCTTCTGCTATGGCCATTCCAGTCCCCTGACCTGAACCCTGTAGAAAATTTAACTGAAGAGAAGCACCAAAATCTAAAGGGTCTGGAGTGATTCTGGATGAAGAAATGGTCTCTGATCTCTTGTCAGGTGTTCTCTAACCTCATCAGGCATTATAGGAGAAAATTTAGAGCTGTTAAACTGGCAAATGGAGGTTTCAAAAAGTATTGAATAAAAGGGTGCCGTTAATTGTGGCCAATGTGTATTAGAGAAAAACATTTATTTCATAATGATATTTTCACCCATTTTAAATTCTTATTATCCAATGAAAGGTTAGATTTTTGTGAATTTTTTTAAATAAAAGATCAAAAGGATTAACGATGCAGATTAATTTTCACAGCCTTCTTTGATCATATTTACCAAGGGTGCCAATATTTTTGGCCATGACTGTATGAACACGCAACCCAACCCCTAAACCTACCATTTGTCAATAAAACACAGGATATAACAGATACAGATACAGTCATAAAAAAAGTTAATATTCCGAGGCAAAACGATTGATTTGTGAGAGGAATAGACGTGACCGCCATCTCCGTCCGCCATAAAGCTCAGATCCTGTGTGCTGCCAGAAGAATCCTTACATCAGCCTTGGTTGTGAAATGTCATTGGCTCTTGTGTGTCTCGGGAACAATTGCGTCATGCTATGGGACGGGAGTATCTTTTTGAATGAGATGTGAGAGCGTTTACGGAGCAGGATCATTTTCAGCGATTAAAACATTATGTTTTATTCTCTTCTTCACTTAAAGATATCTCATGTCTTCAGAAGACTTGGAATGCAACAGGACTTATTTGTAATGCTTTTATATGGCTTTTTATGGTCAGTTTTTGCAATAAATACCTGTGACTGTACTTTTATTTACCTGCTACGTGTTTTATATTGTTCAGAAGTGGGTAGGTTTAGGGTAGGGGTGGGGTTAGGTGCTCCAATGAAAGTCTAAATTAATATAAAATTATTTATATTTTTTACAAATACATGCAAACCATTAAATAAAGACAAACAACTGAAAACAATCAAGGACCCCGCAAGTTGAAAAGTGACACTAAAAAAAACATACCCCTTGAGCGTCAAGAGACACTCTAAGATGGCGCCGCACATAGCAGCTACAGTGCTTAGCTCTTCAGGTTTTGTACTGTTTTTGTTCGGTTTTCCTGTTTTTTGTTTCTCAATCTTGATCAGTTTTACCAGGGATGAACTGCTGAACATTCGGCAGAATCACTGGTACAACCCCCCCCCACTCTCCAAGAACTGTACTTAACTGTACTTATCCAGAGTGAGCAAAAGGGCAGGCAAAATCACTCTGGACCCCTCACATACAGCACACTCCCTCTTTGAACTATTACCGTCTGGTTGACGATACAGAGCTCTGAGCACCAGAATGGCCAGGCACAGGAACAGTTTCTTCCCTCAGGCAATCCATCTCATGAACACTTGACAATAAACGTGGAACACACAACACTATTATACATTTATTCATCACACATACTTATTTTCATTTCAAATTTCCTCATATTAGGCCTGTACATACATAATTGTCTGTATTATATATTGTGTTTTTGCGATGTTGTACATTGCCTATTTGTATATTTATATTATTTTTTTATTATCTGTGTCCTGTCCTGTCGCTGTCATTCTGTTGCACTGTGGAGCTTCTGACACTATAACAAATTCCTTGTATGTGTAAACATACCTGGCCAATAAAGCTCATTCTCTCATTCTCAAGAGGGGTCCTGACCTAGCGTCACAATGTGACGAGTTAGAAGTGAGAACACGTTTGTTGAATATATTATGATACATCGTCCTATCAGAGTTCACTTGACTTCTATCATGTTACACAGCACCCCAACCATGCCCTCATATTCACTCCTTTTGTTTCTCTTTTTGTCTTAAAATATCTCCATCTCTCAATTTTTGTCTTCCAGCAGCCCTATGGTCCACACACTAGACTATGTCTGCTTGCCGCTCTCTCTCTCTTTGAAGTTGTTTCAGGGCACATCTGTGAGGTGTGTCGGACCTTGGCGGCCACTCTCCCTTTGGCATTCAACAAATTCATAACAATCAGGTCACATGATCACGGAGTAGTATGGGACCCCTCCTTCCCAGAGAGACCTGTGCTTAAGAGCCTGACCTGTGCCACGAGCTCAAGCCCTACTCCAGTTTTATCTACTCCATGTCATGCAAATCGCCTTTCTACTGGCTGATGTAATATAAAATTTTGCTCATATCATTCTGAAATGTAAACCTGTGAAAGCTGTTGTCCTCCTTTCAGCTAGAGTCAGTCTCAGTCTAAGGCTGGATGTGGGTTATGGTTGATGCATCGGTCCGATACTCAGGATCGGTATCGGCTCCGATACGGTCATATGAACGTTTCTATGCGGACTCAGAGGGCTGCGCGCTGTGTCTCCGTGTCGCTTCAAGCGCATCATTCTGCGCACGGGATGCGCATAAGCGCTTTCTGCTGCTCTATATTAGAGCCTTACATATTATAATACTTTTTCTACATTTCACTGCTGGTTATACTCTGTATAATTGTGTATGTGACAAATAAAAAATCTTGAATCTCAATGAAAGATTATTAACAGTCTTTATTGTTCTGTCCTATCTATCATATGTTGCTGCCTTCATTACTGTGTTATAGATTTAAAAGAAATGTCTTTTAATTTTATAGTAGCCTATATATTTTCATATAAATGTATTTGCTTGTTTTTTCATGAATGTATTTTACAACAATTCAAAGAGCAATAATTTCACCAGATGTAGTCCTACACTTATTCACTTTTAATTGTAAATAAAAATGTTTCACTAGGTTTTATAAAATTGTGCACCCATGATTTTTCTAGAGTATATTTTGCTGTATAATAAACCAAGTTTATAATAGTATTTTTTATCATATATTATGATTATATATTTTTTCATTTGTTATTAAAATTATGTTATCTATATGTAGTAGATTGTGTTTAACACACAAAAGAGTAACACACACAGACACACAGAAGTATAGAAATTCTACATTGATTTAAAAAAAAAAAACTGCGCTGGTATCGGATTGGATCGGTATCGGCAGATACTCAGAATTTTCAGGATCGGATCGGATCTGAAAAAAATGGTATCGTTGCATCCCTAGTTGATGAATGTCTAAATCACAACATAGGAAATCAAATTTGTCCCAAAGGCTTGAAAATCAAATCACTAAAACCGTGATAAAGAAAAAAGAAATGAGTGTGATGCAGCATCTGACCAACATCCAAGACACCAGCTCTGAACTACATAACTACATGTCATCTATAATTTATACAAACTGTAATTAACTGGTGAGAGCCATGAGACAACAGTTAACAACAGTGATGTAAACTGACCAGATATATGATTTAATAAATATTTAAGAAATAAAATTATACATTGTGGAATTAATGCTTAAAATTTGTAAAAAAAAAAAATAGTTCCTTTTGTTAATTGTTCTCACTCTCTGTTCAAGCTTCCCTTTGCTTTTTATACCCCAAAAATCTCCATCTAAAACAGCCACCTATGAGTCATAGTTGGGGGCGGATGAGATCCTCACTGCTTTTACAATGCATAGAAGAAGGCTCCCAGCTCCGCCAGCTCATTAAAAACACAACATGCCCACACGAACCCATAATAACACAGATCATCATACTCCTTCAAACATGCTCTTTACCTCAGGCAGGCCACAAGATGAGATGAAATGAAAAAAAAAAAAATCCAAATCCCCAGACAAAGAGAAAAAAAAAAATCCCAATACAGTAATATAATCATAATGAGACTGCTGGTTTATTTCCAAACAACATTATTTTTGTCAGTCGATTCTCCTTGAAGATCTTGACTCTGTCAAATCATTAAAGCACCATGCCATAAATAACCAAAAACACCCAGCAAGCCTCTACAGCTATGAGGCACGTCTTTGTTCCCTCTCATTTATCCATTATTGTCAAGGATTTACAACATCCGCCAACTTCTCCCATGTGAACAGACTGTTCAAAACTCACCAGAGATGGAGATGAATAATATAGTTGTTTAATTATTTCCTGATAAAACCTAACCAGTACATTCATAAAAATAACTAATAAGAACATCAACAAACACATTGTTTTGCCAGATGAGAGCGTTAAAGAGGGTCTGGCTCTGTACCTTCTATAATCCTTGGTTTTGGACACTCGGTGTCTACAGTAATCTTTCTCTCCCCAGTAGTGTTTTATCCAATGCATATCCTTCATAATGAGATGTGCTGGACAGCGAACGAAGAAAGCGAGCCCACTCAATCACACACACACACGCACGCTCTCACACATGCCTACCTCTTGTGTTGGTTGCCATGTCTGCCACCTTCTGAAAGGCATCCAGAAATGCCACTGCTGCTAAAACCGTGGTTCTGAAAAGCAATGGGATAAATTGATGACGATGTCTTTTCTCAGCATTCAATAAAACCTTCCACACATGACAGGTGCAGATATGAGCCAGAAACTGAATTTACCGGAGTTGAGAGTGCAGCTTGGTGGCCTTGGCACTGAAGTCTTCCCAGACAGGATATGAACACTGCAAAAGAGCAAAGACACAAGGAGAGATGTTTTGAAGACACAATGTTTTGAATTCAATGTACAAAGCACTAAATGTGACGTTTTAGGTTCAGTACATTGTTCGTTCACTTCTGTTCCAAATTTAGAGGCAGTACGATTTTTTTATGTTATGTAAAACAGTAATATTATTGTAATTTAAACCCTAACCCTAGCAGTTTTCTATTTTAATATATATTTTAAAACGCATTTCATTTCTGTGATGACAAAGCTTAATTTTTCGTCATCCCCTAGTGAAAAATAAATATACTAAAATGTATTTGATATACATTTATTTCATGCTAAGTATAATACAGATATATTTACATATTTATGTACTCAATAAAATACCCTGCAATTATACCTTTAATAACTAAACTAGTATACTTAAAGTTTGCTAAATCGGAACAACTAATTTTGTACCTGATGCACTTTAAATGTGTGGAAATAGTGCAGAAGTCCAACTAAAGATATACATGAGTATATTTGATTGTGCTAAAGTGGAACTGTTGCAAGTATACTTTAGGTACACTTTAAATATTTCATATTTAAAGACCGATGTCATTCAAAAATCTTACAATCCTCATCAATAGTGACATTAAAACACATTTAGGCTTAATATTAAGAAATGTGCATTGTGCATAAGTAGTACTGCAAATAAAGTTTAATTACATTTTTTATAGCAGCAAGTCTCAAGCAATATGTCAGTAAATATGTTAACAGATTTGAACTATACTTGATATGAAATAAAAGTAAATGTATTTTTTACTAGGATCATTACTCCACTCTTCATTGTCACATGATCCTTCAAAAATCATTCTAATATGATACTTTGCTGCTCATGAAACATTTTTCCTTTATCATTATTCATTCAACATTATCATCAAAAGAGCAAAGTGCTGCTTCCTTTTTTTTTGTTGTTGAAACTGTGATTCATTTTGATATATTCTTTGATGAATAGAAAGAGCAGCATTTATTTAAACATTTATTAAATAGAGACCTTTTGTAACTTGATACATGTCTTAATGTCACTTTTGATCAATTTAAAGTGTCCCTGCTGAATAAAAGTAATTTCTTAAAAAAAAAAAAAAAAAAAACAATTGTGCCATGAATATTCCTAATAAAAGCAAATGCATGTACTTTTTTAAAAATGTGGCATCAGTAAAAATAAAAATAAAGGTCAATGTGAATTTAATCAAGTATGTGTAGTCCTTGCAGCAGGCTGTTAGCTAAAAAAAAAAAAAAAAAAAAAAAAAAAAACCACTGTAGTCATTTAGGCCTTTACATACAGTCAGGTCCATAAATATTGGGACATCGACACAATTCTAAAATGTTTGGCTCTATACACCACCACAATGGATTTCAAATGAAACGAACAAGATGTGCTTTAACTGCAGGCTGTTAGCTTTAATTTGAGGGTATTTACATCCAAATCAGGTGAACGGTGTAGGAATTACAACAGTTTGCATATGTGCCTCCCACTTGTTAAGGGACCAAAAGTAATGGGACAATTGGCTTCTCAGCTGTTCCATGGCCAGGTGTGTGTTATTCCCTCATTATCCCAATTACAATGAGCAGATAAAAGGTCCAGAGTTCATTTCAAGTGTGCTATTTGCATTTGGAATCTGTTGCTGTCAACTGTCAAGATGAGATCCAAAGAGCTGTCACTATCAGTGAAGCAAGCCATCATTAGGCTGAAAAAACAAAACAAACCCATCAGAGAGATAGCAAAAACATTAGGCGTGGCCAAAACAACTGTTTGGAACATTCTTAAAAAGAAGGAATGCACCGGTGAGCTCAGCAACACCAAAAGACCTGGAAGACCACGGAAAACAACTGTGGTGGATGACCGAAAAATTCTTTCCCTGGTGAAGAAAACACCCTTCACAACAGTTGGCCAGATCAAGAACACTCTCCAGGAGGTAGGTGTATGTGTGTCAAAGTCAACAATCAAGAGAAGACTTCACCAGAGTGAATACAGAGGGTTCACCATAAGATGTAAACCATTGGTGAGCCTCAAAAACAGGAAGGCCAGATTAGAATTTGCCAAACGACATCTAAAAAAGCCTTCACAGTTCTGGAACAATGTCCTATGGACAGATGAGACCAAGATCAATTTGTACCAGAGTGATGGGAAGAGAAGAGTATGGAGAAGGAAAGGAACTGCTCATGATCCTAAGCATACCACCTCATCAGTGAAGCATGGTGGTGGTAGTGTCATGGCGTGGGCATGTATGGCTGCCAGTGGAACTGGTTCTCTTGTATTTATTGATGATGTGACTGCTGACAAAAGCAGCAGGATGAATTCTGAAGTGTTTCGGGCAATATTATCTGCTCATATTCAGCCAAATGCTTCAGAACTCACTGGATGGCACTTCACAGTGCAGATGGACAATAACCCAAAGCATACTGCAAAAGCAACCAAAGAGTTTTTGAAGGGAAACAAGTGGACTGTTATGCAATGGCCAAGTCAATCACCTGACCTGAATCCGATTGAGCATGCATTTCACTTGCTGAAGACAAAACTGAAGGGAAAATGCCCCAAGAACAAGCAGGAACTGAAGACGGTTGCAGTAGAGGCCTGGCAGAGCATCACCAGGGATGAAACCCAGCGTCTGGTGATGTCTATGCGTTCCAGACTTCAGGCTGTAATTGACTGCAAAGGATTTGCAACCAAGTATTAAAAAGTTAAAGTTTGATTTATGATTATTATTCTGTCCCATTACTTTTGGTCCCTTAACAAGTGGGAGGCACATATGCAAACTGTTGTAATTCCTACACCGTTCACCTGATTTGGATGTAAATACCCTCAAATTAAAGCTGACAGTCTGCAGTTAAAGCACATCTTGTTCGTTTCATTTGAAATCCATTGTGGTGGTGTATAGAGCCAAAAATGTTAGAATTGTGTCGATGTCCCAATATTTATGGACCTGGCTGTACATAATGTGTGTGTTTATATGGATATAATAATTTGGGGGGATGTGGTTTGTCCTGGGGCAGGAATAGGAGTGTCGTCCGGTGATAAGGGGATGAGCCATGTATATTTCTGCCCAGTTGCCACGGAAACACAGCAGACGAAGTATTCTGTGTGAAGTCTGCTTTACAACAGGCTACGGGCTAAATGCAATATCACAGTAGCAGAGCAGAAACTAACAAGCATGACGACTAGTACACACAATCTTGTGACTGTCATCCTAAACCGTAATGGTGTTTCTCTCTCTCAAAATCACTTCTTATTTTTTATATATATTTTTTTCTGCTATTAAATTTTATTCATAAATTGTTCAATTGCAGACTGAAATTTAGCACATTAATTTATCACTAAATTTGGCAAAACATTCTCATAATAACAAAACATGGTACATGGTATTGTTGTTGGACATGAAAATATGGTAACCTAAAAATGAGCTTCATATTGTAACATCTACACATGCACATGTATTTTATAAAAAAAAAAATTAAAAAAGGTACTGAATCAACCCAAATATGATAAGTTCCACCAACAAAACTAAATTTAAGGATAAGATCAGATATAAACAGTTCTTTAAAGAAACAATTGCAGGTTACCACTTTTCATACTGTGGTATGAAGTTGATATTCTAATCAGCTCCCAAAATATTAGCAAAAGTTATGAAGTATCACCTTGTCAGTTTAATGTTAAGTATGTTTTTTGAGATGTTAAATCTCCTACTATTATCACTAATACTAATCATACTAAAGGTCATATTGCCATCTCACCATCACTGTCGCTTCTCTACTTCCAGCTCTGTTTACAGTATCTCCATGTACCTGTGTCACTGCTATTGAAGCAGCTTCTGGCCACAGCTGTCTTTGTTAGCGTCTTAAGACCATTAAGCTCAGTTGAGCTTTGAGCAGGGCAGATTCAGACTGCTGTGTGTCAAGGGGTGAAATTAGCCGCACTTCAGAGCATAGCTGGAGGTCAAGATTGTGCTCAGCAACTGGAAAAAGACCCCTCCCCTTTCTCTTACACCCACACATTACCAAAATACCCCCCTGTGCCATCTTTCACCTTGCCCAACATTCAAAAGGAGCAAGAATGTTTTGAGATACAGAGAAAAGGGACTGACACGTGGGGACCAGCAAAATGCGTAGCCTAAAGTGGAAAAAAAAAAAAAGGTACTACATAGCACTAAAAGTGGTTCTTTGGCTCGTAATCATAGGGGAACCACTTTTGGTGCTGTATAGCACCAAATCTTGGCGCTTCAGTGGTTCTTCAGCAGTTCTTCACCAGTTCTTTGGCATGACTGAGGTGCTAAATAGCACCGCTACCATATACAGAAACTGTTATGCTCCTGTATGGTTCTTCAGTGGTTCTTTGGGGTGATTAAAGTGCTATATAGCACCACTGCCATACAAAGAACCTGTTAAGCCCATTTAAAGGTTCTTTATGAGCCAAAGAACCACTTTTGGTGCTGTTTAGCACCATTTTTGTTGAAGAAATGCAATGCAATGCAATGCAATATGGCACCTCTTATGGTTCTACATAGCACCATTTGACAAAGGTGCTGTATAGCACCTTTAAAGATATGGTGCTATATAGCACCAAAAGTGGTTCCCCTATGATTACGAGCCAAGAACCACTTTTAGTGCTATAGAGCAGCATTTTTTTTTAGAGTGTTTGGATGGGATTCATTTCATACATGGTGTCAGATTTACTATTTTTTTAGTAAAAAAAAAATGTTGTTTTATTTACTGAATCGGACAGAATCAGGATGTCTAAATTTTTACTAAGGTTGGAGTGTCTGTTATCTGAATGGAAAAAAAACAAAAACATAATTGACACTTCCAAATTCTCCTGTATGATGGTTTTGAATTGGTTTATGACTGAATTCTAAATGCGTTTTCCTAACTTTTTATGTTTTACGTTTTATCTTATGTTGTAAAATTTGTTAAATTGTTATCATGATGGTTCTTTGTAATTGCGTGTATGAAACTATGTGCACTTCCAAATATTTGTATTTCTTTACTCGTTTTATTCCATAAAACCTAAAATATTGCTACTGTAACTACAATTTTTTTGAATTAGCTTAAATTCAATTAGATGAAAAGTTGTGCATTAAAAAGCAGATGTTTGTTTCAGATGGGATTAAAATATAAAACTGTCTGTCGAAAGAAAGAAAGAAAGAAAGAAAGAAAGAAAGAAAGAAAGAAAGAAAGAAAGAAAGAAAGAAAGAAAGAAAAAGAAAGAACGAAAGAACAAGCGCAGAAGGGCACAGTCACTGGTGACACTACAAAAGATCCAGCATCTCGTCCTGCTTGTTTGATGTCTGCTAATTTGCTTTGAAATCTGAACATGTTACTCTCTGGGGACCCCTGCACTGTTTGAAGTGCCCTAATCTGCTGCATGGGACCAAGGTTCATCATCTTCGGGGGGCTTGTAGGAGAGTGATAAGGCACAAGACCCGCCTCCATCATCCATCCCTGGACATTAGCATATTCACTAGGCTAATCCAATAGCAGGCCAGCAACGATTCCAATTATGCAAATATTGTTAGCTGGCTCATTTTCACTAAAGTTATTTCTCATCTTTCTATCCCTTTCTTTATTCAATCTCTTTCTTGACTTTCCAAGTGATCCATAAACAATTGGATAAGTACCTCTCCCCACCATTGAGATAAAACATGCTCAGTTGGGCCCTGTAAAGGAAGCAGGCTATTTTCGGTTTTGTCAAACCGAGTGGAAAAACGGCATTAAAGGTGAATTTTAATAAGGCCAAAAAACAGCCAGAATCCTGGCAGATGATAAAAGCTTAAACCATTTCATGCATTCCATAAGTAACAGCTCAATATAGTGATACTACAAAATCTGCCAACATTACCACAGCTGGCAGCTGCTGGAGGATTTAGCATTTGGGTCAGTGGCAATTAGACAAGAATGTCCGGGATAAAGAAAATATATATTTTTTTTAAATCTTATGCATGTGCCTAACCAGTACCTAATGATTTATGTTGGATACATACTGTATAGTTTTTTAAAAACATCTATACCATTACTTTCAGCAAAAAAGTAAGCAAAATAAAATAAAAATATACACTCACTGGCCACTTTATCAGGTACACCTTGCTAGTACCGGGTTGGACCTCCTTTTGCCTTCAGAACTGCCTTAATTCTTCGGGGCATAGATTCAACAAGGTGTTGGAAACATTCCTCAGAGATGTTGGTCCATATTGACATGATAGCATCACGCAGTGGCTGCAGATTTGTCGGCTGCACATCTATTATGTGAATCTCCCGTTCCACCACATCCCAAAGGTGCTCTATTGGATTGAGATCTGGTGACTCTGGAGGCCATTTGAGTAAAGTGAACTCCTTGTCATGTTAAAGAAACCAGTCTGAGATGATTTGAGCTTTGTGACATGGTGCATTATCCTGCTGGAAGTAGCCATCAGAAGATGGGTACACTGTAGTCATAAAGGGATGGACATGGTCAGCAACAATACTCAGGTAGGCTGTGGTGTTTAAACGATGCTCAATTGGTATTAAGTGCGGCAAGAAAATACCCCCCCCCCCCCCCCCCCCACCATTACACCACCAGCCTGAACCGTTGAGACAAGGCAGGATGGATCCGTGCTTTCATGTTCTTTACACCAAATTCTGACCCTACCATCTGAATGTCGCAGCAGAAATCGAGACTCATCAGACCAGGCAACGTTCAATTTTGGTGAGCCTGTGTGAATTGTAGCCTCCGTTTCTTGTTCTTAGCTGACAGGAGCGGCACCCGGTGTGGTCTTTCTTCTGCTGTAGCCCATCTGCTTCAGGGTTCGACGTGTTGTGCGTTCAGAGATAGTATTCTGCATACCTTGGTTGTAACGAGTGGTTATTTGAGTTACTGTTGCCTTTCTATCATCTCTAACCAGTCTGCCCATTCTCCTCTGACCTCTGACGTCAACAAGGTATTTTTGTCCACACAACTGCCGCTCACTGGACATTTTCTCTTTTTCGGACCATTCTCTGTAAACCCTAGAGATGGTTGTGCGTGAAAATCCCAGTAGATCAGCAGTTTTTGAAATACTCAGACCAGTCCGTCTGGCATCAACAGCCATTCCACGTTCAAAGTCACTTAAATCCCCTTTCTTCCCCATTCTGATGCTCAGTTTGAACTTCAGCAAGTCGTCTTCACCACATCTAGATGCCTAAATGCATTGAGTTGCTGCCATGTGATTGGCTGATTAGCAATTTGTGTTACCAAGCAATTGAACAGGTGTACCTAATAAAGTGGCCGGTGAGTGAATATATAATCAAGTGAGTAACCATCTAAAATGTAACAATATGTTTTCTCACAATTTCTTCCTACTAATTATTTTTAAAACATTTTTAAAATTTATTTTTAGGTTTAACAGATTTATCATGAATTCTTAATTCGTAAATGTCATGAAGGTCATGAAGGTCTTCAATGGCTATTATGATATCAAGGCAGTTAGATGACCATCATATATTAAAAGTTAAATAAAAATAAATTAATAAAGTCCTTTTGAAAAATTTCAAGATGTAGACAAGAAAAAGAGAAACACACCTTCCAAAACGCCATGACTGTCCATATAGACCAGATGCACAGATGCTCTGATTCAATCAACATTATTATGAATCTCTGAGAATCATATTGTTCATGGCAGGTAAATCAGCTGCAGATGTAGAGTAGGATGAACATCTGTATTGATCACTCTCATTGGCCTTAAATACATTCTGTCAGCCATTATCCCTGATTCTGTTGTAGAGGTATACAGGGCAAACAACTCTATGCCTTGATAATGTGGTGAGGATTAAATTCAATTGATTATGATGATGGCACTTTCAAAGGTCAGCTCAACGTGTTCAGAGAAATACTCCTTACTCAATTTGAGCTCCATCATTGTCAGTGATCCTTAAGCAAATCCACTAACTCCTCAACTACAGTATGTCTGCTATGTAGTCCACTCTAAAGCAGATTATGAAAGTGACACATGCAACTAAAAAAAAGTTAAGATCCAGAGACCAATTCATGTCCACGAAATCACCAGAGAAGACTGATTTTCCTGCTATCGATCTGGCTTAACAAAGGAAGCCCTCTCTGGCATCGTTCTTGCTAATGGAATCCCAAGAGGGGCCACTGCCTCAGAGCTTAAAGACACATTCTGTCAAAGTTCAACTGACTCATTTTCATTTATGCCCTGAAAATGAATAGCTTACTGCTGGTTTAATTTCTCTTTTCTTCCCCACTGCTTTCACTGGTGATTGCGGAAGACAAAAGCAGTGCTGCATTAGACTAATTCCATTTCTACAAGTGAATCAATTCAAATGGCAAACAATAGCTCCAGCCATTAAACAATAATGGATTTTATATTATAATTCATATACTTATCTAGAGTATCACTTTTCCAACTGAAGTCTGTTGGCAGTCTTTTCTTTTCTCTACTATGTCCAAGCTCCAGTATTTGGTATACTGTATGATTAATTTCTCTTGAAGCTTAATTTGTTCTTAAGATCTTATTACTAGAATTGTGTTTTAACACAAACATGACTCTAGAGATGTAGCTCACTTCTTACAACAGTGAGAAACTGAAGACTTTTGTTGAGGGCTGCAGAGTCTAAAATATAGAGTCATATAACTTTAATTAAATCAGAGATTCATACTGGGAAAAGTCACATGACTGTAATAAGTGATCCATGAAGACTGTGCCCTGATCAGTAGCTCATTAAGAAGTTCTTAAGAGGGCCTCGTTGTTAATATTTTCATTAGCACTATGTGAGTTGTGAAGGTTAAATGTAGGTGATTAATATTTAATTGTTCTATATTTAAATATTTAGCTGGGTATCTATAATACTGTTCCCCACTCTCAATATGGACATTGAGTTTTCTCACAGATTCATGAAACACTGCAAAGTTAATTTTAACAAAGATGTTTATGGGGTTAAAGGGTTGCACAAAATGAAATGATATTGCTAACAGATTGTCTGTTGAGAATCATGTCTCTGACTCTCTGGCAAATCACCAAGCTTGAATTACACTGGCAGACAGGCAGTAAATTGTTGTCAGATTGAACAGTGAGATTGTATGCTTCATAATTTATGAGCAAAGCAGCTTACTTATGCTAACATACTAATACAAACAAATTATAACACTTGGATGCCTTTTCAGCTGAACGGGATATGCTCTATTTGAATTAGGGTTTTTTTCCTCAGCTATAACTAATGAAGGGTCTGTGACAGAACCTCGGAGACCTTGATATGCTCTTGATAAGTATAATATCTGCTCCGCTGTCGCCTCTACAACAAGCAGATAAAGGGATGAATGGGAGAATGGAGGAATGCATGTATTTGGAGAACGGACATCAAGGGGCTAGTAGAAGCCGTGAAACGTGATTGGCTGTCCTGCTTCCGCTGGGTTCCTTTGAAGCAGAAACTGCCAGTGTGTTCTACAGTAAACAGAAGTCTTTGGTGCGAATGAACGAATGAATGAATGAATGAAAGATTGAGGCAAATCATCTCTATTTCTGACATTTACCACAGCAGCCTGAATCCATGCTCTAATGAATAATGGAAATCACTTAACATAAGCGCTATGCAAGCTCTTATTTTCTCTCTCTATCTCTCTTTCTCATCTATTATCTAATATAAATGTGTCTTTCCTTGAACTGCTCATTTTCATTTCGCTTTCCTTCCATTTGGTTCCATGAATTATTTTCTAATATGCAACCATCTGTAATTTCCATTCTTTTTTTGTTTCCCGATAATAACAGAACATAAGGTTGAAAGCTATTAGGCACTGACAGCGACTGATTTGAGTGTATATAAGCATATATATTTCTCTTTCTTACACACCCAACCAACCAACCAACCCGATTCAAATCTGTTTGTTGTTTTCCTTCCTCACATTCACTAAGGGTACTTAGTCTGATTGAAAGCTATATGACAGAAACCACTCAGGGATAATAGATGTTGTATATCCTGATGATGTGTGTAATTTAAAAGGATGGGAGGTTACTGTGATTGACTACCAGTCAGAGAAATGGTGCTACTTTAATGACAGGGTTGTCATCAAGCTGAAAGGTACAGGTGCCTTTGTGTGCAACAATATCTGTCTCTAGCTCTGGCTAGCGCTGGTGTGAAAACATGTCTACACTCTTTCAAAGAAAATTCACTAACTTTCTTTTAAAACAGTGGTTTTCAAACTTTTGAACACCAAGGACCGAGGAATCCAGAATATATTGTATTTAAAATATATTATAAAGAAATAACAAATATTCTGTAACATTATAAATGTTTTTACTCTCACTTTTGATCATTTAATGCATCCTTGCTGAATAAAAGACTTACAGAACCATTTCTGAGGATCTTTGAATTCTTGGTTTAATGGCCACTTTCTGTTCAGAGCCATTTAAATATATTTCTGATGTCAAGAACGGGTCTCAAGAGCAACACGCGCCTCTCCTGTCCCTTAATTGACACCGAATTTAAACCTTTCTGTTAAAACCCTTGATCCTTATACATTAGGCTGCACCATGTGTGAAAGAAGGGGCTTTAAAAATGAAATGCAGTTTAGATTGATACACATTCAGCTGCAGGATCAGCAGAGCTTATAAAGCAACCCAGATGGGGCTCAAACCCACAATCCTCAGCTCCAAATCTGATGCCCTACCAAGAGACCACTGGGCTCATATGACAGTATTCCCAACAGCAAAGCTCCCCGCTTTGAACCTGAGCAGTAAAATGTTAATTTGACACATATTTCAGTGCTTACCCATCATCGAGCTTTGGGAGATTTCCCTCACGTCAGCAGACATAAGAGATGAGATGAGTTTGACAGGCCAAACAAAGACGCACTGAGTATTCCTGGAACATTGCCAAGAAAATTCCTCCATCCAAAGCAACTTGATTCATCTTTAAAGAGCTTAACAAGAGGCTGCTGAAAACACATCCTCATCTCAGGGCTTTCCCAAATTAAGAAATAAAGAGATAAATAACAAGTGGACATGAGTTGAGCGATCATGAGGATTCTCAGCTTCACTGCTTGACCAAAACAGTAAAGCACCGTCGTTCACACAGAGAACAACTACTATAACTACATTATCATCCACACCAACGCACATCTGCCATTTTAAATGATCAAGCTCTTTAAATGGGGTGGATTCTAAATGGCAGTCAATGCTTTAGTCATTCATTAGCTAGAAAAATCATTTTGAATGTGGTTCCAACAATGTTTTTCCTCATTGCTTTTACTGTTATAGTTGTGGTGTGGACTTTTCTCAAAAAATTTGCAAAAATATTAAAACTTTATAGTTTTCATTACAGTTTTTTTACTTGGTGTGAATAAGTCTAATAAGAGAAAAAAAGAATAAGAGAAAATGATTTAGTTTAACCTAATTTTGGTTAGCAGTAAGCAAAATTTACAGCTGTTTCTTCAATTATGGGCCCTTCCAGCTGTGTGTACTCTTCTAGTTCTGTTATTTGTCCACTAACAGTGGACATACAGTATACGCTTCACAGGAGCACTGTTCCTTTTATTTCTGAAAGTAAATAATGAAAATTCAAACTGCTCTCGCATTTCTGCCACATGTCAAATGGTACTATGTTTTATTTTAAACGTTTACATTAAAATATCAGCAAATTTCCAAGCAAACATTTTATGTATTTTAAATACACGTTCATTTTTATTTGTATTAAATTATATATAAAATTATCATACTTTGCCTGCATTGACAGAATAGTTGCTTGGAAATAAGGCCCATTATAACTTTTTTTATTACATTTACCTTTATATTTACAACTTTAAATATTAAAGCATGCATTATAATTCATGACAATTCATATAAAATGATGATTGATATTTTTATGATGGATTCTCATATTTAAAAATGAATGTGATAAAAATATAACTAAAAGACAAGGTTTAAATCAAATGATTTAAATAGTAATTTTAATAACAATCAACCCTAGCAACACAAAAGCACCCAAAGCCAAAGAAAAACCCTCATATACCATGATCCCAGTTCTATCTCCAGACAAACATTCAAAGGATTACTAAAGGTATAGCTCAAATTCAGTAGCTAGGCAGAATGAGATCTAGACCGAGTGTGTGAGTCTATATGAGCATCTCTGCTCTACAGGCTGGTATGCACAACTCAGTGTGAGGCATGCAAATGTAAACAGCAATGATATACAACAGGTCCAGCTGGCAAACAGACAACTGTGTACTTGTGTCATCATCACGTCTAATGCTGGTGTCCCTCTCTCGCTTGCTTAGGGCCCTTTCACCTCAAGAAGGGGGGTAAGAATGTGGGCCTAAATATGACAGCCCGCCCCACTCCTCAACCCTTTCCATCTCATTTCTCCTACCCCCTCCCTTCAAATCCGATCATCCTCCCCCCATGATCCAGAGCCATACTCATAACAACCCTTTTACAACAATGCCCTCCCAAGAGTGGGATACAAAAACACACTACAATACAGTTCTGTATCAAAATCAAACCAACATTTATTTTGAAATCCAATTGACGTACACATTCCCCTGTGGAGTTAAATAGAGTCATATATGGCGTATTATTCCTTCCTGTTCCTTTTTGGCAGGAAACAAGTTATCATTCACATCCAGTTCAATTTTTCCCACAGGCTAGTTTCCAAACAGCATCCTTTAGATCTGCTGTGTGATGAAGAGTGCTAGAAGAACAGTAAACTGAATCTATACTTTATTAATTCCGTTGGGGAAATTGGGCTCCTTGTTTATTCCACTACTGTTGGGATCTCAGAGTCAGGGAAGGAACAAAGAAGATACAACTGACATTCTGGTGATGAGACACATATGACAAGTGAGCTGGCAATACCCACAGGCTACCCACATCCCACAAACAAAGACACGCAAAGGCAGAAGCAGAGAGAAGACAGTGGTAGATTTTCAAATCTTGGCTCTTAAACAATAACTTCATTTTTTGATTCATTAATGAGTAATCATAGTTGAATTTAACTCTCTTTACAGTCCTCAGATGCTTTCCAGCTTTTCCTATCTCGATATAGGAATACGGGATTAGTTTTCATTGTTATGCTGATGATACTCAACTATATAACTCAACAAGACCAGATGAAACTTCTCAACTATCTAAGCTAATAGATTGTGTAAAAAATGTAAAAGATTGGATGACCAATAATTTCCTCCTATTAAATTCAGATAAAACAGAGATATTACTTATTGGACCAAAAAACAGTACACAGAATATCTTGGATTACAATTTG
The DNA here is from genome assembly GCF_936440315.1 of Barbus barbus. Lineage (NCBI taxonomy): Eukaryota > Metazoa > Chordata > Actinopteri > Cypriniformes > Cyprinidae > Barbus > Barbus barbus. The sequence goes on from NC_136729.1 coordinate 30,292,789, forward strand.
CAACTAGACAGATGCACTTGTATGTCCTCTAAAGTCAGAAATCTGGGTGTTATATTAGACAGCAACTTGTCCTTTGAAAATCATATTTCCCATGTTACAAAAACAACATTCTTCCATCTTAGAAACATTGCCAAGCTTCGAAACATGCTAACTGTTTCTGATGCAGAAAAGCTAGTTCATGCATTCATGACCTCTAGACTGGACTATTGTAATGCACTGCTAGCTGGTTGTCCTGCATCTTCAATAAACAAGCTACAGATAGTCCAAAATGCAGAGGCTAGAGTTCTTACCAGGTCAAGAAAATATGATCATATTACCCCAATTTTACAGTCTCTGCACTGGCTACCTATTAAGTTCCGTATCATTTACAAAATATTATTACTTGCCTATAAGGCCCTAAATAGTTTAGCTCCTGTGTACCTAACTTGTCTTCTACCACGCTACAATCCAACCCACTCCCTAAGGTCACAAAACTCTGGACTTCTGGTAGTACCTAAGATAGCAAAGTCCACTAAAGGAGGTAGAGCTTTTTCACATTTGCCTCCCAAACTCTGGAATAGCCTTCCTGATAACGTTCGGGGTTCAGACACACTCTCTCTGTTTAAATCTAGATTAAAGACACATCTCTTTAGCCAAGCATTCTTATAATCTTGTACTGCAGTTATATCTGATCAAATGTACATTATTATTATTCTTTAGCTTGGGTTGAACAAATCATTTTTGCTTAGATGGAACAGCAGCAACGCTAATTATGTCTCTATTTGTTTCTCTGTTTCTGCCACAGGATTAACATCCCGTGGTAACTAGGAATTACAGAAGCTTCAGTCTGGATCCAACCCTTAAATGATCTGAGATGACCGAACACCTGAGAAAAGATAATGCCAACCCCTCAGAGGATGCCAAAGCTCAGACATCATACAGAATTGCCAAATTTTGCCATAAGTTAAATATATTAAGGTTCTGCAATATATAAATGTATTGTGGAAACTTAATTTCCTGTAGAGCTGCTTTGCAATGATTTGTATCGTAAAAAGCGCTATAAAAATAAACCTGAACTTGAACTTGAACTTGATATAGCAACATCAGAGGATAGCAGGGGAAAACCGGATGTCTGCATTGAATCCATGTGGTAATAGGGTCCGATCACAGAGCGAGCTTGAACGAGACCAGGAACAGCGCATCACCTGAATCAACCTACATCTTAAAGGTGAAGACCGGATCTAGGTCTCTCAGGCAGTGCTCGTTCAGGACGGAACTGTGCCAGACACAGAAATGAAGAACTCTGAGGCAAACATCATCGACATCATGTGCCAATGCCACTGTCTGCTCAATATCCTCCCACAGACATGTTGGCATAATAGCTGACCCATATTTTGCTATCCACATTAAACAGCATGGAAGCAAATAGGACCATGAGCGTGCTGGAGAATTAAGAGTTAAGTTATGAATGAGAATACAATATCTGTGTAAGCAGAGCAGAGAGAACAGAGCTGTTACACCTTGTGAAAATCACATCTTTTTGTCAATCTAGTAAAAACACTGTGATATTAGCAAGCAGCTTGAAGGCGTCTCAGGAGAGAAGTCGTGTGGTCGCTATTGGGTTTCACTGCCTGAATGTTTGCCAGAGCGTCAGAACATAATGCATGGAAACGAGTCCGGAAACCCGGTCAACAGAAATTCAGAACGACTGTAAGTCCTTTTCACGATGTGGTAAAATATTAAACCAGACAGAAGATCAATAAGGTGTTTTCAGGCGTGCGCGGAAGCGCTTTGTACGCTCATAGACCCAATGATATGACGGAACGCTACAATCCGTCAGACAGACGCAACAAATCTCACGGTGTGTGACACGGAATGGCGCGCGGCCGCATCTGCTTAATCAGCAGCAGATCAGTCTGTTTCCCATTGTGTGAGTGAAACCCCCTCCATTTCCTCTCTACACGCACAACATTCTCGTGTGGATACAGTGTATTCAGCCTCACCGGCATTAGGGCGAACCGTATCGAGTTGAATGATACACAACATGTTTTCAAAATTTAATGTAGCCTATAACCTAGTCCTGTATATGCATGCATGCATGTATGCATATCTATCTATCTATCTATCTATCTATCTATCTATCTATCTATCTATCTATCTATCTATCGATCGATCGATCGATCGATCGATCTATCTATCTATCTATCTATCTATCTATCTATCTATCTATCTATCTATCTATCTATCTATCTATCTATCTATCTATCTATCTATCTATCTATCTATCTATCTATCTATCTATCTATCTATTATCTTCTGGGAGGATAGTGAATGTCATACAGCGCTCCCCCTTGTCATTTAGGTCTAACATCAATAGGTTATTGTATATTGCATTATAGTTATTTGCTCGAAGCCACTTTAGTGATAACGGGTTTGAGAGCTTCACCATCTGCATGCTGGTCACGCTCGTGCAGAATATACGGTTACATGTGTTTAAAGCGTCGTGTCAAACCTCTCACCTTCATATCATTGACAATCGCCTGGAATAATCCTCCAAGCGCCCCGCACTCCTTCTCCACCGACTCCACGTTTATATTATCCATCTTCAGTGAATACAGATCAGAAAAATATCCTTGTGTGAAATTACTTCCACAATACCCCGACGACACGCGGCTTGAGAGCTAAAAGCAGAAGAGTGTTTGTGGGTGAGAGCTAGATTTCAGCAGAAATCGCTGTCTTCAGCTGTCGGTTTGCTGCCCAGAGGATTGAGGCAGATGATGGGGAGAGACGAGAGAGAGATGGCTTACTCTCTCTCTCTCTCTCCTCGGCTCCGGTTCTACTCTCCGCGGTTGGTGGAGGTTAGGCTCGTGGATAGCCCCGCAACAGTCACGGTCATCTTCGGACAACGATGCGGAATCGAGCTGAATGGATGTGAGAAGAAGCGGAGTGTGTGGGTTGAGCGGTGGGTCGGTGCGCCCCCCGCGCAGCAGAGACTGGTGAGTGAGTGAAGTGAGCAGCAGCGGCGCAGCGCGAGAGGGCCAGTAACTCGATCCATGCGAATCGTATTGGGCAGAACACTTTCTCTTGTCACATGGAGGCCAGAGGGAGGAGAGATGGGACACAAACACACTGACCGATGCGAGTTATTCAGTCTGTAGACCTACAGTCTGAATCTGAAAGTCTGAAAGACAGAAGATCTTATTTATTTTGAAAAAAAAAAAAAAACATGCATTACCTATTTAAATTACTTTTGTCCCCCAAAACAATGTTCTCAGCCATAATATTTTCATAAAAATGTTGTATAAAAATGATGGTTACACTTTATTTTAAGATGTCCTTGGTACGGTGTAATTATACATTTAAGTTCTGAGTACTATTAATTAACTACATGTATGGTTAGGATTAGGGTTCGGATTAGGGTTTGTTTTAGGGTTGATTGCATGCAATTTTGCTAAATTTATTATTATTATTATTATAGTAGGTATGACTTGTAACAAGGGCACCTTAAAATAAAGTGTTACCAAAATTATTATTGTTATTATTATTATTATTATTATTATTATTATTACAAATATTGCATGTTGTTGTGTGTATACAGTTGGGTATCAGTGACTGAAACTATTTCTCCTCTGTTAAAATTTAAGGAATCTTGGTAACCAAACCATCTTGGTGATCATTGGTTTAAAATAATAATAATAAATCTCAAAATATCTTATTTTATGTTCCAGAGATGCCAAAAAGCCATAGAGGTTTGGAACAACATGAGGGTGAGTAAATGATGACAGAATTGTCATTTTTGAGTGAACTATTCCTTTTATGAAAACCATATCAGTTTGGCTATAAAGGGTGGGATTCAATCTGTATATTCAGGGCCTTCATTAATGCCAAAGTTATTCTGTGATAAATGATAATGAAGCTGAAATGAGATTTCATGATTATGTCTTACTGCTGTGATAAAGACCCAATCATCTTGTTCTCTTGTCACAGTGGAAGGGGGAGAATGACGCCCTCTCAAAAAGATCCAAAACCAAGGTCACAGTGTCTGAGTGGCCTTTGTCTCCAAAATCGGGTGTCATATTGACAGAAATAGCTTCAAGGTCTCTCCCTTTTAACTCTTTTGGGAATTCTCTCACATTACATCTCTGCTCTGCTCTGCTTTTTGCAAGAATTAAAGTCAAAACACTGTTCATGGCCTACACTGCTGCCAGTGGATAGTGGACAGAGAGATGTAAACAGTTCTGTATTTATTGCAGCTTTGCATTATTGTAAGTTAGATCTACCTGGATCATAAATGCAAATGTCCCTCACTCTGAAACTTTTCTCTATTGCCCTCTCTCGCTCTCTGTCTTTGCTGATCTTCACTGTCTGTGCCTAACAAGGTTCCCCTCCATTTCATACATTACTCAGCAAGACAGTTAGACTGCCTGCATCAGCATCAAATTGTCCTGCCAACCACCACTGAGCCGAGACACCCGCTTCACCCATCCTTCATCTCCACTGTTATTAAAATACATATATTACCATCTATCTTGCACATTTTCTTTCTTATTTTTTTAGAAAACAGTGAGGTGTTTAGGATTCAGTTTCTCATATATCTGACAGTGATCTAATGTCCATAAAAACTTAAATATACTTGCACCAAATGAGCTCAGAGTCTGATTTTCAAGGACTCAGCAGAGCTGATGTGGTTGTTGGAACTTGTTTTACATGTGAGTTAGTGATGACGCAAATCTCCAGAGATCTGGAGTGCGAATTAAAATTTTACCTGACAGAGGAAAAAGTAATAAGTAGGTACAGAAATTTAATCAAAAGTAAATTACAGTTGGTGAAAATTAGTTTTTTCCTCTAGAGGGGATTCTTCTCAAAATGTGTTACTTTTGTTATGTAATTAGTCATGTATATGTTTTGAAGATATCTATCAATGTGTATTAGCAAAGTCTTCATTCCTAATTCATTAAAAGTACATCTTCTGTGCTCCTAAGAAGGAAGAAAGTCATATATATTTGGAACAACTGTAAATGGTTATATCATTTTCATTTCACTTCATTGTCTACTGAAATCTCAAAACATTTTTTTATGCTTGCTTATTTTTATGCATGCTTAATTTTACACGCTAATATAGGTTTTGTATTGTTCAGAAAAAAAGAGCACTAATCTAATGAATATTGTTTAAACTTCTGCTGCACATAGCACATACAGATATGCATTCAATTGCAACTGTTCTTTTTCTTCCACACAGTAACACAGAGCTTTAATATAGCCTTAACCAAATTCCAAGTACATTACATCAGATTCATTTCAAGTGGAACATAAACCCTCCCCCAAACCCCCTTTATTTGGGTCTTTACACTATTAATACTTAAAATGGAGAGAGAGAATAACAAGAAAAAAGTAATTCAATTCGTAAACTATTTCTGGGAAAGCTTTCAAATTTTCAAAGCCAAAGAAAACCACTGTCTCATTTTTGGGGTCTTTCATGCAGTCTAGTCATCCATACAGGTCAGTCCATAGCTTCAGAGCTATGGAATACAATAATATGTATGCGATATCCCATATTTAGTGAAACATCAACCTCACTGCACCATTTGTGCACTAACCAGGCATTACCACAAATATCTTGGGCACGACCACAGGGTATCGTGACAAATAATGTGTTTGCTCTCTTTTCCACTCATAATGAGCTGTGTTTACATTAGAATTTTTGCTTCATGATAATTCACAGAGGCTCTATTAAAGTTATCAAGTTTTAGGGCAAGAAGGAACTGGGCCAGAGATACTTTTTTCCAAAAATAAACCAGTATGTGTGGATACTAGAGCCATATATAAAGAAAGCATCTAATGACAGATTCTGGGTGTGACATGGCTGAAGTGTGCAATGGCATTCCTGCGTACCAGTGGCTTTTGTTGATCTCTTTTTGTTGAGTCTGATTTAGATACACATTCACTTGACAAAAGGTAATTGAATGCATTAAGAACACCCCCTGCTTGTTCATTAAGAAAGAATGCTTGGTAAAAAAATTTACTTAAAGCCTTTATGTATAATGCATTATAAAGGGTTATTTAAGGGTATAATGCATAATAATTATTACATATACATTATATCTTGTCTAAAATAATTATAACTGAATTGAAAATGCATAGTGTAACAATGAACTGATAATTGTTATTGTAGTTACACTTATTCATGAGATTGTACAATACATTATAAGCTGCATCACAAGGCATAATTAATGCATTAAAACTACTTTTATAATGCATTATACATAAAGATTTTAAGTAAAGTGTCACCGAATGCTTTTATTCGGTCAAACAGCAAAATTCCATGTATAAAGCAGTTCAATAATCAAGAAGTTAATACTGAGTCGCTAACATTTAAGACACAATATTTCCAGTTAGTTAGCAAAAATAGTTCTAAGTAAAGGCAAAGCAGAATCATTGAAACTGAAAAGAGGTGTTTCTTGAATTTGTAACTGAATCAGTTTTGTTGACCAAATCAGTTAAGTGAATGATTAATTTATTTACTCAAAAATAGAAGAGATTTGTTTCATTTCTGAATTGAGTGGTTGAGTGAATGATTCAGTGATTCACCCATAAAGATAGGCTGAATTTGAATATATATTATATATAGAAGGTGGAAAACAGTATGTGAAAAGAGTAGTATGTCCGTATTCAGAGTATTCATAAGACAGTAGGTGAAAAAACCTGGATGTACTATGAACTGAGAGGATTTCTGAAAGACAGGGAAGCGATGCTGGTAGGTTACATGACAATGACAACATGACAAATGTAGCATGTCCAAATTTCTTTACACTTATGCATACTGTCTAAAACACAGTTTATATATATATATTTACTTTGTACCTACTTCAGACACATCTGGGGATTTGTTTGTCCCTGGATTAATCACTATGTGGAACAAATCAGTTGGCTGAAATCTTTAAGGATTCACTAATAAAGACGAATAACAACAAGCACAGGCCAGCGGAGTGATACAGTAAAAGCTCCGGTGCTGTTGACTATATATCAGCGCTCTTGGAATGGCACTCGTTGAATTAAATTCACAGACTACTATCATATATTAATTTCAAAATATCTTTGCACACTGTAATCAGATTCCCCTCCTAATTTCATAGGTTCTGTCGTTCTTTTAAGAATATACTTTGATTTAAATGCTGGAGACCAAAAAATATTTTATTAGCATGTTTCTGCATTATCCCTACTTAGCCATCTTAGCCCATAAACTAGGTCAGAATGAGTCATACAACCCACTCTCACTCTGCATACCCCCCTTCTCTCTCTCCATCCTCTGTTTAGCTCTTGCTAGACGGTACAGAACCGCCTACAGCTCTCTTTCTTATGTTTGAAGTCTATAACACTCCTTTGACTAAATGGATGATTTTCCAGAAGAGATCTGACCAACAGCCAACAGTAAATCAGCAATGCCCCGGGCAGTTTGACGTCAGTCTTCTAATTCTTCAGCATCTATATTGGCAAACTTTGGCATCCATGTGAATCATCATATGGACACATAAAACTATAAGGTATCTTCACAGACTTAGAAATAAAGACTTCTTTCATTTCACTGTGCAGACCACTAAATGCAGCATAATGTTTTCCATCAGCCATATCTCCCTATACATTTAATGTATTTTGGTTTATATGATCTTTCTGAAAGGCCACAACTCATCACAGCGGCAGATGGAGATTTCCATAAAGTGTGGTGTTGTGGGTAACTGAGAGGTCTCTTGAATAAGGATCATTAGACCCTTGGGTTTCTGGTAACAAATCTAGCATGCCAGTCCTCAAGAACATAGCATAGAATTCAAAGACTTGGGTTTTTGAATCTGTTTCTCACCCTCTGGATGCACTGCAAGCCTCATAAGAACAAAATAAAAATACTCTGGCAACAGTTTTTCTGAAAACATAGAGTGCCTTTATACTTGCCTAATTTACTCAAGAAACAACATTTTTGAATGAGTAACCACCTTATATTTTCCAAACAAGAACACAAAGGCCGTATTATACATTTTTGTGGCATAAATGAAAAGCAGAATGTAGAAATAACGCTGTAGGGCTGACACTAATTACATTTTGGCCATTGTTACGTGTTGTATTTTTTTATATATTAGTATGTTTTAAGGTGTCAAACCAGAAACGAGGCTGAACGAGAGTCTCAACTGATTGATAGGTGGTCCACCCAAACAAAACTACTACTGAGTACTAAAATACTGACAACTCGCATACATTCACATCATCAGACACAACAACACCAGTGGAAATAGCCAAGTAAGCTTGTCTGACTTTTTCATGTGACTGTGCATGCTGGGAAATGCTGTAATTATAAGTACAGTTAATTTTGCAACCATTATGATGCTTAAAATTAGAAAATATTGATTTGCAGATACTAAAGAAGTAGACACACTGCATTTTATTTAGAATGAAATCTGAGAGTACTGTAGGTGCTGAGGTCCATCCACTGGCCTCATCGCTGTGCTGAGAAAAGCCCTCTGCCCTCTGGCATTACTATATTTTCTTGTAGCATTTCACATTTCAGTAAAATATCACAAGCCTCATCACAGAGGTCATGGAGCTCATCGCCCATTTCTCATTTAATAATTCTGCACATTTGTAAATCTGAACAGCCTACAGTATGCTGGCTTTTATTTATAGTTCATGTAACACAACATCAAAATTTTTGTTTGGGCATTATTTGTATACTTTGTGTTAATTTGGAATGCTTTAGAGTGTTATTAATATTTAATTTCATTATTAAAATGAATTAAAATGCACTGCTGTTCAAAAGTCTGGGGACAGTAAGACTTGATTTTAAAGAAATTACAACTTTTATTCTGTGAGATGACATTAAATCTATCAGTGACAGTAAAGACATTTATAATTCTACAAAATATTTCTATTTAAAATTAATGCTGTTATTTTGAACTTTCAGTTCATAAAAGAGTCCTGGATAAAATGTATCATGTGACTTTGAAAACTGGAGTAATGGCTGCTGAAACTTTGCCATCAAAGCAATAAATTACATTTTAAATAATTTTGATCAAATAAATGCAGCCTTGTTGATCATAAGTGACTTTTATTTAATATATATATATATATATATATATATATATATATATATATATATATATCAAAATTTTGAACAGTAGTGTAACACAGTGGATTATATACAATTTATGTTTAACTGATCATAATTTGGTTGCCATCATTTTCATTAGTTACACTAATGATGTCAAAAATGATGTCAGCTCATGCATTATGATTCTTAGAAGGAAGAACAGATTTTCTCCACACAGGGGTTCTCTCTCTCTCTCTCTCTCTCTCTCTCTCTCACACACACACACACACATACACACAAACCTGTGAAAGGACACAAGGAAACAGGAAGAAAAGTCACATTCATCCTTTATACTCCCTCTGAGTAAAACAGCAACAGCTTTCCTCTTTCCCTTTCTGCTTTTCAAATGTTCTTTCTCCTCATAAATGACTCTCCAATGCACCTACACTCCTTTCACGTCTGTTAACCCCAATAACACATTCCTCTTTTCATCCTCTCGCATCCTTACATCTTTGAGACGGTATAAATGCATCATGAAGCATGTTTGGGGGTTAGCGTGGAGATGCAGTGCCAATCTGCATGCATAATTCCCTTTTATATCAGCCGAGCAGATGGGCCAGATCCTGTTCCTGGTGATTGACCTATCTAAGCGTTGTGAGTTTTTTTTTTTTTTTTATCACTCCTTCTCTTTCATCTGTTATTCATCTGTCATTCCACTTCTCTTCAGAGTTATTTTCACACTGGTTTTATTTATTTTGTTTTGTTTACTTATTTACTTGTAATAGTATTATTAGTTAACTGTTCGGTGGACATCTAGTGGGGACGAATGAAACCAAAACAGTAGGCACTCCGTCTCCAACATTCCCTCCTTCCTCTTTCTCTCTGAGTCCTTCCTGTGTCTGTGTTCTGAATGTAGGTCTCTACGCGCCTACAGCCATCAGCAGCAATCAGTTCTGCCCCAGTTACTGAGGCGTCACATAAGCACACATTCACAACATACAGCATGCACATGCAGAACATAGATTCATGCATACTCATAAATACACACATAATATGCACACACGGACACTTGCATCATCCATCCAAAACATCTTCCAACTAAATTTGTTTGTTTGGTGCACCTATGTTACACAGAAACAAATTTAATTAGTTTATTTCTTGTGAAAATGCATTAATATGAATTTTAGGAGGTGTATTCTTATATATTGTGTTTATTTAAATTCATAAATCTCCTAAAGAATAAAATAAAATGGAGCAGCTTCGGAAGATGTATGATTGATTTTGAATATTTCAATAAGACAAAATAGTAATGTAATTTACACAAATTATCCTGTTAAAAATGTAGCCTTGGTTCTTAATGTCGTGTGTTTTCTCCTTTAGCATCAATGACTGTTTGCAGCCTTTGGGATGTGTGAGTCCCTCAAGTGTCCTTGAGTGGCAAAACTGTGTATAGCCATGTGGGAAAAATCTAAATGTGCAGAGCATGCTGGGAAGCTGAAGAACTTATATGACTTAGAGGCTTTTTGTCAAAAAAGTTTTGCACAACAAGAGGTTAAAAACCAAGAGTACATCAACTTTTAAATAGGATAATTTGTATCTTGGGAAATATATTTAGGCTGCATATCTATGCCAAATAGCTAAGAGTTAGACTCTTTCCGTGGCTTGTGTTTTCAGTACAAGAGCTTTCCACATTTTGATGTCATGACCTTATCTTTACTCCCTCTGAGCAGTGTCAGAGATGGAGAGAGTGAACCCCAGAGGTGAGGGATCATTGTAAGGATGGAGAAGGGGAGCCTCAGCAGTTTGCCCCCTCGCTCAGCCTGGTTCTTAACCATCTCCCACGGGAGAAATAAACGAGATGGCAGGGTCTCCCTCTTTCTCTCTCTCACACACACGCTCATTACACAGGCATCATGTGAGGGACACATCTATCACATCACATGTGTGTATCCATCTATAACCATCACCCCCCTCTGTTAAATAAATCATGGACAGGGATCCCCTCAGTGTGCATATATCACACATCCTCAAATATCTCATTTTGCATGACATCCACATGTGCTTCTAATGAGGAAATAATGAACTAATCTTCATTCTCATAGATCAATGCATTAGTGTAAAATGAATGATGTCTAAGCATTTTGATATTTGTGTGACTATTTTATTGATAGACATATTTAATGTTTGTTGAATGTACATTTCAGATTCACCATCTTCTGTCTTACACCATCTTCTGGAAAACACCATGTTTTCCATGTGACTCAGATACTCGGTTCTATTGCGAGTTTGGATTTCAGCATCCAATTTATCATTTTGTTTGTTTGTTTGTGGAATGATCCAGTTGGTTCTTATGTTTAATTAGATCTGAAAATGAGTTATGTTGGTATGGTATCTTCTGCAGTATTAGTGTGACTCAAAACTGGCTCACTGAGGGGATATGTATTACGCTCCAGTTGTTAAGTTTGTGTGGAAATGAGTCATGTTTAGAAAATTGTTGAGTTATTTTGGGTAGGTGAAAGTATCAATGAAAATCTGTATAATTCTGCCACACACACTGCATTGAATGATGCTGCACTGGAAATGATGCTGTATACTGGTGTCATGCTTAATTATTGGTCTCCTCTGCCGAAAGCAGAGTGTGAGGATAAATAGAGTGTTAATCCTCCTTAGAAGAGCTATGAAACCTTAATCATATTCAGACCTTTAAAATGTGCTTTTTCTCACATGCATTGCCACAATGAAACATTTTTAGTAATGACCTCATGTGCTGCAATATCATGCAGTGTATTGATATTTGTCTTCATTCAGAGGACTGTAATATTTCTCTATGAGGTCTATTGGAAGCAATGGGTTTAGGCACCAGTTTGGCAGGAGATTCAACATTTTGATATTTTGAGTTCAAATAAAGGGTAGTTCACCCAAAAATGAAAATTAGCCCATGTTTTACTCACCCTCAAAGAATCCTAGGTGTATATGACTTTCTTCTATCAGACAAATCCAATCAGAGTTACATAAAAAAAATCCCTTGCTCTTCCAAGCTTTAGAATGGGAGTAGGTAGGTGTTTTTGTTCAACAGTCCAAAAGATGTCAAATAAAGCAGAAAAAGAAAAAACTGAATCTCACATTGCTTAAGTATTTAGAGCCTAAGCAGCAATTACAGCAATTACAGCCTCAATTTGATTTTAGGATATTATGGACTCGGATTTGGAGATTCCTGCCGTTCTTCTCTGCAGATCCTCTCAAGCACTGTCAAGTTGGATGGGCAGCTATTTTTCAGGTCTCTGCAGTGATGTTCGATTTGGTTTAAGTCTAGGTCAGGCTGCCAAAGATCACTTACAGAGGCTTCAAGCCACTCTTGTATTGTATTGGGTGTGTGCTTAGGATGATTGTCCTGTTGGAATCTAAACCTTCTGCCCAGTCGGAGTGCTCTGGACCAGTATTTTTTGTTTTGTTTTTATTTGTTTTGTTGTTCTTGTTTTTACTAAGGGTATCACCATGCTTCACTGTTGGGATGGTATTGTGCAGGAGATGCTCCAGACTTAATGCTTGGAATTGAGGTTTATCAGACCAGAATCGTGTTTCTCCATCTGAACATTTCTCCACACATGATCTCTGGAGCTCAGCCAGAGAGAGCATCACGTTCCTCGCCTCTCTTACCAAAGCCCTTCTTTAGGAAGAATCCTGGTTGCTCCTAACTTCTTTCATAAGAACTACAGAGTCTAACGATTATTCCTTTACACATAAATTAGGGGCAGATTATCCATTAATAAAGACTTTATATTAGTGCTATTTGTGTTCCCTGCACAACACTTCTTCTGACCTCATAATAGTGTGATACGATGCGTACGACAGTGCATACAATTTTAACTTGTGCATTACAGAAACAACTCCACGTATACAGTAGCACTTACTCCCCTAATAACCTGATTTTTGATGCCCTGGTGGACTTTCATACACACTGCCGCAACATACTTTTATTAAAAATCATTTTATTTCATATGTGCAAGTTGGGCACAATTATTTCATCATTTACTCTACTGCACTGCTGAATTTATTTCACACAAATCCTACTGACAAGTAAACCTCACAAAATCAGAACCCATAAACAAAACCATGTTTTACCACAGCTGTGTTCACGTTATTTATTGTGTTTTCGCTCACATTGTTTTTGGATTGAACAAAGCTGTTGCCTCAGCAGAGCTTGATGATCTGTAGACGGCATGACCTAGATAGAGAAATTTGCCAGCTTATGAAGTCAGAGAGCCTCTGATCAACAACAGCAAAGAAAAGTGTAAAGAAAGAAAGAAAGTGTGGAGAGTAAGATAGAGTTTGTGGAGAATTTGGAGAGCAGACAAGACGAGCACCAGAACAAAAAAAAAGAAAAACAGGGGAGACACTACTTCTTACCCTGTCCCATCCACTCCATCTTTGTCTCTTTCACTTGTCCTCTTTCTCACTTTCCCCTGTCCTCCAGCCTTTGAATGCATCTCCTCCTCCTAATGAGCAAAGGCTGAGAGCCAATAGCCCTCTCCATGTTCAGTGAACTCTAAAATAAGTTGCATTTCAATACGGTCTCTCTCTCTTCAATTCAATTCAATTTTTTTTCAATTCTTTATTGGCATGACATACTTAGATGCATATTGCCAAAGCATTGTACATAGCATAATAAAAAAATATATGCATAATATATATCCATAAATAAACAAAACAAAACAAAATACATGTAAAATACATCCATATACTGTATATATTTATATAAACATGAATGGTACTAAGCAGATGTGTTCACTCTTTACTTCTTAGTTTGTGGCATTTACAAATATGTTGTGCAACCAAAGAGGAAGCAGGTCCTTCAGCGAGTAATATTCTTAATTTGTCATTTTCATGGAGAGACAGGAACTCAGGAATAATCTGCTGTATTTGACTGTACAGTGTGTCTCTTAAGGAAGTGTATTTGTCACAGTGGAGGACAAAGTGTTCCTCCGTCTCAACTGATCCAGATCTACATTCGTTACAGATTCGCTCTTCTTTAGGGAACCACATCTTTTTATGTCGTCCTCTTTCTATGGCCAGCTGGTGGTCACTCAGTCTGTACTTTGTCAGTAAATGTCTGTGGGTTATATTCCTGACTGAGATCAGATAATCAGCCAGACTGTACTCTCTATTGAGTTTCAGATAACATTGGAGACGACTTTGGTCTTTGGTTTGTTCTTTCCAATGCTGTATGTATATCTCCTTCTATTCATTCATAATTTATTTGATTCTTCCAGTCTTCAATCTCTCCCTCTTTCTCTCACTCTCATTTCTCAATCCTGGCCTGTCCTCTTGTATTTTTGTCATTTAAAAAAAGGACGCATTTTTATAAGCACACAATCCACATTTTTAATACTTTAAATTATTAAGCACTTTAAATACTTTAAAGCATTTGAAGGAATCAGACAAAATGCAACAAACAATTATATGATGGCCTACCACATGCTAATGAGAAAAACCACCCCACAATAGTCAGTCTGACAGACCACTTTCATTGTACATATCCATGCAAAGAAATTAATCTCTTAAATTCAACAGTTTTAAGACTTTTCTAATAAAAAGTCAACATCTATCCTGGCCTACAGGGGAAAACTTACTAAAGAATGGGTTTGAACGAACATTTCTGGTACTATAGCTCTAATTAAAGCACTCATTAGACTTCAAATCTCCCATTTCACTGTGAATCCTTGATGAGTAACCTTGGCCACTGAGTGCTTTAAATAGCTAAGGAAGGTGTCAGCTACTCAAACTAGTGGAAAATCTGTTTGTGTGAACACATGTTTAATGATAAGAAGAAATCTGCCCTCTCTTGTCCTTTTGTAACCTTCTCATAAAGTCATTCAAGTTTGGTCAGTCTTATGTAAATGACAAAAAAAGAAAACAACTTCTGGTGCTTCCCAGCTGTGAGGAAAAGTGACTTTGTGTTTGTTGAGGTCTGAGATTTAAATTTTGACTAGCAGAAGTGTTAAAAGGCAATACAATGGGAAATAAAATAAAAAATCCCTCATATGATGTCAAAGAGTTTACTGTACTAATAACACATACTGTAATTTAAACCTTTCTCTCATAAAAAAAAAAAACGTATTTACTAAAACAAAGCTGCACAAACATCTCATATCGCACAAACTTCCAAATCCTCTGATTGCTGACAGCAGAAGCAGTTGGATATGACCACTAACAGATACAAATATTGCTAAACACCAAAGAAATTAATGATAAGAGTAAAATGTAAAAATGTAGTGCACGCCATGCCTGTTCTGGTTGTGTGTAGCACCTGCTGCTCTATATATCCTTCTGAAGGATCCTAACATTAGAAAATGGTGGCTGGTTTATTTTTAATTTCCGTCTGACCTCAACAGATTGAGTGGCACATTTCAGTGGTTTGTGCACCTGTTACAATAACGCAGATTTTGCAAAGAGGTTTTTGGGACAGACTGTTTTATTTAGAAAGGGTACAAAATAAAAAAAATAAAGCACAGAAAAAAAAGCATCTGAGGATAATATGACTTCATATTGGAGCTATAACCTGGCCCTATCCTGTTATCATTGCTTCCTATCCGTTCTCACTGCTCAATCAAATAAAAGCTAAATGCCAAATAAATTAAATGGAAAAAGACCCCTTGAGAGGGAATGAAGTCGTATTGTTTTCTGTGAAAAAATAATGATGGAGCTTTGGATGACTTGATATTACTATAAAGAGCCCTGCAGTTTTTTTTTTTTTGTTTGTTTGTTAATTTCCCATTTAATGGCTGTTTAAACAAAATACACTCAAAAAAGACCAAACCCAGACACAGTCCCACTAGAGGAGTTTAGGGTTCAGTGTCATGCTCAAGGGTTTAAATACAGGCTGTTACAGTCTCACGACCTCTCAGTTGTACTACTGTACTACAGTCAAACCCACAAACCCTTCTGAGCTGAAAGCAAAAACCTGTTTCCCCCATTCATTCCATATCATTCTTTCCTCTCAGACCCCAGTCAGAAAAGGGAGAACTTTTCCATGGAACATAGGTCTTCAAAAACAAGAGACATTTTTTTATTATTATTATCGTTGCCTCACACATAGACATGCTTTTTCTCCATTTTGCATTTTCCACATCTTGTGCCTCAATCATTTAAAACATTGACTGGAGATGAATACAATTAAATGGTCATTCAGACAATGGGAATCCACACCACTTGTAAGTGGAAATTAGTCATGTGTTTTCCAGATGATCCTACATGCTGTTTGACTACAAGCTTATCTGGTTTCAAGATATTCCATTTCTACATGGAAAAAATTAATGGCTACCAAAGTACTCTGACTAACCAAATCCATCTTGACCATTTGTCACCATAATGGAAGTTTTAGCATCTTGATCACTCTTGCTTGCTGAATCCACAATGTTCATGAGTCACAATTTACTCTGATGTGTCATGTTCAGTGAGACTCACTGCCATGAAACAAATGCAAAACTTTCAGTTGTATGGAGATGTAGCATGTTTCATTCTCTGCTGTTTTTTATTTAAATGAGCGTTCATTGGATGTAAGCATTGGATGTAAGACCTGTGGTTCTCCTGTTTTTGAAGACTCAGCAATGGTGTACAGTTACTTACATGTCTTAACTGTGGTCACTCCATCACAGCTTTATGATGTTTTGGCCATGTTCATCTTCCTGTTGATTTTTTTTTCTAGCTTGGACATGCAATCAGACAAGGATAGTATACATCCACATTGGATGCATATCTGCTTAATTTGTGGTCAGTGTGTTTTGCTCTCTAACTATTCGGTGTGGTCAGAAATAATTTTGTAGTTAGTTGACGTACTTCAGTGCTGACGCACACATGAAACCACACATATTTTCTCTCATTGCTCATGAGGAACATGACAAAGCACAGACAGCCCCATATGAACTGGCAACCGCTGACACAGGAAGAAGGGTTGAGGCCAAGCAGTTCTGTGCTGAAGCCAGATTTCCTCTCACCCTCTCTGTCTCATGTCATTTCAGCTCATTTTCATTCATTTTCTTGGATAGTTCACTCAAAAATGAAAAATTCTCTCATCATTTACTCATCTTTATATAATTCCAAGCCCATTTTACCCATTTTTTCTTCTGTGAAAAAAAATAATATATATATATATATATATATATATATATATATATTGAATCATTTTCACACAGGTCTACAGTTATTTATAACTTGAGGACTATAGTGTAAGATCATTGAACATTTGTATCAAATCAGTCCAAATTGAGAATTTATCAATCACCTGAAGAATTAATCGTTAGACTTTTTTTTTTTTTTTTTTTTTAAAGAATGAAATTTCCATTCCTATTTGTGAATCAGATCAACTGGTTCATTAAAAAGAACTGGTTCAAAAGAATGTTCAGTTCATTGATCTAGACTCAATTGGTATGTTTACATACACTCATTTTCATCAATCTGAATGAATCCAATTTGATTTCAGATTCTCAAAGTTCTGTTTATATGAACCCTAATCTTTGCAGTCCTATTCACATATTGTTTACATGTGCATGTGTATTCCCAACAAAGTCCCGCCCAGGTGACAAAAAGTAACAAAAAAATACTGTGATGCATTACTTTCCATAAAAAGTAACGTAAAAGTAATGCATTTAGTTACTTTTTTATGAACAAAGTTGTATTACATTTAAAAGTAACTTTCCTCAACACCGCTGGTAAATACACACATCAAAGAACTGCATGTGTGCCACCATGGGCGACATTAGGGGCAGAATGAATGAATTAAGATTCACACAAAACAATCAAGTGGTTTAGAAAGATGTGGAATATGAATAGGACGATTCTTCAATAGCAAACTATTCATTTGACAACAGCCTTTTTTTGCTTTATTCCATGTCGCAACTAGAGCCATGAGATGGGAGCATTAGCCTCAGTAATGATAATGAAAGGCCGCAGCTGCACTGAGCTACAAATAGCTTTTATATAAGGCAACACAGCCACAGATAGTCATAAATAACAAGCATTTCACAGAATACCAGCTTCCATGCCAAGTTTTAACACTGGCTAAGTCTATCAATGCAATCTGTACTATCATGCTAACAGTATGACATAATGATCGCAGTGTGACAGCACACACACACACACTGGAACACATTCTCACACAAACATCACGAAGAGCAGCCAGGCCAAGGAGGTAGTGCTGTCTCCATGACAACTGCCTAGAATGTGGAGATCAGCATCAGCATGCTTGTCTACATCTCTGCTGCTCTCTGCCGCTCTCTCTCGCTTCCTCTCGGACCATCTCTTTCACTCGATCTGTCAGTCTCTTCATCTCCCCCCGGATGAAGATGTTTCTTCTGAAACACTGTGCACAACAGCAGACATAAGAGAGATGTAGTGTATGAGTATAAGAGGAGAATGTTGAAGATCTGTTGAACAGATCATGTGATATGTCTGGAGGAAACGGTGTTCATGTGGAATAACAAAGATTTAGGTATAAAACTGTATGCACATTATATACAATTTTGTATACTTATAAAAAATTAAAACAGAAATAAAAAATAAAAACAATTATTGAAATATTTAGCTATTTTTTCTATTTTACTGTATTTTAAAATATAGTTTATTCCTGTGAAGCTGATTTTGCAGCAGTCTTTACTCCAGTCCTCATTGTTCCATGAACCATGATACATTTTCTATTAGAATTATTTGATGACTATAAAGTTGAAAAGAACAGCAAATTATATTTCAAACAGAAATCTCTTGTATTTCTTGTAATGTCTTTTTATTAATTGAATGCATCCTTGCTGAATAAAAGTATTAATTTGTGTGTGTGTGTATAGTGCACTGTCACCAAAACATCTTCATTTTTCATGCATCTGCACCTGTGTCTTTTTAGGAATCAAGCAGTGAACAGTTTAAAACTGCTTGCACCTGTGGCTGCACCTGTGCCTTGAGATGTTTCAATCGCCAACTGGCCACTGTGATCCTGGAAAGCAAAGAGGTCTGGGTCAGGCCCTCTGGTATGCAGGATGTATATTTTAGGTGATTTTTCAAATTTAAAATATATGCAAATGTATGACCTCACATGAACATGGCGACAGCCAGGAATTCAAGTCAAGTCAATATTATTTGTATAGCGCTTTTAACAATGCAAATTGTGTCAAAACAGCTTTACATCTGCTTGATATAAAGCTGAGTGGCTTTATATCAGCTTTACAGTATTTAGACGGGGAAATAGTTTGTCGAAATAGTGTCATTCTCCTCTGGCCAGACAAAATCAGCAGTTTAAATCTAGGCTAAAGCGGAATCAGTTTGTGCAAAGGACTCATCTGGTTCCTGTGGTCTTGTCCCGATGGCCGTCTTGGAGACAGGGTCTTCACTGGGGATCAGTCTCTGGGGCTCATCTAGGTGTCCTGGCTGTAGAGGTCATATACAGCCAGACTGTATCCAGATCAGATGTGGCTACGGTGACCTTGGATTAAGAATATTAATATTAAAAACTAATATTAGCATAGATGCCATTCCTCTAACAATGTGACAAGTACATCAGGTGTTTTGGGAAGTGTTCCCGGTTCCGGTTGACCTAATTAATGCAGCCTAACAATCCTTTAATGGATTTGAATTATAGAAATGCGATAGTGTATTATGTGTATGCCAGGTTAAAGAGACGGGTCTTTAATCTAGATTTAAACTGACAGAGTGTGTCTGCTTTCCGCTCAGTGTTAGTTAGATAGTTCCAGAGTTTGGGCACTAAATAGGAAAACAATCTCCCGCCCGCAGTTGATTTTGATATTCTAGGTATTATCAAATGGCCAGTTTTGAGATCGCAGCAGACATGAAGGACTATAATGTGATAAGAGCTCACTCAAATACTGAGGTGCCAAACCTTTCAGGGCTTTATAGGTAATTAGCAAGATCTTAAAATGTATACAATATTTAATAGGGAGCCAGTGCAGTGTTGACAGAACCGGGCTAATGTGTTCATACTTCCTGGTTCAAGAACTCTAGCTGCTGCATTTTGAACCAGCTGGAGTTTGTTTATTAAACGTGCAGAGCAACCACCCAATAAAGCATTACAATAATCTAGCCTCGAGGTCATGAATGCATGAATTAATGTTTCTGCATTTGACATTGAGAGCATAGGTCGTAATTTAGATATATTTTTAAGATGGAAAAATGCAGTTTTACAAATGCTAGAAACATGTTTTTCGAAGGAAAGATTGCTATCAAAAAGTACACCTAGGTTCCTAACTGATGACGAAGAATTTACAGAGCAGCCATCAAGTATTAGACACTGTTCTAGGTTATTACATGCAAAAGTTTTTGGTCCAATAATTAACACCTCTGTTTTTCAGAATTTAGCAGTAAGAAAGTGCTAGTCATCCAGTTTTTGATATCAAATATGCATTCCATTAGTTTTGCAAATTGGTAAGTTTCATCAGGTCGCGAAGAAATATAGAGCTGGGTATCATCAGCATAACAATGAAAGCTAACACTATGTTTCCTAATGATATCTCCCAAGGGTAACATGTAAAGCGTGAAAAGTAAGGGGCCAAGTACTGAGCCTTGATGTACTCCATACTGCACTTGTGATTGGCATGATATCTCTCCATTTACTGCCACAAATTGATGGCGGTCAGATTAGTACGATTTGAACCATTCCAGTGCACTTCCTCTAATGCCAACATAATTTTCTAATCTATTTAAAAGAATGTTGTTGTGGTCGATAGTGTCAAGCGCGGCGCTAAAATCCAGTAGCACTAATAGAGAGAAGCAACCACGATCAGATGATAAAAGCAGGTCGTTTGTAACTCTAATGAGAGCAGTCTCAGTACTATGATATGGTCTAAAACCTGACTGGAAATCCTCACATATATCATTTTTTCTCTAAGAAGGAACATAGTTGTGATGATACTACCTTTTCTAATATCTTTGACAGAAAAGGGAGATTCGAGATCGGTCTGTAATTACTTAATTATTTGAGGTCAAGTTGCGTTTTTTTTAATGAGAGGCTTAATAACAGCCAGTTTGAAGGTTTTTGGGACATATCCTAATGACAATGATAAGTTAATAATATTCACAAGAGGATTTATTACTTCTGGAAGCTCCTTTTTTAGGAGCTTAGATGGAACAGGGTCTAAAATACAGGTTGTTGGTTTAGATGATTTACAAAGTTTATACAATTCTTTATTTCCAATAGAAGAGAGTGAGTGGAATTGTTCCTCAGGGGATCTATAGTGATGCGATACTGTGGCTGACAGCTGCTTGGTTACAATTTTATCTCTAATAGTTTTGATCTTGGAAGTAAAGTAGTTCATAATGTCTGCACCTGCTGATGTTATATGTTTTGTTAATTTAGCCACTGTATTAAATAAATACTTGGGGTTGTGTTTGTTTTCTTCTAAGAGACGTAAAGTAAGCAGATCTAGCAGTTTTTAATGCTTTTCTGTAGGATAGGGTACTTTCCCGCCAAGCAATACGAAATACCTCTAATTTTGTTTTTCTCCAGCTGCGCTCCATTTTCCGGGCTGCTCTCTTTAGGGCCCGAATGTGCTCATCATACCACGGTGTTGGACTCTTTTCCTTAAGCGTAAAGGAGCAACCCTATCTAAAGTGCTAGAAAAGTGAGAGTCAATAGTTTCTGTTACATCATCAAGTTGTTCTGAGTTATTGGATATGCTGAGGAATTGAGATAAATCAGGAAGATTATTTATAAAGTAGTCTTTTGTGGTAGAAGTGATGGTTCTAACATATTTGTAACAGGGAGTTGGCTTTACAGCTTTAGCTATATGGAATATACACAAAACTAGACAATGATCTGAGATATCATAGCTCTGCTGCAATATTTCAACACCACTAACATCAATTCCATATGACAGTATTAAATCTAGAGTATGATTTCGACAACGAGTCGGTCCTGAAACGTGTTGTTTAACATCAATGGAGTTTAGAATGTCTATAAATGCTGATCCCAACGAATCTCTTTCATTATCAACATGGATATTAAAATCACCAGGATTTAGGACTTTATCTGCAGCCAGCACTACCTCAGACAGAAAATCAGCAAATTCTTTAATAAAGTCTGTATGGTACCCTGGTGGCCTGTATACAGTAGCCAGTACTAACATCGCAGGGAATTTATCAGTAACACTTGTTTCTTTCGATAACGTTATATGAAGCACCATTACTCCAAACGAATTATACTTGAAACCCGACCTCTGAGAAATACTGAAAATAGTGCTATAAATTGTAGCAACATCTCCCCCTTTACCTTTTGGACGCGGTTCATGTTTGTAACTGTAATCTTGGGGGGTAGACTCGTTTAAATTAATGTAGTCATCTGGTTTTAGCCAGGTTTCTGTCAAACAAAGCACATCTAGTTTATGGTCAGTGATCATGTCATTTACAAAAAGTGCTTTTGTAGAAAGGGATCTAATATTCAATAAGCCAAGCTTTATCATTTGTTTATCTGTATTATATCAGTTTTTCATTTGTTGAACATCAATTAAATTGTTACTCTTACTTTGGTTTGGAAGTTTTCTGTATTTTCTAGTTCGGGGAACAGACACAGTCTCTATAGTGTGATATCTAGGTGAAAGAGTCTCTATGTGCTGAGAATTAACTGACTTCTGTGACGTGAGGTGGCTAGTAGATGGTCAGTTTAGCCAGTCTGTCTGCTTCCTGACCTGGGCCCCAGTTAGTCAAGTACGAACTCTAAGACTATGTGCCATATTTCTGGAGAGAAGAGCGGCACCACCCCAAGAGGGATGAAGACCATCTCTTTTCAATAGGTCAGGTCTGTCCCAAAAATTCTTCCAATTGTCTATGAAACCTATGTTATTCTGCGGGCACCACTTAGGCATCGAGCCACTGAGCGATGACAGTCTGCTATGAATCTCATCACCACGGTAAGCAGGGAGCGGACCAGAGCATATTACAGTGTCTGACATCGTACTTGCAAGTTCACCCACCTTTTTAACATTATATTTAGTGATCTCAGACTGGTGAAGTCGAACATCATTAGCGCCAACGTGAATAACAATCTTACTGAATTTACGTTTAGCATTAGCCAGCACTTTTAAATTTGCCAAGATGTCAGGCGCTCTGGCTCCTGGGAAAACAATGGACTATGCTGGCTAGTGTCTCTATTTTCACGTTCCGTACAATAGAATCGCCAATAACTAGAGCACTTTCATCAGGTTTCTCAGTGGGTGTGTTACTGAGTGGGGAGAACCTTTTTGATGTTTTGATTGGAACGGAAGAGTGGTGTTTTGACCCACGACTAGACCACCTCACAGTCACCCAGTTGCCCTGCTGCACGGGCTCTACCGGAACCGAACAATGTACAGGACTCCCTGAGCTAGTTGCATCGAAAGCAGTATCTACAGCCCTCACATTCTTACTGTCCTCAACTAAAGTTTGAATGCGTGTCTCTAATTCTGAAATCTTCTGTCAGCCTAACTATTAACCTGCATTTATCACATGTGAATCCCTCGTCGCCGACAGAGAGAGATAAACTGTACACGTGCAAAACAGTGCAAACAACAATAGCAGGAGAAGAAGCCATTACTCACCGTGATTGAAGAATGATTCGCTTACCACTGTTGTTTGATGAACTCATGAAAAATGGAGCGAGAAAAAAGAAACCACAGAGTGACAAATGCTAACGCGCTGCACGCGCGGTTTTAAAAAGTGAACGATCAAATTAGTTTGATAGATACCAGAAATATGGTGGGAATTAAGTTATATATTATCACTTCAAAAAACAGAGAGTGAAAGTAAGATAGAGATTCAACAGAAAAGTGAAGCTACACAGAGCTACAATCGCAAACCTCTGAGCAGCACGACAGACAGAAGCAATCGATCATTCACATGTGCTAGCGATAAACAAATAAATCCTAGCACTTTATCGCATTTACCATCCGCATTTTGGTAGTTAGAAACAAAAGTAACAGTGGCATTGCTATTTTTTTTTTTTTTTTATAAGTAATGTTCCGAGTGGAACTCCTTCATGGTCTGAAGTCTGTGAAATTAAACAGGAATATTTCAATTTGAACTCTAGATGGGTAGTGTTATTTTTACATGGTGGTTCAGACTGATATTTTTAAATGCCAAAAGGAATCCTCTAGTGTCTGCAAGAACATGTGTTTTTTGGTTTAGGTTAGCTAGCGAACTATTTAAAAGTTGAGCAGCTCATTTTGTTTTCCAGAGCTGCAGGGTCCCTCAGATCTAGTAAGTTTGTAGGACAGAGTAAAGTGGTAGCAGATTCTGCTGAAGCCCCTCCCCCTTTCCCACGATCGTTTAGCAGCTCTCTGTCCTGAGGAGTGTTTTCCTCAAAGAGGCACAACTGAACTCTAACCCCATTACCCTCTGTTTCCTGCAAGAGCTTTAGTTTACAAACAGGGGGATGGAGGAGGTGTAGGGACACTTCCACAATTCAGCCATGTTTCCGTTTCTCACTTACTCTTTCTAACACTATATCAACACATGAACACAACAAAAGATTTTACAAAGCTGTTTTGCTTGATCAATTCTTTCATCATCAATTTAAAAGAGGCCAGCTTTGTAATGTCATGTTATTTAATTGTTTTTTAATCAACATGGCTCGGCTGACAGGGATGGATCAGACATCCCAAGTGTATCACCAGAGAGGAAATACATGTGATGTAAATGAGAACTGTGGACAAATTAAAAGCAGGCCATTGCCTTTCCCTTTCCTCTGACAGATAGATATGACGATAGATAAAGATTGCCTCTCCACAACTAGACTGTGATTTTTTTTTAATCTATACTCAATTGTAAAATAAATTAATAAAATGATTTGAGTGTCTTCTTTATTATTCATCCCAATCTCAATGTGCCTGTGGCAACATTTCAACAAAAGTATATTGCTTGTTGCAGGTTTTGTGACACTTTCAAAGTGAAATGTCCAGTAAGTGGTATTAAAAGCGTGTTCAGTTTTATCGATGAATGTGAATTTGGCGCTAAAAGGCTAATGCTCCTTCTTGCTTGAAAATAATGAACTACCAACACCACACCATACCCTAAACCTAACCAACAGTGGGAGCAAAAACAGACATGAGAAGAAGAAAAAAAAAAAAATTTCTGAGGCAACCATGCCATTAAATTACATCTAATAGAGCTTTTAAATTGCAAAGTGCAATGCTGTACCAGGTGAGCTACTGAGCAAGTTTACTATGGCAGAAAAGCCTCAAATATGTAGTAAATGTCAAATCATGCACTGTGTCAAACATGTTTTGAGGTTTTAGTAGTACTAGTGGTCATTTTAGACAGAAAATGCAGTGAATTATGGGAACATTGTGGAATTTTGCAAGATGTAGGTAGAAGCACATGTTTCCAATGAGCCTAGCTTATATTTATTCATCTTTGTTTCTAATAGGAACATTTAAGTAGTGGAATTCAGTTTCTTAGACCACATTTTCATCTGTTACAGCAGGGTGAGTCTTATATGTGCTTGTTTTAATAAAACTGAGCAACGTTAATATTGCTGGAGTCCAGCATTAGTGGGATTAGTCATAAACATGGATACTATGGCTATGGAGACTATTCACAGTGAAGTCAACAGAAAATTAGAGCAGCTAAATCCACAATATAACACTTTCAACACCACAAATGAACTCTGAGGGTATAAGAATGACAGCATTACATGACAAAATAAATGGTCATATATTACGGTAAACATCACACCTATAACACACTCTTTGCAAGACAGTGTTTATCCATTTAGTCAAGCTCTCTGTTACTGAATGGCTGGAATTGAGTCTATTATTATAAGCCCACGTTTTTCATATTGACCCCAGATAAAGTGTCAGTGAGAAAATCTTCATGCTAATGTGTGAGCTTAAATGAGCTGTGCCAAGGAGCAATCTCTCTTGCCAAAGTGTTCAGATTACATCCTGATGAGAGGAGTTTCAGATGGTGTTGGGGTGTTATTTTTGCAGTGTCAGTGGGATGTGTATAAGGGGAAGAGAAACAGGAGGTTATGTAAACGCAAACGCTCGTCATCCTCCACACACCTGTGATTCCTGGATGATACACAGACTAGGCTGGCAGGATCTTTCCCAGCTCACACACACTTTACCACTCTTCCAGCCCCTTACACTGCGTTCAATTTTCTGGTTGGTTTTCATCCACTTAACTGTAAATAACTAACATTTAGCTGGTTAGAAGAGCCCCACATGCCCCCTGCTGATAGATGTGGTAACTACACCATCTGGGAGTAAAATAATCTTTTACTGGAACATCTGTATTGCCATTTCATCACGCTATAGAAATTTTAATAGGGGTCAGTTTTATAGAACCCTCCTGTGTCAGAACCTAATCTTTTTTGAATGCCTATTAACAAAGATACTTTTTTCTGCCTGGTGTAGTTATGGAATCTACCAATTGTGGTTAATGGGGTCATAGCTAAACCAACCAAACTATGACCCTTTGGAGAACAGCAAAGGCACGTAATTGCCTTTCAATGGAGTGAGGAAGAGAACATTTATAAGCTCCTCCAGACACTAATGGACCCTCATTTTAGAAATCCCTCCTTCCACATAACACCATGCAGCACTGAACTGCTCTCTTATATTTTAAGATCGACATTAAGAACTAGGTTGATCTAATCAGGGGCTCGTTCTTCGTACGTCGCTAACTCAGTTAGCTGGATTTGATTGTTGACGATTTGGCATGATCTTGGATTGTTTGGTTCTTCGACGCTCATCCTGGACTTGCTGTCATAGCAACAGGTGCGCAAGCTTAAACCTGCTCGGGAGCAGGCTTATTTCATGTAAACAGGATTAGATCGCGGCTTTATAAGCGGAGGAGATAGGGAAGTCTGTTGCAGCCATGTCTTGCCCGTTTTTACGAGAGCAACCTGTTGCGGAAGGTGCGAGGATAATTCGCAGAGTTTTTAGAATTAATCGCGTTTTGCGACACAGACAGGATCCATTAGCACAGCGCGATAGTGTACTTTTTGAAAGATATCGTTTTTCACGTGAGGGTGTCATTTACATAATAAACTGGTTAGAACCTCATATTAAAAGTTCTACTCGTCGGAGTCGGGCTTTAACCACAGCACAAACTGTGTGCATCGCGTTGAGATTCTTTGCGAGTGGCACTTTCCTGCACACTATTGGGGATGCGGAGAACTTGGCCAAAAGTGCTGTCTGTCGTGCCATTCGTAAAGTTTACCTGGCGCTAAAGCAGTTTTTAGGTGTTTTTGTAGTCTTTCCAAGCCACTTAAGACCCCAAGTTGTAAAACAGAGCTATTTCGCAATTGCAGGTACATTCTTGTTAATGAAGATCGTATGAATATGACCACACCAGTAAATATAAATCGATTGTGCCCCAGGCTTCCCTAATGTGATTGGTGCCATAGACTGCACACACATTCATATCAAGGCCCCACCAGGCCCCAATGAAGGGGATTTTGTGAACCGAAAGGGGGTTCACAGTATAAATGTGCAGGTGAGTTACTATCACTATTCTTAATATTTTATATTGGTAATATATACAATGTATTCCATAAGTATGCAGTTGATTGACTACAATGTCTTAGACTCTATGTGTCATATCACAAATGTGGAAGCCAAATGGCCAGGATCTGTGCATGACTCAAGAATTTTCAGAGAGTCACAGTTATGCACATTATTTGAACGTGGTAAGGATATTAATGTCATGCTCACTGTATTACACACACACACACTTATTGTGGGCCTAACAGAACTGCATTTTACCATTGTACAGGTGATTACGATGGGATCCTGGTTGGAGACAGGGGCTATGCCTGTAGGCAGTATTTTATGACTCCATTCCCTGACCCCAACCCTGGACCACAAACCAGTTACAATGCAGCTCTAGCCAGGACAAGGGCACGCATTGAAATGACCTTTGGGCAACTAAAGGGAAGATTTCAGTGTCTGAAAAGTCTGAGGGTTGCACCTGACAGGGCATGCGACATTATTGTGCTGTATTACACAACATTGCCACCATTAGAAAGGAGAGGACCCCTGTGGTGGAAGTGCAGCCTGATGATGACCTCCAGCCAGTGCACTTGGATCAACCTAGTGGCAGAGCTGCACGGGACAGGATTGTGGAACACCATTTTTGAGAATAATTTAATAAAAAGTAAGACAAATAAATAAAAAGACAAGGCAAATATGGATTCAATGACTTTTATTAGTTGTTCTTTGAGGAAAAAAAAACAAATTAGGGTCATCTTTTGCCTGTAAAGAGATATTGTTATGCAAGGTCAACAGTAGTGCTCTGAAATGTGAAATGTTTTAGTACTTACTCTGAAGTTCCTTTGGCAGCAACTCTATTTCTAGAGCAATTTTCTTCTTCATTAGCTCTTGTAGCTCCATTTCTCCCCTCAGTTTTTGTTTTTTTAAATGCAAATATTCAACCTTTTGCTGTAGGCTACGTTTATAGAGGGAACGGATGTCACCCTGTGCCATTTGCAGAGAAAATAAATTAGACTCAACGCATACAAAAAAAAAAAAAACTGAAAGTAAAAAAACAATGCAACACTGTCCACCTCTGTATCAGTTCTCTGTGCAGACTCCCTCTCTGCAGGCCTCTGTGCAGACTCCTGCAACTCATATTGCGGTCAAAAATATAAAGGACATTAGTTGATAAGTGTATAGGGTATATTATATAGTGCATTTTTATGTGTAGTTATGCACTTACAGGTACTTCCTCCAAAGGACACTCATCCGAGAGGGTCTCTTCACTGTCCTGTGCAATGAAAATAAATGGTATGACAAAGTGATACGGTGTCTCCACTATTGATATTGATTTTACTATTGAGAAAAACAAAAAAAAGGACAAGTCCACTTACTGCACATGCTTCAGCCACCACTTGCATGGGAACAGGTAAAAGTGTGGGTGTGTTATGTAAAACTGCACAGAAATAGAGAAAGAAATAAAAATTCATTACAATGAGGTACACAGGAAAAGAAACATAGAAACTTTAGTCTCCCCCCATTTACTCAAAGTAGGTTTAACTGCCTTCCTTTCATGTCAATGCAATTCAGCACTACTCAAGATTTACCAGTTGAAGAGTGTAGCTGACATTTGGATTACACCAAATGCAAGGTAGCTACCAATTATTTTACAGTAGCCTATACAAAGTGAATTAAAAACCTCTTTACCAGTAATGAAGGTGCTGCTGCTACTGCTTCCTGGCTGTGGGTCTAAGGAAGAGCTGCTCCCAGGGATGTCCTGAACATTGGGTCGGTTCACATTTAACTCCGGGTGCAGGACCACCGCCTGTTTTTTTTTGCTCTGCCTTTTTCCTAGTTGCTGATATAAACAAGCACATAATTTCACAGTCGTTTAAAACAAAAAAAGACTAAGAACAACATATGTAGTTAATTATTACCATTTTGTAGAATATTCTTGTATTTCACCTTTACTTGTTCCCAATTTCTAGTGGGTCCTGTGGAGGCTCTAATATGAAAGATTAAAGTATGAAATTGTTTAATGTACATATACTGTCATAACTGATTGAAAACCTCTAACACAATCACTACTTACGCATTTAATTTGTCTGCAACTTTTTGCCAGCCCTCTCTCCTGGCTTTTGCAGCCTTTGAGGTGTTCCCTGTCGTTTTTATTAAATTTTGGAACTCCCCATAGCCCTCCATCAAGAGTTCTTGTTCTGCCGCAGAGAAAAAGTGGGCGCGCTCTTTGGCCAGTGTGGGCAACCAATAACAGCGTTGCTGATCAGTGTTTCTACTATCGATACATATCCCCTTTTAAACCAGCGCATGAACGCGCAGTTATCTCAGATAACTCAATCCAGCGATACTAATCATCAACAACAGGTGTGTTCGAAGAACCCAATTAGCCGGATCATGATTAGCACGATGAAATCATCTCGGATGTCTCATTTGATCTCGGATGTTTTAAGCAACGTACGAAGAACGAGCCCCAGCACTACAAAATTGTTTTTTACTGGAGAGGGGAAAAAAAATAAATCCAGCTTGGATCCTCACTTACAGCTTAACAAGCACTTCCACCTACTGGTCAAGTAGAATTAATGCATTACAAAACCTCTGTAGAGAACCCCAAAATTGAATGCACACATTCCATTTCAAAGTCCCTTTTTCAGGATACTAGATTATAACGAGACAACTTTTTAAAATTGTAAAAATGAGCTTTACAGATCTGGAAACCGTTTAAACCTACAATAATTGTTTTCTATCAATGTTGAAAGTGTTGTGTTGTCTAATATTTGTCAGTACAATACACTACCATTCAAAAGGTCTGTGCAAAAGCTTAAAATAAATGGAAAAAATATTTTGCAGGATGCATTAAATTAAGAGACACTTTTTATACATCTTAACCATTTCAAATGAATTGTACTTGAAACTGAAAAAAAGCTCCAGTTTGCTCTATTATGCAGCAATTTTCAAAACTGATATAATAGTAAATGGAGCTAAATGTACACAATTTAACTGTACTAGTATACCTATAAATGTAACTTATTCCAACTATACACACACACACACAGTCCTTTTAAAGAAACCAAGTCACAGCACAAGTAATGCTTAAACACCTTTATTGTGCCCAGTCAAAAATTCAAACTTCACCTTTGTAAGCAAACGAGGTAGAATGACAGAGGAGCTTGAGAAATAGCTCTGCGTGGAATGCATATGGTGAGAAGAGAAGACAGTCTTGGTTCTGAAAGTAATGTTATCCATTCAGACATTAAGCAGAGGATGATTAAAGTGACATTTGCATTTAGTCTGCTAAGGCTCTTGATACATTCGAGGGAAGTCTATGGTTTTAAATTCAACAAGCAGCCATTTGGGTTCACACCCACAACACCTGCTGATGTACAATAGAAGTGATTAAAAACCTACCCCTTTACAAAGTGCAAATTAAAAAGTGCAATAAAACTACGTGCAGTCGATGGCCAGTCTCATTTCAGGATTAATATATCAAGTGGGTTTGAAATCTGATTGAGAGCAGTAAAAGCAACGCCTAGTGGAGGCACGCATTGAAATTGATCTGGATTGGCAAATAGATCTGCAGGGTTATGCGCAAACCTCTTGTTCTACCAAACAGAACACTGATAAGGCAAAAATACGCTCCAAAAATATGGAGGGGGAAAACAAAAAAAAAGCGCAAAATTAAAAATCCGCCAAGGTAGATTGCTATTCAACCTTTTCCATGCCATACCTTAAAACTGTTTCATGTAAAAATTTATGAAAACTAAAACTGAAAAATGTCATGATGAAAAACTGGTTTTGTAGTTGCATCTCAAAAAAGTAAAAAATTGGCAAAAAAGTGCCAGAAAAAAGCAGCTAGTGTGGAAAGGGAAAACCAATTAAAGGCACTGTATGGCTTCCTTCTGTTAAACAAATGAGACTTTAGAAATGACTAACAATAGCAACCTATATAAAGGGAGAGGAAAAAAAAAAAAAAAAAAAACCCGTCAACCATGGCCTGAATCTCAACTTAATTCAAAAACTCTGGGTCTTCCCATCCATGGGCCCCAGCTAACCCATCTCACTGTGTACAGTGCCAAAGTGAACAAGTCAAACTAAAAAGAAAGTGCAACAGTGAACTTTCTACAGTGTTTCCCCATGCCCCAACTCCTGGGAAGGCCTTTTGAAAGGGCGCCGAGTCTGGAGCGGTTCCCCAAGGGGAGCAGGCGCAATGGACATCCAGGATGAGGCATCGTGCTGCCATGCGTGGTTTCAGTTGGCGTCCCGCTTCTTCTGGTTGCGCATCAGAGGGCGGTGGTTACTGAGGATATCCATGGAGTGCTGCCTATGCCAGCAGGAGCGACAGTAGTATTTGAAGCAGGTCTGGGGAAAAGTTAAGTGCATTAGAGTGTACTGTATAATTAAGAACAGAGTTGAGAAGTTGAAGGGAGGGAAAAAAAAAAAAAAAAAAAAAAACCTCACCTTGTCCCTGCAAAAGAATGGCCCAGGCTCACGACTGCATGATTGACAAATGGCATCCTCCAAGTATGGGTCAATCTGAACCTAAAAGGAGGAAGACAGTTCCCATTTAAAAAAAATAAATAAATAAATAAAACTGCCAGGCAGACATTAGCAAATGTGACAAAACGGAGTGCCAACTGAACTCTAATTACCATTTAGACTGGGTATGTGACATACCATAATGGTGTATAACACTGGGTTTCAAAGTTCCACTTACCTTCTTTGTAAATTTGGGAGTCTTTATCTCAACAAATGCAGCACTCACAGCTTTCAGATAACTGCGTTGGTTGTTAAAGGTTACACGTCCAGATCCTGGGGGGGGGGGGGGATATATAAAATAATGAAGTTATCAACCTTGACAGGGGGAGGAGGGAAAAATAAAAATTAAAAAAAAAAAAAAAAAAAAAAAAAAAAAAAAAAAAAAAAAACACTCACCAATGGGGTACTTGTGCTTGTCTGTGTCGATGCCCGCATACACAACACCTCCAAACAGATCATTCATGATGCTGGCCAAGGCCTCAGCGTTGAGCATGCCATGCAGGGCTCCTACAAACACTGTGTTCCTAGGGTCCAGCCTTTGAGAGGGACAACTCACATAGTTACTGTCTGAAATCACCCAAGGGATCACCTGTGCCTGAAGGTCCAAAACAAAAAGTCAGCATCTCTCATACATCAGGATTAAGGAACACAATCTTTATCATCTACCCCCACTCCCACAAGCCCATCTTACATCTTTGCAGCGCATCCTTCTGCTGGACATTTTGAAGTAATACTCGCTGTAGCCCTCAGGATGGAGCAGGTCCTCAGTGCAGTCTTGTAGCAGGGCTCGCACAGACTTGTCCGATTCAAACACCAAATACACATAACCTGAGTGGCAGTAGGAGGGAAGAAAAAAAATAAATACATGACCAAAACATTACTCTGTAACTGTAGACTGCACAAACTTGGATGTGAACCTTGCAAAGACTTGCGCAAAAAAAAAAAAAAAAAAAAAAAAAAAAAAAAAAAAAAAAAAGATTCCCCAGAAACAAATACCATGAGTATGAAGGTTTTTGTAGTCACCAAGAGCTGCACCATGCCACCACAGTGCTGTAATAAAATAAGGTTTCCTACCCTTTCAGCATTACCTTTGGGCATATTACCTTTCGGAGGGCAGCGAGGGTGCTTGCCATCCTTACCCGGCCACTCCACACTGAGAGGGCCATAGCATTTAAAAGTGTTTATCAAACCAGCTGGGGACAAAAACAGAAAGGCCATTAGTCTAGAAGCAAACAGGGCTATGGCATATCTATACTACCCTTCAAAGTTTGGGATCAGTAAGATTTAGGCTTCTGTTCAACAAGGTTGCAGTAATTAGATACAGCAATAACAGTAATGATATTACAAATTTAATAATATTACACCTAATGGTGGAGCTTGGATGTGTTCAGCAATGAACCAAGAGTTCACCAGTTTTGTGCCTGAAACGGCAATTTATTCCGGTGATGGAAAAGCAGAATTTTTAGAAGCCATTATTCAAGTCTTCAGCATCCCATGACCCTTCAGAAATCATTTACTGCTTAAAACAACGTTTAAAAACGTGTGCCGCTTAAAATTGTGAAAATTGCCGGGATTCTTTGGGGAGGAAAAAAATAAATTAATTAAAATGTAAATCTAATGTAACAAATGCTTTTACGGTCACTTGATCAATTTATTGCATCCTTGCTAAACTTACGGACCACAAACGGCAGTGTATATTGTGAAAATCAGAACATACACCGTAAAATGTGGAGAACACAAAGTGACAAGTCAATTAGCATTTTTTTTCTTCTTTTAAACATTTGAAATGCAAAAACTTCGAGACTAGATGCTACACCTGGCATATGCTACAGACTGGGATTAGAGTCAACCTGGCACACATACTAAACATTTGAATCAAGTTGTAGTCATTTTAAACTTCAATATCTCAATTAGTAGGCTAGTAACCTACTCCAAGCAAGGTAATTAAAGCCATTTTAATTTAATACAGCAGACTACCATTTTAAGTATTTGCTGTATAGATGCAGTTATTCTACCTTCAGTGATGTCCCAGGGAACTCCTCCTAAAAAGACCTTGCAGGAATAAATGGGATTTTGGTAGTGTCTGGGGGGCAACTGTCCACTCCATGTGAAGGTAGCTTCATTGATGGCTGTGGATCACAAGTTCACAAGATGAGCACAACAAGAGCAACAGACCTGCATATGTATCGATGAAAAACAGTAAAGTGAACAAATGGGGGGGGAGGGGGGAGCCTATTAATTCATGCAATACAGTAGCATGCAATAGGCCATACAGGCTGCCTGTCTGTGAAGCCAGGCCTCTCTTTCAATGCTGAAGGGGCTCTCAGGGGTCTTCATTAAGTCCCAGTTGGGCCAGATGGAGGCACCAGGCCAGCGGTGGGCCAGACCACTGCTTGGGGTAGAACTGGGTGGCGGGGTGAGAGGGGAGCTGCTGTGGTCCATACGAGAGCCCAGAGCTAGCTTGAGAGGATCCCTTTGCATACTGGACATAAGGAAGGGCACAGACGGCGAAATCCTCAAAGAAGACTACAAAAGGGAAAAAAATAAAAAAATAAGTTTGCACTGCCAATAAGAACATTCAAGGACCATAGTGAGCTACCCTTAGAACTAGCCTCATTAAAACTATTCCACACAGCTTATCTTGGGGATAAAACAATTTGGAAGTTAACCCTAACTATTACAAGACAAGTTGGAGGTTATTTACAATGGGGGGGGGAATTCATTTATGAAAAGAGGAAAGTTGCAGTTACAGCTCACTCAGAATATTGTGAATCTGGACCTAATGTGAATTTAAGCACTGTGATAGAGGATTTGGCTCTCACTTCAATTAGTAACAGCCCTTTATACAAAAAATAAAATAACTACTTTCAGACAGTTACCCTATTGACATCAACCCTTATCGTGGCTGAAAATGGCTCGTATTGTGGTAAATATTTGGATCGTAAATCACCCAAGTAGCTGCTAGAAAGGCATTTCATAATGCTTAAATGCCCCAACAACGCAGAAACAATTGTGAAGAACAAAACAAATTTGGTGGTAAGAGAAAAAAGCCTTGGCAGAAACCAAACAGAACATGATCTCAAAACACTTACCAGCAGGTCTGAGAGGTGATCAGAACCAGAGCTGAAGCCACTGGTCTCAGAGTCCACAGGGCTAATGGAGTGGGACTCCAAGAAAGATTGAGAGTTTAAGCGTGCCATGCCGGGAAATTGTTCTAGGAAATCTGTGGCACCAATGGAAGGCTCGGAGTAGCTCGGAAGCTTGTTGGAGAGATGGCTGGGAGTCCCCAAAATCCCTTGCACTGAGAGAGAAAAAAAAAAAAAAAAAAAAAAAAAAAAAAAAAAAAAGTTAGGAACACTAAAACTGTTGCCCCAAATTAGTAAGGAAAACCTAGTATACATGCGCATAAGAGATTTCACTTTTTTTTTTTTTTTGCCTGCCAAACCTTTGCTTGAGCACAATTCACTGCCAAAAAAAAAAAGCCTTTAGTATGCGTCTTGTTTCTAGTCAAAATAGCTAACAGTTCTTAAATCAAGATACTTTAAATATCTTGCATCATTTTGCTTCTCTTAGTAGAAGAGAATTTTAATAAAAAAAATTGCTTAAAACATGTAAAATTACCTGCCAGTGGGGGTAAGAAATATTCTTAAAAGAAGAGCATTTTATATGGCAGATAATTTTACTTGTTTTAAGCAAAATGCACTTTGCATGCATCATCCCCCGGAAACAAGACTAAATAACTTGTCGTTTTGCTTATCCAGTAAAAGTATCTTGATTTAAGAATTTAGCTATTTTGACTAGAAACAAGACAAACGCACTAAGATAGACAAGTTATTGTTTGCAGTGTTCAAGATTCAAAAACAAGAACAGCTGAAAAGGACAGCTCTTATTGCAGCACTAATGAGAATTACCAGCGCATGAGGCAGTCCGAGAATCGGTGACTAGTGTCAACAAAAGGCTCTGACTCACTGTAACATTTTAAACGTGTTCTATTCAGGACAAGGCCAAAGACCAAGAAAGAGATTGCATAAAGAAAACCGTTTTATAACCAGAGCCTACTGAAAACACCATTAAGATTCACTTGGAACCAATATTGCTTAAAAATGATAGTGCTACTTCAATGTGCATGTAGCATTGTCTCAACATTATCATACAGTT
Source organism: Barbus barbus (assembly GCF_936440315.1). Taxonomy (NCBI): domain Eukaryota; kingdom Metazoa; phylum Chordata; class Actinopteri; order Cypriniformes; family Cyprinidae; genus Barbus; species Barbus barbus. The sequence goes on from NC_136729.1 coordinate 30,328,999, forward strand.
GCTTTAATATGTTATTCATTCCACTCACGTGAGGCGGTGTTGGTCTGTGTAGAGTGATCGGTGTCATGGCTGCTCCATGGTCTCTCCCAGTCAGACAGGCTGAGGGACTGTAGGCCCAGACCCCAGTTATTGACATCAGGCAGACCCCTGGATGAGTCCTGGCCACTGCTGGGAAAAAGCATTCTGCTCCGGACCGCAGACAGGTCCGAGTCTGGACGACCTGTTAACAGTGTCCAGAAACAGAAACAATTTTTGGCAACTCTGCATCAGCAGTGGGAATAAAAGGCATGAACATTCGAGAAAGCATCGGCTCCCTAGACTCTGATAAATCACTGCTCGCCTCCCTCCGCCTGGCTAAACTGCACAGGAGCAACCGTCTCTGCAGAGACAACCCACCCTGCATGTGACCCACGCGCTGCTGCCCTTACAGCCCCTTGCTAATGACATCAGTCCCTGGCCTCCTCTGATGCCACACCAAGCATTTCTGACAAATTCTCCAGCAAAGAGGCAGCACCCCCTCCCACCTCTGGCTCAGACACTCAAGGTGGCAGGGAGAGAGAGTTTGCCGCTAGCTGCAGGCTAAGAGACTGAAAACTCCAGTGAATCGCAGGACTGTTGCTATCGGCTAAGTAGCTGAAGAATGAGCAATCTGGGCTTCTCATGCAGAGCTGGACCGCATCCAACTGCTTGCTCCAGCCCTGATTCAGCATCCTCCGTCTCGCCTGCATGATACGTCGCATGACCGGTGCTGTAATGATTCCCTGTGCACATGATGCTCGAATGCAGGGCCAAAGCTGAAGGTGCAAACAGCAATGCAGCAGACGCACATGAGAAGCGGAAAAAGGAGGTTACAGTGGTGTTATTGTGCCTGCACATATATATGAATTGTCTGCTTGCGTTTGTTGTTCATAGCCTTCTTTGTACACAAATTAGGGTTTACCATTAAAAGGGTCTCGCTTGCATTTGGCAGTGGGAGTTGTGCAAACCCCGCTCAGATCCAGTGAGTTTCCCAGCATGGTGTTCATCCTGGAGAACGTGTCTGCATTGCTGCATGTAGACAGGGCTGGGATATCAGAATCCAGGCAGTTAAGAAGTCTGGGATTTTCACTCTGTCAGAACAAAACAGACATGCATCACAGAAATGGTAAAACATAAGCCTGATTCTTCCCTTGCCCCCTTTCCTCGCCATTTTGTGTTCAGTTAGCAAAACAGTAGGATGCCATTACTTGAAATTAATTCTAGTTCACTTTCACTAGTGATGGTGAATAACATGCCTGTAAATTAATTTGCCACACATGCTGTTAAATTGAACAACAAAGCAGCCAATGATTACATCTGACAAGCCCAATCAATGGCAACTGTATTAATGGGCCCCTACCTCACTGTAAACTACCATTACTGATGACAGGTACAGGCTATCATAACAGCTAGCATTTCTGCACAACAACAACAACAAAAAGAATGGAACACTTATTTTTTTCACTTCCAAATAACCCCAAACTTCTATTGAGGTAGAAAACGCGAGTCTACAAAGGAAACATTTAACACGCTACCAAACACTCAGAAAATTAAAATCTGAAGTAACACCGAAACTCACCAGAGAAAACGCCATTGTAAAACTATCAACCAAAATGACCGAACACAACACCTTATTTAACTTTCCTAAGTCTACTTAAACCTTTCGAAGGAAATTTTGGCCTAATTTACAACACCTGTGCTCGGGTCAAGCACTCTTTCTCTCCTGGGATCCACTTCTTCTCTTGAGTAGCCAATCACTGATTACATATTGATATTTATTCATGAGGGGCGGGCACTTGACGTGGATATCAATTTTCATAGGCCAATTAACTGTTTCAAAAACTACCGTCTTTTAAATGCCCTCAAATTATCTAATATCATTTATTACAATATTTCTAATTCCTGTCCGAGTCTCATTTTCTCATATAAGTTAATTCTTCTTATTCGACAAATATTATAGTTGGTCGTGGCGTCCGATGTGTTTGTGTCCGATTTTAGAGCCTTCTTCGAGATTTATGAATATATTTAGATCTAAAAACAATGATTGCTTAGTTTTCCATTATGTAAATTGTTCAATGCGAGTGCGGCATACGGCCTTAGCATTTAAAGTGCGTTTACATTTATTTTATTGAAATCAGGACCATGGAGAGCAGCATGTATAAATTAGGCCTTTTATAAAGACAAATTGCACCGTTTTGGAATAAAAACTGCAATAATACAATAAATACAAACGTGATCAACAACAGGCAAATTGCTATAGTGCTTAGTAGCAACTTCAGGGCAGGTAGCCTATTAAAAATAAATTACAGACTACCGACTCACTTCCTCTAGAGGGCAGCACTTACATTGTTTCTCACAGTCTTCTCATAAAAGGATAGTTCACTTCAAAAGTAAAGGTTTCATGTTGTTGTAAACCTAGTTGACGTTCTTAGATGACACAAAAGGATATGTTGGGTATAATGAGAGTCTCAGACTTTTTTGTATAAAAACAACTGAAAATGAGGCTTTCTGTCCTTGACATTCTGCCTAGCATCCCTGTTTGTGCTATAATGAAGAAAGTCATGCATGCAGATACATCTCAAAAAACTAGAACATCGTGAAAAAGGTCAATATTTTTTGTCACTCATTTCAGAAAGTGAAACCCATGTATTATATAGATTCATTACACAGAGTGAAATATTTCAAGCCTTTATTTCTTGAAATTTTGATGATTGTGGCTTACAGATAATGAAAACCCAAAATTCTGTGTCTCAGAAAATTAGAATATTACATAAGATCAATAATAAAAAAGTATATTTAAAAGTATATTCATTTCTATGCACTCAATACTTGGTTAGGCCTCCTTTTGCATGGATTACTGCATCAATGCGGCGTGGCATGGAGGCAATCAGCCTGTGGCACTGCTCAGGTGTAATGGAAGCCCAGGTTGCTTTGAAAGCGGCCTTCAGGTCATCTGCATTGTTGGGTCTCACACCAGATGGTCTCTGGGGTCATAGATTTTCTATGGGGTTCAGGTCAGGCGAGTTTGCTGGCCAATCAAACGCAGTAACACCATGGTCATTGAACCAGCTTTTGGTTCCTTTGGCAGTGTGGGCAGGTGCCAAGTCCTGCTGGAAAATGAAATCAGCATCTCCATAAAGCTTGTCAGCAGAAGGAAGCATGAAGCGCTCTAAAATCTCCTGGTAGATGGCTGCGTTGACTGTGGACGTCAGAAAACACAGTGGACCAACACCAGCAGATGACATGGCAGCCCAAATCATCACTGACTGTGGAAACTTCACACTGGACTTCAAGCAACATGGATTCTGTGCCTCTCCACTCTTCCTCCAGACTCTGGGACCTTGATTTCCAAATGAAATGCAAAATTAACTTTCATCTGAAAAGAGGACTTTGGACCACTGAGCAACAATCCAGTTCTTTTTCTCCACAGCCCAGGTAAGACGCTTCTGACGTTGTCTCCGTTTCAGAAGTGGCTTGGTAGCCCTTTTCCTGAAGACATCGGAGCGTGGTGACTCTTGATGCACTGACTCCAGCTTCTGTCCACTCGTGAAATTCTCCCAAGTGTTTGAATCCGCTTTGCTTGACAGTATTCTCAAGCTTACGTCATCCCTGTTGCTTGTGCACATTTTCCTACCCAAATTCTTCCTTCGTCAACTTTGCATTTAATATGTTTTGATACAGCACGCCTTGAACAGCCACCCCTTTCAGTAATGACCCTCTGTGACTTACCCTCTTTATGGAGGGTGTCAATGTTCATCTTCTGCATCATTGCCAAGTCAGCAGTCTTCCCCATTATTGTGGTTTCAAAGAACAAGAGATACCCGGAATTTATACTGTAGGGATGGTCATTTATTGAAACTCAAATGTAAATATTCTGATTTCATGAGCTGTATAAGGCTCGAATCAAAATTGAAATGTTTTACTTTACATGTAATGAATCTAAAATATGAAAGTTTCACTTTTTGAAATAAGTTACAAGAAAAAAAAAAAAAACCTCACAATATTCAAATTTTTTGAGATATACCTGTATTTGAAAACATGAGGATGGATGACTACATTATCTGAACTCTAAATTATGCCCCTAATTCCAGATGTTTAATCTGAGTACATGTATCCATGCAAGCCACTGAAATTCAAACAAATGTAATGCAGTTCAATAAGAGTACACAAGACATTTTAATGCATTCCCATTTTAATACTATATCATACAGTAGTATTTTTGTACACCAAACACTTTTTTACAAACATTACAAATGTCTGAATTAACCATTACTATACCCACATTAAAATCATGCCCAATTGTAGCATATCTTTATATTCAGAGTATTAACTTGAAACAGCAATTTCATGTTAGCAGCAAATTTGCTGTCCATATACTGTTAGTTTTGTGCCACACTGACACAGTCGAAACCAAAAAATTACAACTTAACCTCTGAAACTGCTATAAAAGGACATAGATACAAAAACAAAATGTCAACACAAAGAAAGAGCTACCAATAACTTATACAGATTATTTCAATTGCACAAACTCTTCTCTCCCCAGTCACACACTCTAGATTGAGGTGGTCTCTTTTTTGTAAAGTCATCAGACCCTCTGTGATGTGTTACAGTGGAAACTCGCAGGGGGAAACCATCTGGCTGTCTGGACATCACATTACCCAAAATAAGTTGGCCACAGTTTTGTACATAACATAAGCAACTTCAATGACCAAGCTACTAAACAAGACAAACTGAACAAGGTTACACCGGTCATGGAAGCAACAAACAGACTACAATGACGCACAGAGCTACACTTCATGCCAAAACTAACATGCTCAATGTCAGCTTCAGCTGATTGTCTCATTTTACGCAGACACAGCAAATCTCAATGAATACGAGTATTTTATCTTAAATTTCTTAATACAAAAAAAAAAAAAAAAAAAAAAAAAAAGTTAAAGGGACCAATCCATTAAGAACTGCTAAGATCTACTGTACCATCTATACACCTCATTTTTTGTGCCGTTGGCAATGATTTCAATACAAGCTCAATGAGCAATACAAACTCAAATTTCATCTCCTCATGGCCTAATTCCAAAGGATTTACTACATCCAAAAACCAGAAGTTCAAATGAACTGTACTGATTTTAAACAGGAGCTGGAAGACACCATTTCAAAAGGAGAAACCTGGAGAGAAGAAAAAAAAAAGTTAAGATAGATAGATATATATATATATATATATATATATATATATATATATATATATATATATATATATATATATATATTTTTTTTTACAAAAAACGAACACCATTATATAAGTCATATGTTGCATGGGAAAGGTAATGGAATGGCCTTACTATATTTTAACAGAATTGCCTTGATTTCCATCCAGGCTGGGATGAATCTGATGTAGAGGGATACCAGCGCATCTATATATAAAAAAAAAAAAAATTAATAAAAAATATAAAAAAAAAAAAAAAATTAACACTTTCAGACTTTGTGAACCAAGGAAATCTTAATTCATTAGCATGAGACTTAAGTAGTCACAGCTGACAGTTGCTCTTTGAATACTTAATTATAACACTACTTTTACGCCAGGACCATTAGCCTTTACTTGACATTTAGATTCTACTTATCTGGGATAGGAAAATATGTTAGCATTGAGCAAAATAAAAAAAAAGTCACTAATTCACGCAACTTAAAGATGACTGGCACACAAAACATGAAATGATCTTTAGAAGGTTGTCAAATAGGTAAACAAATGCATAATGCAACCAAAGCATAATGTTTAAAGACTTCAATGGCTCAAATTATGCTAGCTACATTGTCTTATTGCCCAGGAAGAATTCTCAAACTTTTATTATTCACATTTCTAATAAATGTTCACAAGCGTGCATTAAAACATTGTCCAAAAAAAAAAAAAAAAAAATTTTTTTTTACATTAAAATATTGTTTCTCTTCTGGAAAAAAAATCCTTTGATTTTGAAATGACGACTAATAAACGAAAAAGATGGCCTCACCTGAGCATGAAGTGCGGCTGCTGCTGCAGCGGCCGCTGCTGGGTAAGTGAAAGCCGTGTGGGGCAGGCCGGGACTGAGCTCCTGGGTATAGAGAGGGTAAGGAGACCAGGCCTCTGGAGATGCCGGGATCAGCGCTGCCCCTGTCAAGTCATCTGAAGATTGGGATAAGCACAGCAAACAATCACCTCAGGCCAGCTCAGTATATCAGACATGCCTGAAATCACCACTTCAACAATTTGTCAAACACTTGGTTTGGAAGTCAGAGGCCCTCACACATTAAAACTTTTAAAATTAGCAAAAAGAGGCAGGAACCAAACACTGATCTGGTCGTGATCTCTGGTCATTTCTGTGACTTGGAACAGAAGAGAGGTTGAATGAGACGTGAAGTGCTAAGGCTCAACTTAAGTGTAATAGAACGAAGAACGGAAAAGGCCATTTGTTAATAACATGCATGTGGAGGTGGATTAGTTTATTCTTGTGTTCTCCTAGATGTGTAGCTACAGAGTGTGTGCCTGTCTGTTTCTGCAGTGTTTGAACTACAGTGTTGGCCATGAACTTACATGGGTCCCGTGCTATGAAGTGCGCTCCTAGAGCTGGGTGGATATGTGTGGGATTTGGAGTGCCCATCAGCTTACTCTTTGCCATCTTCGTGTTGGCCTTAGCAAACTCTAACCGGAGGGTCTGCGGGTTTTCAGGGTCAAATCGAACCCCCTGGAGACACAAGTGGGGGAGGGGGACAAGAGTAATGGGGATGGGTTGTGCCTGCCAGACCCTGGTCAAAATGCGCAGCGCGTTTTAAGCTGGTGCCCACATGCAGTGAATGTTTCTACTAGTGAATGAACAGCAAAGCTAGTGGTTACTTAAACAGGTGGACACATACTACACGCTAAAGACAAGAAAAACATTAATAGTAATCTACCGTAGAGTTGCTTCTCCGAATCATGGTGCTCAGTAACTTTTGAAATTATGCACTAATTTGTGTATTGGAACAGATCAATATGGGACACCTTAAACTCACCATGTTGTATGGTTACATGAGATAAATGGATGCTATGGACATTTGTTGTATAAATTGACAGTAGAAAATGCATCTAAACCACATCAAGTATGAAGCTAGCTGGGAATCATCCGACAGATTTTCAATAATTCAAGCCAACTAGCTGGCTAGTTTCTTACGTTTAATGCATTTTTGGCCGCTTCAGCGCCGGAACGACTATCAAAGGTTACAAACCCAACAGGCTGGAAAAGAAAGAAAGAATAAATCAATGGTCAAAGTGTCATTTATCAAAAACAAGAGACATGGTAATGTGTTTTTCATTATTATTATTATTATTATTATTATTAAAACAAATGTGATTGATCACTATGCAGTCTTAAAGGCATGACTGCAGCACAAGGGCAGAAGTACATGTTTTTAACATAACAGGCCCAGTCAGCTGTAATATCCAATAATGTCTCACCTGCTTTGATGTTAACTTGATAAGTGAACCCTCATAACCCTGAAAAGGAAAGGAAAAGAAATCCAATTAGCAGCAATGTAGTCACATGCTTGAAAAGGAAGAAATTCCTGCTGCACTCCCCATAAGAGGCCAACTGCGTCAGAGGATGCACTTTACTGCACTGCTAACCTGTGCCACTGGAAAATCTCTGCTGCCAAGCGTTATTCCAATTCTTACAATTCTAAAACTCAGTTTATAAACTTGATTATTACCCTCCAGTTAATTCATCGTTTCAGTGAGAATTGTGAATTTCTTACTGTTGCTTGGGTGACCATAAACATTAGGAGCCAAGACATAGTCAATGAGATTTATTACTTAAAACATCTGTTTTTACCTTAAATGGTCGAAACAGCAGATAGAGCTCACGAGGTTTGATATCTGTTGGCAGACCACTGACAAATAGAGTTCGTACCTGTAAAATACAAGAAATCAATCAAATACCTAATATTTTAAATGTGTGAAAAATACTAGATAACAAAAGGAGATGACTTAAGACAGAACAAATGAAGTGATTAAGGACTCTTGGAATACAAAGTAAATCATGAATTAAAAAACATGACAGGAATTGCATTTGAAAAAGCTTGGCAACTTTACACTCAAAACAGAAGTTTTCAGTACAAAGATTCAAGACAAATGCATTTAGTATGGCCACATTCAGCTAAATGGCTACAGAATAATAAAAGAGCATCCACTCGCTATGACTTGGTGGGAGGTTCAAAGCCACAATGGACTGACTGCCAGTGGAACAGCAATGGACAACATTGCACAGCGTGACAGAACTTCCTTCCGCTGACCCACAGCAACAACCCCCACAGCGCAACACCATTCCTCGGCCCTCAACCCCTCACCTCTACACCTTAATGCTGTGCGTCACCTGTACGGTCTAATAATCATATAGGCTATTAAGGTTACATTTAAATAAATAAAATGAATTAAAAGCCTCATGTTCAGGAAAATTGATTATTCCAACAGCTGCAAGTGATAGACAGCCACAATCCAAAATAGAGTTTGAAGTTGTGCAGTGATTAATTGCGTCTTATTTGAGATTAATAAAAAAAAAAAACATTAGTTTTATATAAATAACACTGAAATAGGCTTTAGTTGGCCGTTTATTTTATTTTTAACTGTTTGCATTTTTAAAAGCATGTTTTATGAAGGAACCACTAAATCATTACACCGTGCTGCAATACGACCATTACAACATTTTAGACCAGCATTCAAGGTCAGTGACGCTGAAGCCAATTTCAAACAATTGAGTGATTGCGCCTGTTTACATGACATTTTGAGACGAACTAAATCACTTCATCGACTGAGGCTTCTAAACAAGTACTTGAATAAGTATGCATTTTATTCATTGAGCTTTGCCAAAAAGGAAACAAAAAGACAAACAAACTTCACACATGGAGCAATTTAACTCCCTACATGTTTGATGGAAGCGCTTAACATACCGCTCAACAAAAAGATAATGTATCAAGGTAAATAGGTGGTCATTAAATGAACGGAAAACAATTCATTTACATTCTGAATTATTAACTTAAAACAACCGTCTTTTAATTCTCGAGTGATTATTTCCTTTCCTGACAGAAAAAAAAAAAAAAAAAAAAAACTTCCCCTTCACACTTCAAAAGTTTGAAACAAATGTACATGGACCTAGACATAATTACTCATTACGACACCTCAGTGACTCATTTAAAACGCCACACTCTCACCTCCTCTTCAATAGAGACGTTGTTGTTTGGCTCGGAGTCAGACTTGATACTCATCTTGTGCGTAAACTTGAGACACCCAGATGAACCGGCAGAAGTTTCGTGTTTTTCCGCGTCCTAAAGTGCGACTGGATCCTGATGGCGATCCGTGCGGGACTCAGCAGAACTTGTGCGGGACACTGAGCTCGTGTCAAAAGTGCCAGGTGAACTGAAGACGCGAAGGTGCCTCGGTGAAAAGAAGTGCAGTGCGTCGGGGTGGTGGAGGGAAGAGAAAAAAGAGAAATGGCGGTGCCACCTCAGATTTACCTCGTTTTAAATGTTAAATTTCAAAGAAAGCAGAGCTCATGGGTAAAACCTGTTCCATAGTTGACCTGCTCGCCAATTAGGTCATCAAGTGAGATGGGGCAGGCTCGCGAGCGGCGTTGCAGCTGGTGGATAAGCCAACCCCTCCATTAGTGAATCATCGCCTTCATGGGAAAGTACGGACCAATTGGATCCGCTCATATTATTATTGGAGACATCTCATATCAACTGTGTCAGGAGGAGGGAGGGGAGTAAATAAATAAAAGAGAGAAATGGAATATTAATTCGTTTACTCAAGAGATATAAAAACTTTGTAAAACTAACTTTAAAGTTTCTTTATTGGTGGCAGCTGTGAAAGGGTCAGGGTGTAGCCTATACATCCTCTATTTGTTTGTTGAAAAACTGAGCTATTCTAAAAATAACCCTGACATTTGAGTGCATTTAATTATGGGAACATCTGTTTAAAAGGAAAGCTACTTGTCTTTAAATGTGGGGAAGACACACACAATGCAGGGAACCGTCTATTAAAAAAGGGCCTGTTCTGTAAAGCTCATAAATTTTATGTTAGGCTGTTTGCACCTTCAGCTGGTCTTCTGTCCCGTTTCCTGACATTGTGTAGTCGCACAAAGTAAAGGAGCTTGTTTAAGCTGGCGGTGGGGGTTGAGAACATGTCGTCTTGTTTTTGGTAGCGATTGACCTAGTGTTGTTTTGTACAATCTGTCTAAATATAGACAAATTCTTTCTTGCCAGGCCTCTCTAATTCCATTGTACATAAGGGAACTATGAACTATTTATAAATCCTACAGATGTTTATACACAGACTTGCAGTTTGTTTGAGAGCCTGTCTTATAGTGACTGCTTAATTAGGTTACAAGCTCCAAACTGGATGTGTTTAAAGCTTTAATGTACTAACAAATAGTTTGAAAAAACATTTACCAACAACATCAAATGAAAGGTTGATGTCAGTTTTTCCATTAACACTCATTCTAATAGTAACCTATGCCTCTTGTCTTGTTCTCAGGGGTTTAAAAATAAGTCAAACAGAGCACAGAGGTACACAGAGCCAAAGATGATTATACAGTAGACAGACTGATAGACGTATCAGTGCCAGGCTCTTACAGAATGACAAGTGTACAGATTGGCTTAGTGCAGACATGCCATAGCCAGAAGGGTGTTGGCATTCATGTCTGACATGTTAAACTGCAAAGTGACATTCAGACCAATGATTTTAAAAATATTTCATTTCCTAGTACTTTATGAATCAAAGAAACATTGTATCATAAAAGTGACCCTGAGAATTCTAATCGACATCCCGTTTCGTGTTATCTCCTTGTTAGTGGTGAGCTCCCCAACACAAAGCCTGTACAGTGGGGCCAGAATGCTATGATGAGGCCTTCATGTTTTATTGGAGAAGAGCAGGCCCATTGTCCCAAAAGCCACCTCAATCCACACTCCTCCTCCTTACACCTCATATTGTATATTTTTGTTTACTCACTATAACATTATCTTATTCAAAATGATAAAACATGCTTAAAAATGTAATTCATGCACTGTTCTATGCAAACATGTACTAGTCTATGCAAAAGTGTGATATCCTACTGTACTGGATGTCTGAATACTGATAAATGGTCTTAGAGTGCCATCTATTGGTCATACTGAGTATAGATGTTTTATAGGCCGTATACACCGGTCAAGGAGTACAGTAAACTTAGGATAACCTGGGGAACTTTGGGTGATTTCCAGAATATGAGGAATATGACAGATACATGTAACCAACTGTGATGTATGTTGTCTGGGATCACTGCCAACCAATGAGAGTAGAAGAAGAACTTTTACTTTTTAAAAATGACGAATACAGACGAATGCCACCATTAAAAAATAGACAAGGTGAACAAGTAATTAAATGTGGTAAATCAAACAGACATAGACAATGAGAATAACAGGAACTACCAAATATGGGCAATAAGAAACATATATATACTCTGTACCAACACTCACAGAATCAGAATCAGTCAATGGGACAGCTGCTTCTCGACTTTATTGTCTTGTTATAATAAAGTCTTTTCTTTCACATTTGAAACTCTGCTGTTTTTGAGCCTTTCTAATTGCACGACTGAGATCCAGACCATCGACGAGAGCACGATTTTCCACAACATAAAAGTGGCACCCCAGATGGGACTGGATTGAGGCTCCGGCGTCTTGAAGGGCCGTTGCAGGCGAGGGACCTGGGTTAACACGCAAACAATCCGAAATTACGAGGCCTCAAGGTAAGCAAGTTTTGCTTATATATTTGGATATAAGGAGATTGTTTGCTGGTTGACTAAGGGTTGAGCCTGTGGCGGTGTTTTGGGACAGGGCCTCACCAGCTAACGGACGTAAAATTATTTAAATGTAAAAAGGTGCATATGGATTGATGAGTTTCAAGTGTTAAAGGATATGCCCATTAGTTAAAAGAGCACAGATGGTGCCAATATAAAGTAGTAGTGAAGAAGCCTAGTGAAGAAGGGCTAGAAGTGTAAAAGCATCTAGTTAAGAGGGATGCTGAATGCCGGCACACGCCTAAGTTGAGAGGCGTGGGGATCTGTGGTTACCGGCCCCGGGATAGGGGGTGACTGCTCGGACAGGTCCGTTTCTAATCGAAACAGTTAGTTTTTGTTCGTTATATGTTATATGTTATATGTAAGTGTTGGTACACTTGAGCAATATATGTTTGTCTAAAAGTAAAAGTGCACGGTTATTTGATAAAACTGCAGAGAAAAATCACGTTAAGATTTGAAAAAGATCATATTGTATTGAATGGAATATTTTAACGGATTATTGAAAATTGAAAGAACTAGAAACACCCCAAAAAATTGGTTGTGTCGTTTGTTTGGGCATTCTCCACAGTGTCGACGCTGTGATCCAAATTGTGAAACTAAATTGTTGATAAAAAGAAAAGAATTGAAAAAGGCAATCTGAGCGCCTGTTTTCCCATTGTTGCGCCAGGGAGAGAAGAGGGGACCCGCGAGGGTGGGGGCTGAGGCTTTCTGTGTGTGTGAAGTGCTCGAGCAGTGTGTGTGTGTGTGTGTGCGAAAAGGAAGGAGAGGGAGAGAGAGATTCTGTTATTCTGAGTTTGCCCATACGGAGACATGAAGCGGACAGAAAAAATAAAACACATCGATTTGAATGACCCTGACACTGAACAAGAAAATCAGTTTCAGGCAGTATTGGTACAGACACAAGGTATTCGCAATCATTTTTGGTTGGAATCCAGCTTTATTGATCTCTATGGGCATGAACAGAAATTGACAGAATACAAGAAAAATATCTTTTTCAGAAAATTGATTAAGATTACAAATTTGGGAGAAAAATCAGCTGAATGGCCAGGAATAAATTGGCAAGATGTGGTAATGAAACATATAACGATTCGGCGATTGAAATACAATTTGTTTAGACTTTGGGATGCAGCTCTTCCTTGGATGGGAGCTGAGTCAAATGCAATTGACATCCCAGTTGAACCAGTTGTAGCACCGTATATTAAAAATAATTGGGCACCCTGGCCAGTGCTCGAAAAAGGAGCTACAATTCTAGATAACATCCATCTCAGAGTGGAAGCTGAGACGAGAGAAGTGATTTGGACGTCCAGAGTGTTGTTTGAGTCACCAGAGATAGGAAGTGCGCAGCCTCTCTTTGTGACTGGCAGAACTCTGAGGCGCCTACTAGTGACGATTGAGCAGAAGTTACAGCCTCAGTTCATACGTCACGTGAGGGTGGAGATTCACGGAGATCAGGAAAGATCGGATTCATCTCAGTGCAAATTGCTAAAAACAATACTCAATTAAATTAGAAAAAGATAAGAAAAAGGAAGGATGGCAGAGGGGGAAATAAAGGGAAAAAAGAAAAGGGGAAAAAGAGGTAGAAAAATTTTAACAATGCCGGAAAGAAGCTTATTGATTGACTATATGGAACCTCTGTATCCGATGTGGTGCACAAGAAATGAATTGAATATCAATATAATTAGGATAAAAGAATTTTGTATAGAATTAATGCCATCTCTTAATTACTCAATTTGGACAGGAGGATTGACAGCAACAGGTCGCAAATTTCATGAGAGGAGACTGTGGAGTTTTGAAGCTTTCAGCTTGGGGGAACACATCATTTGGACAAAAGCTAATCTTCGGATAAAAGAAACAAAGGGCTTTGGGTTACCTTTTAAGTTATTAACCAGAAAACACATTGTGATTATTCTAAAATATTTGAGATACACTAACCAGATTTCTTAAAAAAGGTGATAAAGTCCTCAGCCCAGTACAAGTCCAGGTGTAATCAGGGGTCGGATACTTTTAGTGATCCTCGTCTGATGAGCTTGGTGAAGAATTAGCTATTAAGTTTTAAACCACTGGGATTATAGAGGTAAAATCACCTAATAAACAGAGAAATAATTAGATAAAAACTATTTGCTAAATAAATTGATAGGGAAAAATTTTATAATGTCTAGTCCAGTAGAATTATTGGCCTCTGAAAATCCAGCATGTAAAGAAAATATAGGGGGACTCTCGAAAAAATGGGCAAAAAGAACAAAGAAATTGGCCACCAAGTGGCCGGTAGAGGGAACATTTAATGTGGCTATGTGTAGAGAGATGGAAGTACTGATTAAAAATCACAAGACCAATGACAAATCTAGAAAACGAAATGACAAGAGGGAACAAGAATTAGGGGTGTTGAATTTATTCAAGCAATATGGGATTAAATTATGGAAATTGGAAAGGGGAAACAAAACGGGTGAAGTAAAAGAAGAAAGACCACCTCCATATGCTCCTTGCTGTGACCAGGCCGTCAATCAGATGCCAATCATACAGGGAAAAATAGATATAAAAGGACCCATAGAATTTGAGGGGTATGTACATGAAACAAGCTCAGACGAAGAGATAGAAGCGCAGAGCTGCCCAGAATCATTGTCATTAGAAAGTAGGGAGAAAGAATATGCTTGCAGGGTCGTGAAGGAGGGGCTGGAGCCACAGGAGGAAAGGCTGGAGCTACAGGAGGAGGGGCAGTGGACATCTACACCAGCACCACAGCCGAGAGAGAGAGAGAAAGCAGCAATCTACAAAGAAGAGCCAAGAATTGAAGGAAGGGGGGCTGGAGCCCACAAGAAGAAAAATAAATCAGGAGCACCTCCCACACGTCATGAGCTTGAATCAATGTTAAAGGAGATGGAAGAGCGTTATAAGCGCGAAACAGCAGCAGGTGGCGGCAGTGAGAGAAGTGAGGGGAGTGAGTCAGAAAGATCATCTGAGGAAGGAGCGCCCTCTGCTGACTCAATACAGGAAGAACTGGCTGAGATGGAGGAAAGATGCAACAGGACAAGAGAGAAAATCAAGCAAGCTATTAACATGACAAGAGAAGAATATGAGCAGGTAGAGAGATCATTACAACAAGAAGCAAATGAATTATTGCATCTTCAGTCAAAGCAGCCTCATTCAAGTCTGCGTTACCCAGTTCAGCGAAAACAGTACAAACAAGTTGAAGGGATACTGACCTTACAGGACATAGAGCCACTGAAAGATCAGCATCAAGTGCAAAGGCAAAGAAATGAAGACAGATCAGCACGGACGATGAGATCTCCAACAAGAACAACAGAAGAAGCCAAGGATGGTGAATCAAGACATCAGTGCCCAATTCTCATCAAGCAAGGGCATGCCCAATATATACCGTGGGCTAGTCAAGATTTGGACTCTCTAGTGTCCCGTCTCCCAGATATTCATGAAGGAGCTGGAAAATGGATCAAAACAGTGGAAGAAGAAACAACTGGAAAGCTGTTGGCACTTGGTGACATCAAAGCATTGCTTGTAAAGTGCCTAGGAGC
Organism: Barbus barbus; assembly: GCF_936440315.1. Lineage (NCBI taxonomy): Eukaryota > Metazoa > Chordata > Actinopteri > Cypriniformes > Cyprinidae > Barbus > Barbus barbus. The sequence goes on from NC_136729.1 coordinate 30,344,369, forward strand.
CTCCAAGATGAATGACATCCTAAAGCAGTCTGGCCTTCTGCATGCAGTGGACAGACCTGAAGCAGATGGAACCTCCTTTGACAAACATCGACGTGATATTTGGAGGGTGCTGAGAGCTGAGTACCCAATGCAAACTGACCCAAGCTGCCTGAAGGGAGAGCCAATGGGAGAAATAGAAAATCCTACCACCTACATACAGAAACAACTGAGACGATGGAAAGAAGAACTGGAAAGAGATCCTGAACAAGACAGAGTACTGACAGCACTCTTCAGGACTGCAATTGTGGAAGCCATGCCTGCATCAGTAAAACTGAAGCTGGAAGATGTGGTAGGTCTGAATTCAAAATCACACAAAGAATTCAGAGACCATGTGGTTCATGCTGTGGAACAATACAGAAAGCAAGAACTGAAGATGAGAAATCAAGAAAAAGAACTACAAAGAAAGCTGACCCAAATGCAACTTGAAGAGCTCCTGAACAAAAAGAAAAGGATCCTCGCAGTGCAAAAGGAAGACTCCTCAGCTGTTATGGCACCTGTCAACACTTCAGTGCCAGCTAATCCACCAGCACCAATGAATGTGGCTGCACCAGCAAATCAGATTGTGACAACACAGGCGCCACCTGCTGGACCAGGGAATGCACCACAAGGGCAACCGCCAGTGGTCATATATCTCAAGCCAGAGCAAGTAAACAACAGGAATTGGAACAGACCGCAACAAGGAGGGCGTGGTAGAGGCAGATTCAACAACAATCAACAGAGACCAGGAATATGCTGGGGATGCAATCAGCCTGGACATCTTAAAAGAGACTGTCCCTCCAATCCTTGGATGCAAGACCAACTGATGACAACAGGGGTTGGTTATGAACAACAACCAATACAGACCCGAGCTCAAGGACCTGTCAACCCGTGGCGTGGTCCTAATCAAGGTTACTAGGGCTGCCCAGAGAATCCTGAGGGGAGGAACCAACTTCCAATGATATCTTCGGATGCCGATCAAGAACCAATGTTGCGAGTTAATATTGAAGGAAAACCAATAACTCTTATGCTTGATACAGGGGCATCGTACTCGTGCTTGAATCCAAGATATGCCTCGCACCTCCCCATGTCTGGAAAATATATAAAGACAGTAGGATTCTCGGGAGTGACTCAGCTACTTCCTATGACGACCCCTGTAAGCATAAGTTTAGAAGACACAGAAATAAGATTACCAATTTTAGTTTCAGAACATACACCTGTCAACCTGTTAGGTAGGGATGCTATATGTAAATTGAAAATGCAAATATGGTGTACTCCAGATGGAATTTATATAAATGATAGAGCAGTGAGACAAATGAATTTGACAGACGTACAACAAACACAAGAGCCATGTGCTAATATATATTGGTTAGGGGATTTGTATAAAGACGTAGAAAAAACACTTAGCAAATGGGGAAGATACATAAGAGAACAACTTTGTGAACCAAGTCTACCAAAAACTGAATTTCATTGTACTATGAAGTATGATGAAAGTAAAGACCCAGAATTTGAAAAAAGGTGGCTAAAAGACACAAAAGAACTAACCATCCCCATGATGTCACAAAATATAGTGATAGGACCAAAAGGCGCAGCTCTGCAGGTAGATAGAGAAGAATTCATTGATGAGTGGTTTGATGTGCCTAACTCAGTTCCCCATGTTACTCTGTATGTGAATAAAGACTGTGTGTCCAAAGACTTAGGCCCCATGATGAAAAAAGCAGAAAAAAGTAAATGGGAAGTTACAGAAAATCCTCTAATATTTCAATCAACAGATGACCAGTATCTTAAGATTTTATGTGCAACTCCAATGATGGGAGTTCCTAGAATGATTGTAAATACAAAAAGCAAACCAAAAGTTGAGGAACATCAAACAAAACAGACTGAATTAATAAGAGAAATGGAGAGGCAAGTGCCATCAGAATTATGGTCACAACATGAAACTGATGTAGGGCTAGTAAAGTCAGCTAACCCGGTTAGAATAATACTTAGACCTGGAGCTACAGTACCTAGGAAAAAACAATACCCCTTGAAACCAGAAGCTGTAGAAGGAATAAAAAAGACAATCGAGGGGTTAATGACAGCAGGAGTGCTAATTGAAATCAATAGTCCTAGCAACACTCCAATATTGCCAGTAGCTAAAGCAGATAAATCCAAATGGCGTCTGGTGCATGACCTGAGAGCAGTAAATGAGATTGTGGAGGACTGGCCTGCGGAGGTTCCAAATCCGCATACGCTGCTAACCAATGTTCCATCTACTGCTAACTATTACACTGTGATTGATCTGTGTTCTGCCTTTTTCAGTGTTCCCCTGTCAGAGGAAAGCAGACCATTGTTTGCGTTCACCTATCAAGGTAAAAAATTAAGTTATACTCGAATGCCCCAGGGCTTCAAGCACTCGCCCCACATTTTTAATCAGGTATTAAAAACAGATCTAGAGGACCTCAGGTTAGATAGTACCCTAATACAGTATGTAGATGATTTGCTTCTTGCTTCTGCAACTCTGGAACAGTGTCATCAGGACTCAATTAAAGTGCTTACTAAATTAGCAGAGGGGGGACATAAGGTTTCCAAAGACAAGCTCCAATATTGCCTGCCACAGGTTGAGTACTTAGGACGAACAATATCACATGGGATGAAAGCAATATCACCCAGTCAATTAGAGGGCATTAGCAAAGTACCCCAACCTCAAACAGTAGGGCAGATGATGACTTTTCTAGGAATGACAGGTTTTAGTTCAGACTGGATTGAAGACTATGCCATTAAAACAGCCCCGTTAAGAGCCTTAATGAAACAAGTGGGTCATCAAAATCTTAGGGCACCACTGACATGGACAACAGATGCATTAATAGCATTTGAATCATTAAAAAGAGAATTGCAGTCTGCACCTGCATTAGCAACACCAGCATATGACCAAGTATTTCATTTGTATGTTGCAAATAGAAAAGATGGCTATGCATCTGCAGTACTTATGCAAGAGACTTGTAGTGGAAGGAAAAAACAACCAATTGCCTACTACAGCACAAAATTAGACAGTGTGGCTGAAGGATACCCGCCATGCTATCAACAAGGATTAGCAGCAGTGTACTTTGCATATGAAAAAGCCTCTACAATAACTATGGGTTATCCAGTCATAATATATGCACATCATAAGATAGTGGAATTGTGGGAACAGGGTAAATTCGTTCTTACCCCTTCTAGGTGTCTGGCATATTCAACATTATTGACCTTTCCAGATATAACGATAAGGAGATGCACAATAGTCAATCCAGCCAATCACATACCTTTGCAAGATGAGGGAATACCTCACGAATGTGTAGCTGACTCCTTAGCATTCACCAGATTAAGACCAGATTTAGAATCAACACCCATCTCTGAGGCACAGGTTGATTACTTTGTAGATGGATCATGCTTCAGAGACCATTTGGGTAATCACGCAGGATTTGCAATTGTTAGATGTGACAGTGATGACTTTATTCCAGTGGTGGTGCAGCATTGTGAACAACCATGCTCAGCACAACTGGCAGAGTTGAAAGCTCTTACTGAAGCCTGTAAATTAGCTAAAGGCATATCAGCAAATATTTATACTGATTCTGCGTATGCTCATGGTGTATGTCACCTTTTTGGAGCAGTATGGAAGCAAAGGGGATTTAAGAAAAGTGATGGTACACCAGTACAACATGGTGATCAGATAATTGATCTAATAACAGCTATGATGCATCCAAAGAGATTGGCCATCGTTAAATGCCAAGCACACAAGAAGGGTAATGACTTTGTGATTAGGGGCAATAATGAAGCAGATAAATATGCTAGACAAGCATCTGGCTGCACTACAGCAATAATGGCTCCGTCCATTCTAATTCAACCTCAGCCTCAATTAGCAGATGTAGCACGGATGCAGCAACAAGCTACCCCATATGAACTCAGTGTATGGCAACAGAGAGGAGCGACAAGAGACGCAAATGGGCTTTGGCGGTCACATGAAGGACAAATGATAGCTCCCACACCATTGCTTACAATCCTGATCTCTGACGCGCATGGTTTCGACCATTGCGCGAGGGGGGAAGTGATTAGAAAGGTAAAACGCCAAGGATTTTGGTCACCTTATTTACAAGCAATGGTGGACGAGTATCTGTCTGAGTGTGACGTCTGTGCCCAAAATAATGTAAGAAAGGGAACAACCGCACCCGTAGGTCATATTCCTGTCCCAGAGGGGCCATTCAAACATTTGGTAATGGACTATGCAGATATGATAAGAACTGTCAGAGGTAAAAGATATTTACTGGTTATAATTGACAGATTTAGTAGATGGGTGGAAGCTGTTCCATCAGCAGACCAAGGGGCTCAAACAGTGATTAAATTTCTGACCAGAGAAGTAATTCCCAGATTTGGAATACCATCCCAAATTAGTTCAGACAATGGGTCAGCATTCATTCAAAGAACAGTAAAGGCAGTAATACAACAGTTAAGGGTAAAGCAACGTCTAGGTTGCGTCTATAGACCTCAATCTCAAGGGATAGTGGAACGAATTAATGGGACTCTCAAGGCGAAATTGAACAAAATTTGCGCCGATACAAAATTAAATTGGGTAGATGCACTGCCCCTGGCGTTGATGAGTTATCGTATGCAAACAAATAGGATAACAAACTTGACCCCACATGAAATGCTGACAGGTAGACCAATGCCAGTCCCATATTTGAGAGGTCCATATGAAGGACCGCCCCTTGAACAGTTGCAAATGGAGTTAAAAGCATATATGAAACAGCTGACGAAAATTCATGAAGCCATCCATACACAAGAACAGAATAGAGGTCCAAGAGAGGAAGAGGAAACACCTAGTGTTATACAACCTGGAGATCAGGTATATTTGAGGGTCTTTAGAAGGAAATGGAATGAGCCAAGAAGGGAAGGGCCATACACTGTAGAAAGAGCCACCCCAACAGCAGTACAGGTGCAAGGTAGCACAACTTGGTATCATTTAAATCATTGTACTAGAGTACCCAGATTGAGACCCAGAAGACGAGAAGAACAGATAGTAGAGCTCCCTTCAAGGGAGCACAGTCCAGAGAGAGGTGGGGAAGAAAATGAGCAAGTAGGGCCCCCTCCAAGAGAGCAGAGTCCTGAAAGTAACGGGGAGGGGGAAGAAAGTAATACTGATGAACCTCATTTCAGGGAAACAGAGCGCGCAGAAGCCGCAGCACTGACTGAAGATGGGGTGCAGCCTCCGGAAGTGGAACATGAAAGTCAGGGTGAAACTGATCGTGATCTTGGTGATGATATATCTGCTGCAGAGATTGCCCAAGACGCGGGGCAATCCACAAGACCATTCGAACCACAGCCATCAACTAGTGTTCAACCCAGATATCAACCTGATGAATTCCTCACGCTTGATCCAAACACCATTGCTGAATTATTCTCTTAAAATGACTGATCAGAAACCAGGTATTTATGCAAACGGACATGTTAGAAAGGGGTCAGTAAGTAGGGCTAACGATAATGAAAACAATGCTAAAACATCAGATTTAAAGAAAGAAGGACTGCTAGGTGCAGCCCATGACAATGAGTGGTTCAAATGGGCAGAATACACTGCAAAAGTAGCAGGAATGGATAGTTGTGTGTTTTGTTCTCCATCCCCTCTCGAAAAATTAACAGTAGTGCCCAGTCCCTATGATTTCATCCAATGTGGTAAACATTATGCTCAATATTGTAAAGACACTAAAGCTAAAGGGATACGTTTTATAAATGCCACATATTGTCCAGCAGAATGCTTACTTATGCTAGGAAACAAGGGCTACTATAGAGATTTTGGCAAAATAAGAATAGGAAAAGAGTGTAATCAGATGAATATTAGAGTTGCTCGAAATAAAAGAGAGATCCCATCAGCCTATGATATTGACTACACATTAGATTATGAATGCTTCAACAGAACCAACGGAAAACAAGATGTGGGTGAATTTGGGGGCAACTGTGCGGTAATTTGGCATATGGATGTATTCATGTTTCGAAATCCACATGTAGTTAAGTTTCATAGTATAATGTATGCTACCGCAACTATAAAAACAAATATGACAGTTGTGAGATTAATAGACAAATGTGCAGAAGCTACAATTCACTTTCCTTTTATTTATTATCTAATGGATCAAACAGAAGCAGTGGCAGATTATTATTGGATGTGTGGAGGAAAAAGATTGCGAACCACACTCCCAAAAGATTGGAAAGGTATTTGTACCAGAGTAAGATTGATGCAAGGAATAACAATAATAGAGGGAAACATAGATAGTGTAAAGAACCCCAAATCACAAGTAAGCAGAGCAAAGAGAGCGTATGCTCCAGACCCAAAGGTGTACTTAGATGCAATTGGCCAACCTAGAGGAATACCAGATAAATTTAAAGCAAGAAATGAGGTAAAGTCTGGCTTTGAGTCTCTACTTGTATGGATAGCCACCAACAAAAACACTGAATGGATTAATTACATTTACTATAATCAGCAGAGGTTCATTAATTACACCAATGATGCCTTAAGTGCTCTTGGAGAACAATTAGATGCAACAAGCAAAATGACATGGCAAAATAGACAAGCTTTGAATTGGCTGTTGGCGGAAAAAGGAGGAGTTTGTGTAATGTTTGGTTCTGACTGTTGTACCTATATCCCAAATAATACAGCGCCAGATGGATCGTTCACCCAAGCGATGGATAAACTGAAAAATCTGAGGGAAGAAGTGACCTTGAATGCTGGAACAGATCTGCAGATTGGAGACTGGTTAAATTCAATTTTTGGGTCTTGGAAAGGGTGGTTGATTAAGGTGGGCATTGTAATAGCTATTGCTATTGTTGTATTTTTTGCACTGTTTTGTTGTGTTATACCTTTCATCAGATCCATGCTAGCCAGTGCTGCAGCCAAACAGATGCTAAGCATATCAGTAAGACCAACCGGAGTTGACATTGGATATGCTCACGGATACACTGTGGGCCCTGGACTGGACGAACTAGACGACTTTGACCTGGAAGAGACTATTCTGTGAAACCTTTCCTGAAAGAACAACGGAGTGGTAGGGAAGGGGTGCCTTTTAATTTTTTATACTTCTTTATTTTCACTTTTGTAGATATATTAGAGGTGTGGGATAGTGTAGGGAGAGAGATAGGGGTACTATGTATTTTCCTTTGGCATATGCCCCTTCCTGAAGTCATTTACTCCTTATATCATTTATATTTACTTCTTATATCATTTATATTGAAATTTATTTACTAATCTTAAATGTATAATGTAAATACTGAAAGAAAAAGGGAACGATAAGGGTATGAAGCAGGTCATTGTCCATGTTATGAGGCATTGCAACCAGAAAAAGGGACTGACAAAGAAGGATTAATTGATATCTGAAAGGTGATTGAGGGTCTGACCCAAGTCAGGAGTGCAATAACAGTGTTTATTCATTTAGCCCAGCCTTCAGAGATCAATATGTATTTTTTCTATACTTATTTTTTATGCTATTACACTAACATTCCATTAGTTATTATAACAATGATTGCTGTATACACTGGAACATGTCGTCAGAAAGGAAGAAGGAAGGATCGACGAGCACCTCAGTGCTTAGCAACACGAGTAGATTCAACTGGGGTTTAAAAACCCACCATCTACTCCAACACCAGATAGGGCTAGAGGAAGCTCCTCTGGCAACGAAGGATAACAAAACCAGATAGCGCTCTAGGCTACCGGAAATGCCTAGAGTTCCTCTGGCTGCGTGGGACAAACCAGTGTTTTAAATCTATTTTCTAGATGTGTTTATTAATCACTCATATATTCTACATAACCATGACAACCATGGGCAAGGCTTGAACATTTTGTGCACATGCTTACACACACATTAATGATTGAATTATTAATCCCGAAAAGTATGGTTGGATAGGAAGACAGATTCTTTTACTCTCCTCTAGTCAAAGGTGAGGAGAGATGTTTGGGTCTGGCTTCCTCTGGAGTGCGGTATCATGAAGAAACAATCTGACAAGAGGTTATGAGAGGCCATACACTGGCTGAAAGAGGGTATAAACTGAGGGGTGGACTCATGGAACTGCACTCTAGGTAATGAACATGATTGTGAGACTTAGTAAAGTCTCAAAGAGAGGAATATATTGTATATTTTTGTTTACTCACTATAACATTATCTTATTCAAAATGATAAAACATGCTTAAAAATGTAATTCATGCACTGTTCTATGCAAACATGTACTAGTCTATGCAAAAGTGTGATATCCTACTGTACTGGATGTCTGAATACTGATAAATGGTCTTAGAGTGCCATCTATTGGTCATACTGAGTATAGATGTTTTATAGGCCGTATACACCGGTCAAGGAGTACAGTAAACTTAGGATAACCTGGGGAACTTTGGGTGATTTCCAGAATATGAGGAATATGACAGATACATGTAACCAACTGTGATGTATGTTGTCTGGGATCACTGCCAACCAATGAGAGTAGAAGAAGAACTTTTACTTTTTAAAAATGACGAATACAGACGAATGCCACCATTAAAAAATAGACAAGGTGAACAAGTAATTAAATGTGGTAAATCAAACAGACATAGACAATGAGAATAACAGGAACTACCAAATATGGGCAATAAGAAACATATATATACTCTGTACCAACACTCACAGAATCAGAATCAGTCAATGGGACAGCTGCTTCTCGACTTTATTGTCTTGTTATAATAAAGTCTTTTCTTTCACATTTGAAACTCTGCTGTTTTTGAGCCTTTCTAATTGCACGACTGAGATCCAGACCATCGACGAGAGCACGATTTTCCACAACACTCACTGGCCCCGTCCCATCGCATCAGCGTCATAGAGCTCCACAGCACTTAGCTTGTGTTCCCTGTGTCCTCTGTGCCTCACTGCATATCCAACATCTACTCCAGCGCTCCTTCTTTCAGCTCAGAAGAGATGTTCAAGTATGATTGAGGAAAAATATTCCTTATGGAAAAGCTTTATCACTTTAGATGTACATAAGTGGTGACATGTTGTGAGTGATGACCCTCAGTGATGCATCCACATTAATAGGCCACATATAAATGTTTTGCTTTTTTCCATCAAGTCAGCAAGATTGCACCGATGTAAATACACTACATAACGTTTTCATATTTGATTTTTGCCCCCAAATTACAGTCTGGGTAATTCGCTAGTAGCCAAAATTCTGCAGAATTGACAGAAAATTCAATTGCTTGCAATAGGCACAAACACCATTTTTTTTTGCTTCAGAAAATGATTCCATCTAACACGTTTGATATTTTAAGACAATTGCAGAACACATTGTTTTCATTTGTAATGCTTCTCTGAGTAACGAGACAAACGTTTCTCCGTGAGTTTGTTGTATTCGGAATGATTTTAAAGTCCGATGGTGTGTGATCCTTAGTTGTTCAGTTTTCTTTCTAAGCACTTACAGAGTCGACAAGTGTATGATGCCAGTGTTTTAAAATCTGTGACAATTTTAAAAGTTGTGTAGTGTACAGTGTTGGGGGTAACGCATTACAAGTAACGCGAGTTACGTAATAATATTACTTTTTTCAAGTAACTAGTAAAGTAACGCACTACTTTTTAATTTACAAGAAAATATCTGAGTTACTTTTTCAAAAAAGTAACTCCAGTTACTTTTTTCCTATTTATTGACTGACGGTGCGCTGTGTGAACATGCTGTTACTGTAGTTCTAGACTAAATGTGAACGTGCATTAATTCATCTCACTCGCAAAAAAAATTTTTTTTTTATTTCTGAAGAGTGTTGAACCCTCTTCTCCTGCGTTCTACTTCACAGACGTGAATTTACTTTTCCTTCAGCCTGAAGTTTATTCATTACACTTTTTGGTGTGAAAGGGCTTTTACATTTGCTATGATTAGAACTTCTTGTATTAAAAACAATCAAGCCCTGCTCATATTGCAAAAGTAACGTAACGCATTACTTTCCATAAAAAGTACCGTAATTAGTTACTTTTTTAGGGAGTAACGCAATATTGTAATGCATTACTTTTAAAAGTAACTTTCCCCAACACTGGTAGTGTATTCCAGTCTTAAAGGGATAGTTCACCCAAAAATTAAAATTCTGTAATCATTTACTCACCCTCAAGTAGTTCCAAACCTGTATGAATTTCTTTGTTCTGCCGAATACAAAGGAAGATATTCTGAAGAAAGTTTGTAACCAGGGTGTTTTGGGGCACCATTGACTTCCATAGTAGGAAAATAAAATACTATGGAAGTCAATGGTGCCCCAGAACTGCTCTGTTTCCCACATTCTTCAGAATATCTTCCTTTGTGTTCAGCAGAACAAAGACATTCATACAGGTTTGGAACCACTTGAGGGTGAGTAAATGATTACAGAATTTTCATTTTTGGATGAACTATCCCTTAAAGGGGATTTCTGCATGTCAGACTGAAATACTCTGGTTTTTACTCCTTCACTAAATAGGCAGCCCACACAGACATTTATCACCATGTCTCCTCATTGTAACATCAGCTTGATGCCCAACTGGGATTCAAACTGCTCTCGGTCTCAGGAAACCTTCCTACTCTGCCATTTTAGACACCGAACCTCTAAAACACAAATTCACCACAGTTCATTGCCTCATGGTCAGGGACATTTTTGCCACTATAAAAACAAACCATTGGCGTAGAATCTCTGGAATAATTGTTGATGCAGAGCTGGATTAAACAAACACAAACAGATTAATGGTAAGTGCTGCTTGCATCAATTCAGTCTATTTCCGGTTTACGTCTTGATGGCCTCTTTTGCTTCTTGAAGCAATGAGACCTTGTGACCGAAGGATATTAGTATGCCCTTTAGCTTTCTCTTGCATCTGTATTCTCTTGGATAGACTGTATTCTCTTGCCAAATCAGAGTTAACAAAAGCTCTTGTGTTAATCTGTCATTTCCTCTATGTGTTGCCATCTGTCTTTTCTTATATTAAAGCAAACAACTCTATGAAGACACCCACAAATTATAACTTTTTTTTTTCTTACAAGCAGTTGAAATATATTTCAAATTGTATTTTTTTCTTTTGTTCACGTATTAGTTGTTTTACTATATCTTCTTGATTAAAGAGCTATTTATTTGATGTCCTCCCTCATATTTTCATAAGCGATCCCATGTTTCCTGTTTAAATTTGGAAAATGCACATAAAAGGTTATGCTGTTAAAACAAAGGGCAACACGTTCCCAGAGAGACAAATTGGGATCTGATAACACGGAACTCTGGCATTTTGACGTTGTCTTACATAAACATTCCATGCATTTAGGAATACAATCCCAGCCAAACTCTTTATTAAATAAGGAACATCTCATGAAGACTATGTATAATGTAAAAAACAAGAACTGAAATAGTAAATACTCTGGAAACTGGATGGGAACATCAAAATTTGGCCCTGTTCCTTGTGCCAAGTCTGGCTGCCAAACAGGACAAATTACAACAAACTCCCAATGAGGCTCTTCAGTGCTCCATCTCACATAATTGGGCTTAGCTCATACCGAGAGAAGCAAACGTGAGCTACTGTGTATTCAGACAAATAACAATTTGAACGAACTGAGTCCATCCAATGTGGAAAGACAGGATGACTATATTTAATAATACTAATAAAAAGATGATAGTTATTAAAATTATTATTCAAATTATACAATAAACTAAGGACAATGAGTCTACAAGACAAAATGCATAAGAATAAAGACTCTGACCTGTTCTCCATAAGGGTTTTGGAAGTGTGCTAGGCTGAGCCTCAACAAAATTTGGGTTATTTTAATTTATAAGACAAGGAAATACTGTTGCGCTCAGATGAAGGCTAATGGTAAGTCCAGGTGCGTGAAAACCAATAAAGTATAGAAGAGACTATAGATGGTTCGCACTCTGAAAAACTAGACAAAGTCTTTTACAAAAAGAATCAAATATTTTAATAGAGCAAGAGCAGACGTTTCAGCCATCCAGCTATTCTCAATGCTCATAATGAATCAACACCAGACATGCAGTCAATTAGTACTCAGTAGGTAATCAGGGAACAAGTAACATGTGCAATGGGAGGGGCTTCAGCCCAGACCCAGAGAGCAGGTAGAAACACAATCCCTTTTATAGAAAAGTTAACAATGTTTATCTCTTAAAAAGGAAATATTTACAGAAAACATGAATAGTTTATCTCTTCATTCATCCCTTTCGGGAAAAGACTGTTGAGTTCAAAAAATCCAAAAAGATTCTCTCTGTAGTAGTTTTTTATCTAAATCACCACCTCTCCTTTTAGGCAAAACTCTTTCAATGCCCAGGAATTTCAGGTCAGAAATTGCATGCTTAGCTAGTTGAAAATGTTGGGAAACAGACGAAGTTGCATCACATCTCCTAATTGCACTCAAATGTTCCAAAATTCTTGTTCGTAAAGCCCTGATGGTTTTGCCTACATACAACAAAGGGCAAGGGCAGATCAAAATGTACACCACGTGGGTAGATTTACATGTAATCAATTGCTTGATTTTATATATCTTACGTGTGCGCGGATGTGTGAAAGACTGGAGTTTAAGGTAATGTGAACAAGAAGTGCATCTTTTGCATGGGAAATTACCCTGGGCATTAGAAAGAGTACTAGAGGGAGGCGTGGCAATATCAGCATGGACCAGCCTATCTCTAAGGTTTGGGCTTCTAGAAAAGACACAAAGAGGCAAATTTTGAAAAAGCCCATTCAGTTGATAATCACTTTTAATTATATGCCAATGAGAATTAACAATATTTCTAATTTCTCTGCTCAAAGGACTATAGGTCAGTTTTAGAATGCAGCGGTTCTCATTTTGTTTGGAAACCACGTTGGACGAATGCGTACCAGAGGCACGTACTTTGTTTAGTGCTGTATCAAGCCAACTGTTGGGATATCCCCTAGAGTTAAAATCTCTGTATAGAAGTCTTGCTTTTACCTCAAAGTCATTTTTGTCAGAGCAGATACGATGCAATCTGGTGAACTGACTGAAAGGCAGACCACGTTTCAGAGATGTAGGGTGAGCACTTGTGGCATAAAGTAAGCGTTTGTCTCTGTGTCTTTCCTATATAAAGAAGAAACAATATGTCCATCAATAACAGAAATACAGGTGTCTAAAAAGTTCACACTAGTGGCACTCACTGTATAGGTGTACTTAATAGAAGGTCTTAAGCAATTCATGTATAAGACAAAAAGTTCAAATTCAGATAAAGAACCATGAAAAATCACAAAACAGTCATCAATGTATCTCTTGAACAAAAGTATCTTCTCCAAGAAAGGATTGTTATTGAACACATACTGTTCTTCCAAAAAACCAAGGTATAGATTGGCATAGTCAGGGGCCATAGTGGCACCCATAGCTGTGCCACTGATCTGAAGGTAATATTGATGTTCAAACAAGAAATAGTTTTTAGTGAGCACTAATTCAGACATATCTACAATGAATTTAGTAGGTAGACCATCATCATTAGTCCGAAGATCAAGAAAATGCTTTAAGGCAGTCAAACCATCAGTGTGAGGAATGTTAGTATACAAAGAAGTTACATCCATAGTAGCAAGCAAAACATCCTGACCTAGATGACCAATCTGAGTCCTTTTTAAGAGATAAACATTGTTAACTTTTCTATAAAAGGGATTGTGTTTCTACCTGCTCTCTGGGTCTGGGCTGAAGCCCCTCCCATTGCACATGTTACTTGTTCCCTGATTACCTACTGAGTACTAATTGACTGCATGTCTGGTGTTGATTCATTATGAGCATTGAGAATAGCTGGATGGCTGAAACGTCTGCTCTTGCTCGATTAAAATATTTGATTCTTTTTGTAAAAGACTTTGACTAGTTTTTCAGAGTGCGAACCATCTATAGTCTCCTTATTTTAATTTATAAAATATTTAATCATATTTTAGGTCATATGTACAACATCATTGTATAGATCTTAGTCAGGGAAGATACCATATGAATTTTACCGGGATGATAACGAGGATGTGAGGGACAGGGAAAATCTTAGAGTCTGAGTGCACAAATTAAAGTTTTTGTAGCAACAAAGTATTGAAACTTGATTTTAGGGGATGGCGACTTACCTTCTAGACCAAACAGCTTTTGAGACCCACTTTTCTGGTGGCGCAAGCAGAACTTCATATAGCCATTTTAAACCTCTCACAGAGCACACACTGCAAAGTAGAACTACAGAAACACAGAAAAACCAGTCAAGAGGAACTGATCTCATCCAATATTAAACAGAAGTCGGGGGAGTGATTCAGTGATGCATGGGACTGTTAAGGGAACATGATGGAGCTAAAGTGAGCCAATATGCATATGATTTACCTTCTCAATATGAGATATGAGAGCATCAGTAAAGGTTTTGAAATGTTTTGGTATTGACTCATTATGTCGTGAAGACTTACTTTCATAGTTCAATATTACACATGTAATAAAATGACTCCACATATTCTCTTAAACTGTTCTAATATCTTCTCAACAAGTCTATCTCAGTTTAAGCAGTGTTTTTGTAGACAATGAGGACAATCATGGAATCGCTGTTAGTCAGACTTAAATACAGCAAGGGACTGGGCACTACGAAGCTAAGTCTGTCTCAGCCTTTAAGAAAGATGAATATTTCATAATGACCCTCCCTCCTGTATGGGCCTGTCAGCTCCTGTTCTTTCCACAACTGCACAACACACTCTCTCTGGACTTAAGAGGACGGTACAGTTTGTATTATTCAGACGCACCATGCTGTGCACTTTCTGTCGGGGCCATGTGGGATGATAAATAAAGCAGCCTAAATGTAACCATACATGCACGAGATCAGAAATGTGCATCTTGCTCTATTGCCTGAACAGCTGAGAAACTTTGTGCTTGTCCAAGACTCAGTGTTGACTCAGCCGCAGAGAGGAAAACTGCAAGTGGTAAAAGTTTTTCAAACACAGCCTCGCTCACCCTTTGTTGTTTACATAATATGGGACACAGTTATGCCCAGAGAAGTGGACACAGTGTGTGTGGAGTGGTAGGATTAAGAATGAGGAACAAAAGGCCTATTGACATCAAATGGTTGACAGGCCGCCAGGAGGACAGCTGCTTGCTCAGGTCAAGCAGTATTAATCAATGTAATAATAATAATAATAAAATTAAGCTAATATAAACATCACTGAGAGTAAATGGAAACAAAATAGTTATTCTGTTCTATTCTATTCTGTGTTCTGTCATTTGTATTCATTTTAATCATCCTTATTGCCTTAACATTTGTTTTTTCATTAGATTTGGTCAAATATTTTCTTCATTGTGAAGAACATTTTTAGTCAGCTCAGACTATTATAGTTTTAATTATTTTTCATTTTTATACATTTTAATTAACGTTTTAGTCATTTTGTTGTGTTTATGTCATTTTTATTAGTTAAGCTAATTGAAAATGAGAAGTGATTATTTGATAACTAGGTGACAATAATAAGTTACATATTTGTAGTTGATGTTTGTTTTGTTATTGCAATACAAATGTATTATTATCATCATTATTATTTTGTCTATATACTTTTAGTTTAAGATAATAACCTTTGTTGGAATTTCTTTAGATTTAATTCAATTTAATTTAACATTTTATATAAGGTCTTGATATTGTTGAAAATTACAGTCAGATGTTGGCTGATGTATACCACCTGCCTTGGCCTCAGCCTGACCCTCTGCCGCCCCCACAGCAGAGGCATTCCACAACCTTCCAGAGTCATGTTTGTACTGAGGAAGATTAGACAACCCTCCCCTTAGACTGAGCTGCGCAAATGACCAGCCTCCGCTTCATGCCTCTTTATCTAATGAGGCAAAATGAGGGAGGCCAGTCTGTGCTGCCAAGAGCCTCTTTCTCACTGCCACACTAGCAGCAGGATCATGTTATTTTATTGAGTCATTTTGAGAGGTCATATCATTTTGAAATATTAGACACGGTTGTGTTCTTATACTGATGTAATATAATCACCAAATGATTTGATTAATGTGTCTTATTTAAGAGAAACTAAACCTACTCAGCAAATAAGCAAAGAAGACAAACACCCCTATGGCCGTCATTACCTCCCCACGCATCTCCAAACAGCAATATTAAAAAAAAAACTCAAACAGCATATTTGCTGATCATTTGTTGATGACTTCCATTTGGAAGATTCATGACTGGATTTAAGATAAATTATTGTGAAAGCAAACATGAAACCCCCTCAACACAAGGACAACATTAGGATTATATTTTATATACATGTATAACTGTTTCTCTCTTTTTAAAACTATGTTGCAGTTGAGTTGAGACATCATAAAAAAAGAACAAATAAAAGTTTGTGTTTCAAGGAATTATTTTGGATGATCAACATGACTTCACTTATGTAATTTTGGTGCAACATTCAGTCACTCAATATGGATCAGGGACAAATATACAGTGTCAAAGACTTTTTCATGACCTTCAGTGTGAAAACTGTGATTTTGCCTGAATATACTGACAAAAATTATATTTTAACCTCTTTTTAAAAGGTATATTTTAACCTCTTCCTTCATTCAGGACATTGTTTTAAGCATTGCATTATTTATATTTTCTTAAGGTAAATATATATTTTCTATGTAGTTTTGAGGAGATGTAGTTTTAGCAGTGAGAGATCAATAAAAGTGCTGTGTTAATAATATGTCACATCTTATTAATTTCACTCTGGTAATTTTACAGATGAATGAAGACATTGGCCCATGACAGAATGATCACTGATTTACAATATGAGTTTCAACATGAAATGCAATTCAAACGTGAAATAACCTTAGAAAGTCAAAGCACAGAATAGACCCAATTCTGTTAATACACAGTCACTAAAGCAGTATAAATATATTGATTTTCATAATTTACTGACACTGCTTTGCAAAAAATGGTTTACTTGTTTTTGTATTCAAAATATATTGTTGTTGACATTTATGCACAGTTTATATAGTTTTATAGTTTTTTTATTACATATACTGTATATATATAGCCTATACACACACACACACTCACACACACACATATGCAGTATATATATATATATATATATATATATGTGTGTGTGTGTGTGTGTGTTGGTATAGTATAATTTTAAATTCTGTTTCTGTTTTATATATGTTTATTTAAAAATAGGCAAAATACCTAAAATGACATTATTTGCACCAGAGAGAGCAGCGTTAAGGAATGCTGAGGTGACAATGGAGGACAGGATTGAGATATTAGGATTATTGCTTCATCTAGTGGTGATGGTATGGCATAACAAGTGACTAAGACTGGCTTTCTGTTGTCCACCGTGAAGGGAACATTTTGGTCAAACTGCATTCATAAATTCAAAGCTCAAAGACATTCCCTGCATGATTTGGCGTTCATAGAAACAGTGCTGGATAATACTCAGTTATTGTCTCTCAATACCCGTTTTCTTTTCTTTTATTATTTATCAAGAGACTTACATGATTTGACAGATTTTTACGTAGAAATGGCGACAGCGCACCGCATTAAAATGATCATTCATGTTTTCATAACCGCTGGCCAAATTCAATAACGAAACTAAAATGAAATCATCTTTGAGAGCAAGGGGGCCGCCTGGTGCTTCGGGGGCCCTTCTGCGTATAGGGAGGATCGGCTCTGATTACGTCCAACTAAAAATACATTGATGTTCTGCAGATGAACTGCAAGCTAATCTGGAATTCAGGTGAATAATATGCAATGATTCATGTCTGATTTACAATGTCTGCAAATCAAAGAGCTATCATCCCTCGCTATTGCTGAGGAGCTGTTTAAGGCTCAGTGTGTTCCGTATTTAGAGTCGTGATCGGTGTAGAGTACATCATGTTTTTGCATCATCAGTAGTTCATGCCCCGGACCGCACATTTGTCCTATTATATCTTTTCTCTATCATCGTGGTGTCTGATCTTTACGTTTATTTTCAGTATTTTTATTTTTAAAGTTTGTAATGCAGCACTGCTCCTCCGGTGTCAAGCAGTTTTCACAATGAAAGACAAGCGCGCGCGTTACGCAATGCTTGAGCTCGCTGCGCGGCCAATAAATAAACATAAAAAATAATTAAAAGTTAGTACAGCCTATTTTATATACTGCAAATGAATATTACTGATGACGCTATTTTTTAATCAATAAAAATTAATTTTAATGATGAATTTAAAGACTTAGGTGTGGGAATCCGGTTGTCTAGATTTTGAGGACCAAATGTAGCCAAAGGTAAGGGTTAGGGTTAGGGTCTACAAAATCTAACATGCAATCAATAGTAAAATAACTTTAGGGTAGTACTGATAAATCTGTAAATGTATAATTAAACATGCATTGTAATTATGCACCCATTATGCAATTATGTACCCATACAACACCATTCATATACTATGCCATAGATGCCTATAGGTCTATGCCATATGCAGGCAAATGAGAGTTGCATCACACTGGCCATATCTTGTGTTTTGTTTGTTTAACATGAATTACTCGGGCCATAAACTCAAAGTTCAAAGTTCTTTCTTGTGTCTGTGCAGAGCTGTACTTGTGGATTCGGCTCGTGTGCTCCGTTGGGTCAGGTAGGCTCCAGGTCCTCAGTGGTGCTCCTGATGCCCCTCACCCACAGAGGATGAACACAGCTGGGCAAAGCACGAGCAGGGATCTGACTCAAGATGTGCTCCTTTACAAGGTGAGGCCATCACAACCTCACAATGGATATGCTTATTTACTAAAATCACATATAAACATCTCTTCAGTGGTCCAAAAACTATAAGCAGCTACTTCTGTCCAGGTTTGTGAGATGAATGTGACTTTATTTAAGCACAGATGAATATAAAGTAATTTACTAATAGATTTTTTATACCATCCTTTCATGCAGGATGGGAAGTTAACGGTGAAACAGCAGGTGACCTCACTGGACAGGGAATCGCCTCTTTGTTGGTTTACCAAATGGAGAACTTCTCAAAGGCACCAAAGAAGGGTAAGCGATTAGTATGGACTGAACTATAAGACCTATTTTAGCAATAAAACACTGTGAACGGATCACTAAGCCCTACTACTGTCACATTAATAGAGGTTATACATTTTTCAAAACCTTCTAATCCTGGCCTAAAAGGTCTCGCGTAACTACTTTCTGCACTCTCACTGTATCCCAAAAGGGACAGATTAGCCAAACACATTTGATGATACAAGTGGAAGTGTCAACAATTGTACCAAGACAGTTCACTCATATTACTAAGATTGCAAGAAAGTGCAATGCACAATATGGCGTAATAAGTTCTGATTCTAAATAAAATCACCATTTGCGTCACTGCAGGACCATTAGAAGCTCCAGTTCCCATAGAAACAGTCAGTGTTCTGAGACGTGTGCTTATGTCTGGCTGAACCAACCTGAAATACACACTTTTTAACAATATTTGTGCAAATGAAACAACATTTATTGGACAGTTTGTCAGGTTGTATTACTGATTTGAAATGTGTTTGTAAAATGTGAGTTTGTCCAGCACTTTTTGAGATCTGAGTATTTCCCCATTCGAGATAGGATTTAGTCTTGCATGTCCAAAATAGCCGAGAGGCATTGCAAATATGGTGTCAGATTGAACTGATTTTCCTGAAAAGGGAATTAGTAAGTATGTTTTCTTGATTCTTGGTGAATCGTCCTGTGGAGATTTGCATATTCAGTTATCGCATGAATTATGCAATGTTTTATGAATTATTTATTTTGAGTTATTCAATGCTAACAATATTAACAAGGTATTAACTATGGCTAACAAAATTACTAGTATGAAGATTATGGGTTTTTGAGAGGTTTTATGCTTCTAAATAATTATATCTAAAAGGAGCCTGAAGGTTGTGGTCTTTGGTTTTGTGCAGAATGAATGTTCAAACCACTGTATTAAGGGTCAACCACTGTCTGACTCATGATGCTGACTGCCAGTAAAAAGAGAAAGATTGTTCTGCTCCCCAGAGAGGTGTGAAAACACCCGTAAATTTAGAAAGAGGTAGATACTGAACTTTGGACCATGATAAATAGAGTGTCTGCCCCTATAATGCATAGACACAGCTTTATTTAGAACATTGGCTCCTTTGTATATTTTGATCTTGCAAGGGCATAAAACGGAAGATGTACTGCATCCCTCTTTACTTCTTCTTCTCTCTTCTTTGACATTTCTCCTTTTCGGGCTTCACTACGCGGGTGCACCTAAAACTTAGAGATTTCGTTTCTGAAGATTTTTATTCTCTTCAGAGTGTTGTTAATTCTTTCAGGTGGTCGTTATTCATTCCAGATTATTCTTAGTAATTCTAGATTGATTGTGATCATTTCAAATGGTTTTAAATATATTCGTTTGACTTTTGATCGTCCTAACTAAAACTGTACTAACAGGTGCATATGCTGCTTTTCTATATGATTATTAAAATTTAATGTTTCATTTTCAAGTTATGATTTGCAGTTGTTATTTTTGAAACTTTTTGAATACATTTGCATATTCTCCAACTCAACCGTCTGATGTGGATTCGATTCTGCATCAATTCTCCTTTATCCTGAAGGCTCACTGCGGTTTTGGACTTTGCAGAGGAGAAACTGAAGATCAATCATGTATTTGTGTGGTTCATGAAGAACAGGCCTTATAAATATAAGTTCAGGATGAATGGTTTTCATTTGCGGGAAATGGGTTGGGTTGGATCTTACAGTTGCGGTTACAAAGAACCACAATACATTACACCATTCTTAATTATCAACTGTGTTTTAAGACATTATCATGACAACATTACTCACATTTCACCAGAGGGGTTGACATAAATCTTCTATGAAATCTGATGCATTTTTGAGAAGTTGTGACTTCTCGTCTCTTCTACAGTGCTCCTCACCAGAACATTCTGCTATCTTGGCTTTGAGCTTGTAAAACAAGATCATCTAATAGCATCCATTGCAGGAGATTTGCATCTTATAATCTACACTATACAACAAACTCATTCATCAGAAGAATAACTATGAGGCCTTTAAAACACAGAATTCTTGTAGACTGTTGCTAAGAGTGAGTATAAGAGTGACTCTTGTGTTCTCTGTGGATGAGTTTTATCTAACACTTTTTATGACAAAAAAAGAGAACGTAATCTGAATTATAGCATCACCTGCATGCTGTAATGTGTATTTGTATTGCACTCAGTGAATCAGTAATTCACAAATAAGTAAAACTACAAATAAAACCAAGTTTATTAACTGAATATACTAGAAATTTAATTAAGGCAAGTTTACTCTTCACAAATTTATAAATTGTTAACAAATTTCCACTCTTGCTATAAAATCTGCTGTGTTTTGGTGATATAACAACAAGAATATTTATTCGTATTTATTCATATCACATTGTGGAAAGGTATGTGTATGGAGAATTTATTTCATAGGCAGTAATAGACTATTCTTTCTTTCTTTCATTACACATTTTACACATTTACAATGCAAGACAGGGAATATAGGCTACCAACTTTTATAAGGCACACTTACTGCAAAAATAAAAAAAAATTGAAATCTTTAGTAAAAGTTTTCTGTTTTTTTACTTCATTTTTTAAGTATTTGAAACTTTGCACAAAATCGTGTGCAATTGTGTGCAAAACAGTTTTTTAAAATCTAAAAAAAAAAAAAAAAAAAAAAAGGCAAAACCACGTAGAAATAAACAAACTGAATGTCAAATGCATACATATCAAGGTTATTTGAAACAGCACAATGGTTTTATGGAAGGTTGCAACATAGACTCTCACCTATACACACACACATTCAGTTAACGTTAGTTGGCATGCTTTTATAAAAATTTTAATTAAATAAAATTAAATTAGTGTGAATTTTGACACTTACGGTATTCCTAATACCCCGGTCGATGAACATTAACCTTTAATAGAAAGTGGGATCAGAGAGCTGTGATTGGTCGGTGCAGCTGAGTGACACAGACAGCGTCATCACCATTGCCAGCGATCCCTACAGTGAGCGGCTCCTGTCCTGAACATACACACCTAAATATGGCCTATCCCTGATTCATCTCTGCTGTACGGTAAGACGTTCACTGCTGTTGCTCGAGCTGAGATCACAGATGATAAAGCGGAGCCCGGCTGCCCATTCAGCCGCACGAGAGCTTGCTAACTAATGTTAGCCACAACAGATCAAAGCGAGCAGACTATCACTTCTGTGTGCATTTACAAAGCAGCTGAACTCTGAGTCGTCGACCCTGGCAGTGTTTATCTGAACATGATTAAAGACAGCAGTATTATGTTACAGAGACAGTGTGAACACCAGCACCGGTGTAAGTTACAGAGAGCTCAGGCATTAGGCTTGTTTGAGATGAGCAAAATCTTCGCAGAACCGATCAGCGCGAGATGTATGCCGGTTAGAAATGTGTCCGAGTGCGGTCCGCCTTGCTCTGATGTCATGCTGACGTATGTCAAAAATCTCTCGCGAGCGCAAGGCGCACGTGTCGGATTCTGCAGTCGAGCGCAGTTGCTCTCCACCAACTGCGCTGATCAAAAGCATCATGGGAAACGACTTGCTGACGACACAGCTTAATGCTCATTGGCTGCGAATGTCAGCTGATATATTTTCCCCTTAATCCTAAGTAGCCCATTAGCTATAGCCTAATACTATTTACTTTTTCTATAGTAATTTATTAGTAATTAGGACATGTGCTTTATTTATTTACCCTTTTATTTTTATTTTCTTGGTTTGAAGTCCTGTTTGTTGTAATTTTCTCTTTATGTATTGTATGCTGGTGTTAATTTTGTACATTTACATTTTTGTACAACATTATTCCATTAAATAAATTAGTCAATCCATCAATACATGCATGCATAGGCTACATCTAATGTGACGGGTTTGCAATTAGGCCTCATGTTTGTGTGTTTTTATCTGAGATCTTTATCTGGGTATGTCTTATTTCAGGAGTGGAGTAAACAAAGCCCACACATGCATGCTAATTTCTTAATTTAGAATGTGTTTTTGTTTCATATTAATTTTGAATAATAATTAGCTGTACACACTTTTCCTAATCATTAAACATGAAATTCAAATTTACATTAAGGTGACAAACAATTGTGTAATATATTTATATGGAATATGTTTCATGTAAAAAAGGGATAGTTCACCCAAAGATTTTTTTTGGGGGTAAACTGTCCCTGATACACATAATTAGGTTAATCAGCTGTGCCATATCCCACTCTGAAATGTTTAACCCATAATTAGGGATAACAGTGTAAATTTAGTGCAGCATCTGTGTGCTCCTCATTTCTCATTATGGCTTTGATTATAAAAGGCATCCACAAAGTGCGATAAAGAACGCGAACGCGATCTCTTCCATTGCTGACGTTTGCAGTCCAAGGACACAACGAGATTCAGGAAGTGTCCGGCTTGCTTGCATTTTTCACTCCTCCCCTCACTGCAGCCGCCTATTCTCGACTAAATTACAGGCGAGGCAAGGCGCATCTCAAACAAGCCTAACGTAAACTGAAAGCTAATGAACGACACTAGCAAGCACTGTTGCCAACTCTCGCGAGACAAATAAGCAACCTCAGCTTCAAAAACAAGCCCAATATTTTTTATGGTTTATTATCAGCAATATAATTTGAGCCTGCAACATATTAAACTGAAACCACTCTCTTATCTGAAAAGCAAAAACAGAAGCTAATTTTTTTACAAAAATCAGCAAACTGCAACAATAGTGTGAACAAAACTCATCTCCAATCACCTGTGAGCAGAATAGGATTGGAGAAAAACACAAGAGCTTCAAGGGGGAGCTGTAACATAGCCACATATTTATAGCCTAAAATATATAGGGGTCATTCTATGGAAATGTCAATTTTTCTGTCCCTATCCTTTACAGAACTATTGCTGTTAAGGCTAATTTTCATCAACCTTTAGCCCCTTGAGGTGAGAGAAGGAGTCTCTCCCGATACACATGACTACAAAGCACTCGCAGAGATGTGGTTTCATCAACATAACCCCATGGTTTATTAATCCAGATCTCCGGTTTACTTCCCAAACAAAATCATGAAATAAAACTTCCAGAAACGTAACACGGTACCATTACAGGTGATCGCATGTGATTGAAGAAACTGTTGTCCTCCTTCCTCTCACTCTAATCTGTCTAAACAATGCTGCCTGCCTATTATGACCTGCCCTTTCGCGCCACAGTGATGCGTAAAGGAGGAGGAGCCACGTAGATCCACGTGATAGGATAGTCTAAAAATTTGACAATATTTCTTCATACACTTAAATCATATTTGAAACACAAAAATTAATCAAAGAATAAATAAGTCAAACTTAATTGAAACTACAAATACGGCTCCTACAATTGCACTTGGAAAAACACTTAGTTACATTTTTTATATATATTTTAAAATGAAACCATGTAATGTAGCAACATTTGTTTTTAACTAATTATAAAGAATTCCAAGCACCACAAAACTGCTCGTCCCCACAGCCACGTACAGAGGGAAAGTGCTTTATTTAGAGGTCAAAAACAGGGTTTTCTACCATTTAATATAAAATAATGTATGCATAACTATCAAATAAATTACATAAAACCAAATGGCAAATAAATATTATAGAAAAAAATATGATATTAAATTATATTTAAAAAGTAGGGCTGTCAACCGATTAAAATATTTAATTGCGATTAATCGCATGGTTGTCATGAGTTAACTTGTGATTAATCACAACTTAATCGCACATTTATATTTGTTCTAAATGTACCTTAAATTAGTTTTTAAAACTAATCAACATGGGCATGGACAAATATGAATGCTTTATGCAAATGTGTTTATTATTATTGAAACCATAGTCAACATAGAGCATGAAGACTAGACGTGTTTCAAAGGTCATAGATGTTTTTCAAAGAACTTGTTCATGTCTATAGACACATGAATAAAAAGAAATACCCCATTACTTCTCTTTCTTGGCACTGAGCAATTTACCTACACAAACCTGTTTACATTTTTTGCAGGACAGGGCAGCTCACTTCTTCTGAACATGCAACATGTACATTTATTATTATTAGATTTGTTTGTCTCTCTGTCCCACATACTGTATTTTGATGTAGCTAAATTCTCAAAACTGTTTTCATTTATATATACGAGGGGGTGGAACATTTGGCAAATTACGCTACAGCACTATATTATTGCACTGGTTGGCTATTAAGTGCGAGCAGACAGAGTGTCAATCAATGCAGTGGAGAATACGGCGAACATAAAGAAACGAAGTTGCTTGTCAGATTTCCCTAACAGGCAACAATATTTTTTTAAATAAGCCCAAAAAACCACAACCCGTTACCAGGGATTTTTTCACGCAACTTTACAAAAAAAGAAGCCCAAAGTCGTGTATAATACGCGGACTTAGCAACTGTGCTAGCGAGCAATGTGACTTTATAATGAATCGGTGCACATACTAGATGTTTTAGGAACTAATAGTGAAAACTACTAGTTTCCTGCATCAAAAACAATAAGTCTTGAAAGAATAACTTAGTTCACCCCAAAAATGAAAGTGAAAATTATGTCATGTCATGTACGCTGTCATGTCAATCTATTTTCTTTCTTCACTGGAACATAAAAGAAGATATTTGAGAAATGTCATTGTGGTTTTTGGCCATACAATGAAATTCAATAGACACCAAAACTGTTTGGTTACCATCATTCTTCAAAATACTATCTTTTGAGTTCAACAGAAGAAAGAAAGTCATACAATTACATCCAGATAAGAAGGCCTAATGATGAAAGAAATATCATTTTTGGCTGAATGATCAATCATTTTAATATGCATAATTTAATTGCTTTAAGATCTACACATTTAATAAAAATCTAATAATATCCATGTTAACTCAAATTCTGAAATTTACTTTTTCCCCCCAGAATATACATATTTGTATAGACTAGGTTTTGAAGTTCCTTACATTTGTTTTAGTGCAAACTCAATTCCTAATCACATTATCGATTTATTACTTTTAAACAAAGAGATAATTTACTCATCGCATTCACTCATCACTCATAAATTCAATCATCGTTTACTCACATTCATGTTGTTCTAAACCTGTATGACTTTTTTTTTTAGTTGAACACAAAAGATGCTGCCTAACATCTATGGTGTCTATAGAAAGTCTTTATACCTCTTCGTTTTTTTCACATTGTTATGTTGCGTTATGATGTTAAACTACTTTAAATTACTTTTTTTGCCCACATAAATCTACACCCCACTCACCATAATGACAAAGTAAAAACCGGATTTATCACAACTTTGCAAATTTATCAAAAAGGAAACACTGAAAAAATAATATTGCACAAGTCTTCGTATCCTTTGCTTTGACACTTGAAATTTAGATCAGGAGCATTCCAGTTTCACTGTTTCGTCTTTGAGATGTTTCTATACTCTGACTGGAGTTAACCTGTGGCAAACTCAGTTGATTGGACATGATTTGGAAAGTTTAACAGCTGAAATGGATGTCAGAGCAAAAACTAAGCCATGAGGTCAAAGGAATGGTCTGCAGAGCTGAGAGGTAGGATTGTGTTGAGACAGATCTGGGGAAGACTACAAAAACAAAGTTTGCTGTGTTGAAGGTTCACAGAAGCATTTGGCCTCCATAATCCTTAATGGATGAAGTTTGAAACAATCAGGATTCTTCCTAAATCTAGCCTCCTGGCCAAACTGAGCAATCGAAGGAGAAGGGTCTTGGTTAGAGAGGTGATCAAGACACTACTGGTCACTCTGGTTGAGCTCCATGATCTTATATGGAGATGGGAGAAACTTACGGAAGGACAAACATCACTGCGACACTCTACCAATCTGGGCTTGATGGCAAAGTGACCAAACTCAAGCTTCTCCTCAGTAAATATACATGAAACCCCGATTGGAATTTACAAGAATACACCCTAATAACTCTATGAAAAAAAAAAAGATTCTTTGGTCTGATGAACTTCAATTCCTTATTCATGTCTGATGGAAACCAAGCACCGCTTATCACCTGCATAATACCATCCCAACGGTGAAGCATGGTGGTGGCAGCATTATGCCGTGGGGGTGTTTTTCAGCGGCAGGGACTGGGGAAGTGATCAGAGAAGACGGAAAGCTGTAATGGCTTAGGGACAAATCTATGAACGTCCTTGAGTGGCCCAGCCAGAGCTGGGGCTTGGAGCCAATCAGACATCTTTGGAGAAACCTTTAAATGGCTGTTCACCAATGGTCCCCAGCCAACCTGACAGAGCTTGAGATGATCTAAAGAGAAGAATGGCAAAAAACTAAACAAATGTCGATGTGCAAAGCTTGTTGCATCATACCCAAAAAGACCTGAGGCTGTAATTGTTGCCAAAGTGCTTAAAGTATGAGTTAAGGGTATGAAGACTTGTGCAATGCCATTTTTTTCAGTGTTTCCTTTTTAATAAATTAGCGAAGTTGTGATAAATCCAGTTTTTGCTTTGTCAGTATGGTGAGTGGGGTGTAGATTAAAAAAAAAAGTAATTTAAAGCAGTTTAACATAATAACGCAACATAAAATGTAAAAAAATAATGAAGGGGTATGAAGACTTTCTATAGGCACTGTATTTCTGTGTTCCACTGAAGCAAGAAAGTTCAAGAGGTTCAGTTTCAACATGAGGGTGAGAAAATAATAACAGAATGTTAATTTTGGGTCAGCTATCCCATTAACACGTGTATTCATCCCCTGTTATTTTCCAGGTGGCTGGGACTCATGCCGGGCACTACAGGCAGGAAACATGCAGCAGAAGCGCAACATTCAGATCATAGAATGGGAGGACTTGGACAAACGCAAGTTCTACTCTTTTGGAGTCTTCATGACCATGGCCATCCGCACCACAGTCTATCCCGCCACATTGATCCGCACCAGGCTGCAGGTTCAGAAGGGGAAGTCTCTCTACACTGGGACCTACGATGCCTTCCAAAAGATTCTGAGAGATGAGGGTCTGAGAGGACTTTACAGGGGCTTCATGGTGACCACGTTCACACTCATATCAGGGCAGGCATACATAACCACTTATGAACTGGTAAGGAAATATGTCTCCAACTATTCTAAAGACAATACGCTGAAGTCATTGGTGGCAGGTGGCTCGGCGTCACTGGTGGCCCAGAGCATTACTGTTCCCATAGACGTCATATCACAGCAGCTCATGATGCAGGGCCAAGGGGAGCATCTGACCCGCTTTAAAGTGAAAACCAAAATGGGAGCAAAGCACTCTGTATTTTTCGGCCAGACAAGAGACATTATTGGGCAGATATTTGCTGTGGATGGCATTCGTGGCTTTTATCGAGGATATGTGGCGTCTCTCCTCACATACATCCCCAACAGTGCCGTTTGGTGGCCGTTTTACCACTTTTATGCAGGTAAGAGATCCTCAGCATCAGTTTTTTTGATAAATATTAAATGTTTTTTCAATAATGCATTAAATTGTTCAAAAGTGACAACTAATAATCTTACATTGTTAAAAAAATTCTGTTTTAAATAAATTCTGTCATGGTTTCAACAAAAAATGTAAGCATCACAATGGTTTTCAACATTGAAAATAATAAACAACCTTTCTTGAGCAACCTTTCTCAGAAAAAGTTCTGCGAATGTTTAACATCTGTATTTATTTGATTGTTTTACAATTGCTTTGTTTTCTTTAGGAATCCTGCAAGCACTTTATTTTTCATTGATATTAAGCAGATGTCATTTTTTGTTCAGATCAAATGTTATGACATTGCATGTCACAATTGTAAACTTAAACTGTGAAACTTTAAAGTAGAGTCTATAAATATATATTTTTATAAAATACATTTTATACATACATTTAACTAAAGAATCATGCAAGCACTTGAATATTTCCCCCTTTACTTGTACTGGACAAAAAGTACTTCAATAATGTTGAATGTTATAGGGACTGATTATTGCAAATGCAGATCCCAGTGTGTTCTGCAGTGTGTTCTGGTTAAACTATTTTTATTTATTTATTTTTTGCTAAGGTATGCATATGGTGGTGTGTTCTTAATGACAGCTTTCCTAAAAAATATATATCCTATTCCTAAAATAAGAAATATCCCAATATATCGCCTTGCTTACAGTATCGCAATGTATCGCAATATATCGTATCGCAACCCCTGTATCGTGATACGTATCGTATCGCCAGATTCTTGCCAATACACAGCCCTAATGATCAGTGAGTTTCTGTAAAGCTGAGCTCACGTACGCTTGCGGAGGAATGTAGACACTCACGAGAATGAAAAATTTAATTACAGCGGCTATAGCATTTCTGTCCTAAAGAAATGGCCAAATATTAAAGATTAAGTGGACATTTGAATTAAATGGTGCTTGGTCAATATCAAACAAGGATTAGATTGCGCAGTAGTGTGTAAAAACAATCGTCAGGCCGTTGGCTCCCCCTTCAGGCCTTTTTTGTAATGTGTAATCTACATTAGCTCTATTGTTTATTACTCATTATGTATTTTAACAGTTTTGTTCAATAAAACCATATGATTTCTTGCTTTCGATACTTTATTTGAACTAATTATTATTGCCTCATTGCTATTATATATGTATTTTAAGTAATTTTAAAGGCTATATTATATTCAATTCATTTGCTCAGTTTAGTGGCAGATTGTGTGTGTATTTAAGTAGCAATGCCAGTTTTATGTACTTTGAATGTCTTGATTGATAAAATACTGTTCGGAGTCACATGGACAGAAGTTGTCTTGGTTGGCAATCTGTCCATCTCATTAGAGACTGATATAATATCAGCGGATTCTGAAGCAGTTGAAATTTAATTTGCCCTTATTGGCTCCACAGAACAGTTGTCTGAGATGGCTCCCAGTAACTGCCCTCATCTAGTGCTGCAGGCAATGGCTGGACCTCTGGCAGCTGCCACTGCCTCCACTGTCACCAACCCCATGGATGTCATCAGGGCCCGGGTTCAGGTGATTTCCATTAAACACAGTCAAAAATCAGACAACCGATATATGTATAGCTGGCATGAGTGTGTTTATATTGTCCTATCAAAAACCGGCTAGTTCTTTAAAATAAGGTTAACAAATGCAAAATGCAAACCAGCAACACAACAGAACTGATTTGACGTATATGTGTAATTCTTTGTATATTTTTATTTTTCTGATGTGTGCTTTCACCAATTCTCAAATTTTTTTACGTAAATTTTTCTTAAACCCCAAAAAACCTAATAACCAAATATCTGATCTTTTCTTTTCTTTCTTTTTTTTTTTTGGGGGGGGGGGGGGGGGGGGGCAGGTGGAGGGCAGGACATCAGTCATTGAGACATTTAGCCAGCTGATCAGAGAGGAAGGATTCTGGGGGATGACCAAAGGCCTCTCTGCTCGCATCATATCCTCAGCGCCCACAGCAATAGTCATGGTGGTTGGTTATGAAACTCTCAAAAAGCTCAGCTTACGTCCAGAGCTGGTTGACTCCCGACATTGGTAAAAAAGAAAGAAAAAAAACCTGACAGTGTCTGTCGCCTCCCTTTTGACTCCTTCACTCCACCTTATTTTCCATTTTTGCCTTTTAAGTCTCCTGCCTTGTGATGCTTCAGTGTGCCAGAGCTGATTACTTTCGGGTGATTCTGAAATATTTATTGTTTTTAACTGATATTAACACTGCAGCTTTTGAGCTCTGTGTTACTGTCTGTCAATGAGGGGAAATGCTGCTCTGGTTTGTAATTGTGTAAGAAGCACAAAAGTTTTTCTTGAATTAATTTTTTAAAAGTATGTGATCTAACAGATTAAATGTTTTAGAAAAATTCCATGTTTTGACTTTAATTTATTGTTCATTGTATAAATGGTGCTTTAAATGTCTTGATTCATTGCTTTTATCTAGGATATCAACAATATTTCCTTTTAATATATTTTTATTTAGAGAACTCACTTTATTCAACTTTTATTAAGTTTATGTAACTAGGTCTTTCATGTGTACCATGCTCACCTCTGAATGTTTTGCGTTGTTTTTGGGAGGTATTGGGATGTTTTAAGTTGCCAAAGCTGAGCGAATATTCTATGAATATATTATATATCCATATATTATGAATGCAATGGCCAATCAGAGGCTTTCAGATGAGTCATCGCTAAAATCCAACAGAAGTGCAAATCTTCTTTCATTCTGTGAAGTATACCATTTTGGACATTCTGCTACAGTTTTCAGAGGAAATGAGAAATGATGATGCAATGTTAATTTTTGGGCAAAGTATTTATTCTTTGAGAACATCTTATGATGCAATTGGAGTGAACTGTAAAAATATGAACAAATTTTTAAACCATATCCCTTATATATGCTGTCTGTGAAGCAGCTGTGAGAACGTATAAGGAAAATGTACCTGTAAATATTGCATCGGCGCTCATAGATTCTGTGCTGTGTGATTCTACTTGTCACCACTAGGAAGCAGCCACTTATAAAAAGTCTAGTCTTGTTTTGTTCAGTCATAGATAAGCCAGATAAACTTGTTCCAGTCATACTAATTATATATTTAGCAACTGCTGCTGTTCTGATGCATTTTGACCTGCATTTTCACTTTAACCTCATCCCGGCTGCTTTAGAACAACAGGATAGACAGCAAATCAATAGTTTAGCTTTGAATAATTTAAACTTGTATATATGTAAGCATCAACAAATTATATACTTGTATATATATGTATGCAGAGTTCAGATGCAAAAGCCTCTAAGTGCTGTCTGAAAGTTTCATATAAAATTAGCAATTTTAACAGGCTCCTATATTTTTGTTCATGTAGTTCACTTTAATTGAGGACCTACATATTGCCGTTAGAGTAAAATGACTGAATCTAAACATAGGAGCCGGATAATAATCCTAATTTTAGATGAAAATTTCAGACGGCACTTAGAGGCTTTTGAATCTGAACTCTCTCTCTCTCTCTCTCTTTATATATATAAAATGCCCTTAAAATGATTTAAAGACAAAACAATTAAAAAACAATATATTTGTTATTAAATTTGTTAAGCCTAATTTTAATAGTGTGATTTCTATGCAGAGAAGTCAATTACTGTAATGTAATGTAATCATTAATTTATGTGGGCATTTTTATAATGAATATACATTTCTCTAGTTCTTTAACACTCTCTAGTATGCTAATATTTTTGCAAAAATCAGTACAGCAACTGGAACAACCATAAAAGTCATGTAATCTTAATGGGGGCTCGGAGTCAAAGAGGCACTTCGGGGAGACATCAGTGTTTTTGTAGAAAACATACAAACATAATATCTATAAAATTATATAGTAGCTATAAATTCAAAAGCAGTGGCAGGAATTGTACTGCTATGTCTTCAACACTGCAGCAGAAGATGAAACGTGACAAAAAGACTGTTTGAGAAGAGTATATTCATTAGTTACATTTCAGGGCAAGTACGCTGCCCCCTACAGTGTGTTTGTCTTTAGGCAGCGGAGATTCTTTCTGCTCTGATTTAATGATTAGTGCCAGAGCAGTGCTTCTGTAAAGCCCGAGGTTACAGATGAGACAAATGTTTCCCTGTAGCTACATTCACATGATGGTTAGTTGCACTTCAAAACTTTGGGGAGGGGAAGATATTACTCATTCAAACATTACATTTCAAATCTCAATCAAGTTTGCAAGATATCATCATTCCTTTTCTATCAGGAAAGCTTTGAAATTTTGATGAATCTGCTGAAGCGTGATCGGATCTAAAGGGAAAAACAACTTCCAAATTAGAAAAATAATCTGTAGTATTTAGGTTTAAACTTAAAATGTTCAAAATTGATTTACTCAGTTGGGATGCTGGTGAAATGGTTCCTTTTTTTTTTATACCGAATGGCTTAATATAACTGAAAAAAACCAACAACACAAAACAATCCAAATAAATAAAAACTGGGACAGTTTAAATGCACAGAGAATAAATAAAACACAAGATATGCCATTGCTTCTCTCACATAATTCACACAGCCCAAGATTTTAAGCAACATAATTAAATCATAACAGAACAATGGCCTGTTATCAGTGTGTTTGCGGCAATATTTTGTGATTGGGGGGGTGATGTGCAGCTGTGATTAACTAGTGCTGTGATAGGGCCTCAGTCCTCAGGCCAGGAAAGTGCTGTCAATGATCCATGTCTCAGTCAGAACACAATGGCACAGACTTCATCACTGCCGCCAAAGCCACTATCTTACACCCACAACATCTATGGTCCGCTCAAAAAAGCATTACTGTCCTTTCCCATAAAACTCACATTTTATGAAAATACATTATTTGTTTTTCTTAGGTTTGTCTATAACATTTGTATTACTATTTAATTATATTTGTTGTTAAGTTATATTTATTTACATTTATGTATTAAAAAAACACTTGTAGAATTTATAAATTGTTGGCAACACTTTACAAGAAGGCCCCATTAGCTAACATGGACTAACAATGAGCAGTACAATTTACAGTATTTATTAAGCTTTGTTAATATTAGTTAATAAAAAAAAATGCATTTCTTAATTGTTCGTTCAAGTTCGTTGCAATAACTAATGTTACCAGATACAACATTTGATTTAAAAAAATGCATTAGTAAATATTAAAATTGACAAAAAGTGGCTGCGTCCAAAATCGCATACTCTCTGATTAGATACTTTATGAATAACTAATTATTTTTGTTTGTTCTTTAGTAGAACACATGTAGTATGATTCAAATCTGGACGTACTACATTCGCCATGATGTCATTGTCATGTGACCTACCAGCTTCAGTTGTGTTGCTGTCATCATGGCATCTTGGGATGGAAAAGTTTCTATTTGAGCCGCACTTCAGGATCCTGCTGGAAGTATTGCATCATCTGGGTATTTTTCACGTACCGTTGTATGAATATTGTGAAGTTGGAGAAGTATGCGATTTCGTATGCAGTTTAACAAATAGAGTAGAAGTATTGTTCAGTGTTCATCCCTGTATAGTATAGGTACTTCAATTTTCTTAATCCTAATTAAAGAACGTTTCTGCTGAGAGAAACGTTCAGTGATAAGCAGATGGGAAGCTGAGGTCTGATGACTCAATCCCTGATTAGTTTGAGGTCAATGCAGATAAATGATCAAGCAAAGATCAGATGGACTGTTTTGAAGCTCTGCTCTTCATAGTCAGACACCCAGGGCATTGACGCATGTCGTCCCAATGGGAGTGACTTCCATTAGGTACATTTCTGAGTGAAAAATGACTGAGCATAATAGATGCCCTAACGAGTCTGGGGGTCTCTATATCGGTGATATCAGTGGACAGGGTGTTGTCACACTGGGCCGTGTCTCTTTTGCAGAGCTGGACATTGATGGATGTTCTCCATTAGTGTATGTCGATTGGTGATTTGTGATTTAATCTTGTATGACCTCAAGCCAGGTCCATCTGCGCTCTTAAAAGTAAAGGTTCCTAAAGGGGGTTTCTCAGCAATGTCATAGAAGAATCTTTTCTGGTTCCTAAAGAGTCTTGTAGTGAATGGTTCTTAAAACCCTTTTTTTTTTTTAGTATGTAAAACGTTTTAAAAATCTAAAGAACTATTTTCCACTATAAAGAGTCTTTTGTGGAATGAAACGGTTTCATGGATGTCAAACAATCTTTTTGGAACCATAATGCCAATGATGAACCTCTATTTTTAAAAGTGCAAGTCTGTTCGTAAAAGTGCAAGAGTGTTTGTAGAAAGACAAATAGAAAGATGCATATGTTGGTAATATATTACAATAAGTCTGATTTGTTAACATGAACTAACAATGGACAGCACTTATTAATCTCAATCACAATGTTTTTCAGATTCAAAGTTATGTGTTGTGAACTGATATGAACAGTTTTATTAACTAAACATCTAACAAAAGGTTAGTAAGTGCCTTAAAATATTACTCATTGTTACTTCATGTTAGCTAATACATTACAATAATGTTAACAAATTGTAAAGTGTTACCCATACAAAAAAAATGGGTTACACTTTAAGGTCCTTGTTACAGTGTAATTACACAATCATATACTGAGTAATATTGACTAACAAAATGTATTTACTATATAGGCTTTGATTTAGGCTTGTAATTATGGATAGTTTACGGTTAATTCTATAGTAAGTACATGTAACAAGGAAACTGTAAAATAAAATATTACCCAAAAGTGCTTAAATGCAACATTCCATTTTCTATTCCATTGTTGTTCATGCAATAACTATACGCAATACTATACAGTATGTTAATGCAACCTTTCTGCATGTTCTTGAGGAACAATGGTCCTCCACATCATCTTGGCATAGCACAGTCTATTTCATGGACCACACATTGGCACATTCACCAGGGCCTTATAAACACAAAGGAGAGAAAAGATACATTCACACACAGCAACATCTGAAGGCCCATACCAAATCAATTGATTGATGGGACAAACAGTGGCTGATGAGGGTGTGCAAGCGAGTGGATGGGTCCGTTCCTTCTCCTGGATACTTCCTGGAGAAATGACAAAGTGCTCTCTGCCCTCTCTCTACATTAATTATCAACTGCTGTCTCAAAGGCACTTTGTCAAAGAGATAAATGAAACAACATCGGGACAGGAACAAATCAGACTGCCTAGGAGGGGAGGGGGGGTTCAGCCTGGGGCCCCTCTTTCTCTCCTGGGGCTCCTGTCCTTCTCCTGTTGGGAGGTAGGATCCAGGATGAATGGGTCTTCATGGGAAATGTGTTGAGGGCTGTTTTTAAAATGTGCAAGAAAGACAAGAAAATTGACTCAAATTGATACAATGTATATCTAGAGTGCATACAGACTGAAAGAAAAATGGAATTTACTTTGAAACACTTTTCATTCAGAAATTGCTACTAAATGTAACAAGCAACATTGAATTAAAGATGAAAATTTGAAGTAGAAAGACTGAAAAAGTAATTTCTCATGCAATGTACTCCAATAATCATTCTCCCAATTTTATCAACCGGATGTATTTATAATTCATATTGAGTGTCATAGTGACAGCACTGCTGAATAGATTTAAAAAGTGCACTGGCGGAAAATGAAAACTATCATTTACATTCACTTTAATCCAAAAGTTGAAGAACTGGCAAAGTGATAAAAGAGACCATAGAAGAGTATGAACTGACTACTTAAAGTCTTTAGGAGCTTTATATGAGAATAAATGTGACAGCCCGGATAGTATTAAAGCAATGAATTCAAGGGTGTGAGATGAATAAGAAGCGTTAGAGAATGGGTGCTCCTGTAAGCCATTACATCCATCTGGGAGGGAGGGTGGGAGGGAGGGAGGGACCACTGACGTGCGTCACAGATGCTTGCTATCAGCAGTGGTCCAGAAGGCGTAACACAGAGACAGAAAGAAAGAGAGGGTGACACTCTAGAAGAGACAGGGTGAGAAAGAAAAGAAGAAACTGACAGCTTCTTAGATCTAAAAAGTGGTCGAAGATCTGTTTACTGGGTTTCTGAATTAAAAGGCAAGTTTCTGAAAGCCAGAGTGATAAAAAGGAACAGGTCAAGATGCCTAATTTTGCTGGAACCTGGAAGATGAAGAGCAGTGAAAATTTTGAAGAACTCCTCAAAGCGCTCGGTAAGTGATTCTCTCACTTCATCCTTCACTAAGTGTGTAGTATAGACTGTTTTATCCTGTTGTTTAGGCCCCGTCCAGAATCCGCCCTTCGTCTGCTGTTTAGTCTTCAATAGCATATTCATGGATTAACTAGTGTGAAGAGTAAATCACTATTATCTTCGGGCTGTTGGACTGCGTCTTCAGTCTCTTTTGTTTCTTTGGCAGCATGAGTTGCTTGGATTCTTATTCAAATTCTCAAAGCTACAGAGACAGTGCAGAGATTTAGCAAGGGCACAAAATGCACCAACAAAGTGGATTATATATATATATATTTTTTTTTTATATATAATTGCTTCATACCAAGAATAATAATCATGAAAAAAAAAATATGTTGTGCAGCTGAAATTATGATTTGATCAAACTGAACAATTAGATTTGTATTTTATCATTATTTTATTTATTTATTTTTACATTAAGGTTCAAAAGTCTGGGGTAAGATTTTTATGCTTTTGAAAAAAGTCTTTAAAGAAGGCTTCACTTATTTAATCAAAATACAGTATAAAATGGTAATATTGTGAAATATTCTAATATAAAATAACAGTTTTCTATTTTAATGTTTAGAAATATAATTTATTTCTGTAATGGCAAAGCTGAATTTACTCCAGTCTTCAGTGTCACATGATCCTTCAGAAATCATATGCTGATTTGAAACATTAATTATCAATGTTGAAAAACAGCTGTGTTGTTTAATATTTTTGTAGAAGCGGTGATGCATGATTTCAATATTCTTTGATGAGAGTTCAAAAGAACAACTTTTATTTCAAATATAAAAGTATTTTTATACTGACCCCATACATTTAAATGGTAGTGAACTTTTGTTCACTGATATCAGGGAGAAAAAAAAAAAAAAAAGGGGCGAGTGAAACTGACACCTACAATTCTCCAGAAAACTGCTAAGCATGAAGAGAGACATTTCTCAGAACTGAAATGTTTATGAAAGTGATCAGACAGTTACTCGCACTAGTAGTTTACACTACAATGCTGTGGCAAAAAGAAGAAAAAAGAAGTGCTATTAGCCCTTGTAGTTACAGCATTTGTCCATGTAGGAACTGCACAAGACCAAGAGCCGTGGCATTCCTTCCAGTCAACACCCTGTCATTGCAACTCCTTATTTGCAACATCTGCTGATAACAATCTACTCTGTGGTCACTTGATAACTATTTATGCAGAAAATATGGCATACCACGGCTGTATGAATGCTTAACTTGCCCCAGTTATGACTAGGAAAAATGAACGTCAGTCACATTAAAAAACATGAAAGCCACACAAGTGAAAGCAGGTCAGATATTCCCTTTGCCCCAGTATCTATTACAGCAGATTCAAATAAATGATGTAAGTATGCCATCTTGAGGGAATTAGAGCGAGATATACAAGTGGATAATTACAGCACAGTCAAGAGCAATGAATGCTTGAGTTATTCGATCATTTATTGTATAAAATAACCTTTTCATTTGGAGACTTTTGTTTGCTCCATTCTGCCTCAGTGACATAAAACTGAAAACATTTACAGAAGCAAAGTGGCGAATTTGACATAACTCGTGGCGTAATTAGATGTTTTGTGTAATGTAGGGGTGAACGCTATGCTGAGAAAGGTGGCCTGTGCTGCAGCCTCTAAACCCCACGTGGAGATCCGCCAGAACGGAGAACAGTTCTACATCAAAACCTCCACCACTGTGAGGACTACAGAAATTAACTTCCAGATAGGACAAGAGTTCAACGAGGAGACCGTGGATGGGC
The DNA here is from genome assembly GCF_936440315.1 of Barbus barbus. Lineage (NCBI taxonomy): Eukaryota > Metazoa > Chordata > Actinopteri > Cypriniformes > Cyprinidae > Barbus > Barbus barbus. Next base: position 30,382,648 of record NC_136729.1, read on the forward strand.
GAAAGTGCAAGGTAATACAGCTTAGAAGGCTTCCCTTTTCTTGATCAGTATCTTTATTCTTTAGAAATGAGAATACAGCATACAGAGATCTATTTATATATATATATATATATATATATATATATGTGTGTGTGTGTGTTTGTGTGTATGAAGAGTTATTTTGCAAAAACCGATAACTCCGTTTTTAACAATTTTCGTTTTCAAAAATCGTGTTTTTTCATAGTGCATTACAATTAATCTTAATCAAACTGCAGTTGGGTTATTTTGAATAGGTTAAAACGTAACGAAACACAACTAACACTAACACAATAAAAACATGATAACATAATACAAAACATGATTTTTGAAAATTAAAAAATCTATATTAATTATATATATATATATATATATATATATATATATATATATATATATATATATATATATCTATATATATAGCTATATATAACTTATGTATATTTATATTTAGATATATTTATTTAGTTACAGAAATTAATATATTTATATTCATGTAAATATATATGAATAATACGTATATCAGAAAGGACTAAACTAATTGATTAAAAGTTGCACTCTGTTAATCAAAGAATCCTAAAGTGTATCACGGCTTCTACCAAATAAATACAATAAAATAAAATGACTGAGGACTGGAGAAATGGCTGCTGAAAATTCTGCTTTAACGTCACAAGAATATTATTTTTTACAAGATTAAAATAGAAAACAGTTATTTCAAGTTTTTAGTAGTAATATTTCACAATATTAGTAATTTTGCTGTATTTTATTTTTAAATGCACGATGCTGAGCGTTAGAGACTTCTTTTAGAAACATTTTAAAAGTCTTACCAACCCTACATTTTTTATTTATTTGTGTGTGTGTGTGTGTGTGCCTATACAGTATACCAAATGTCCCTACAAGGATAGTATTACCAGTAATTGTTGACCTTGTGGGAACATTTTTGGTACCCATGAGAAAAACAGCTTATAAATCATGCAGAATTATGTTTTTTGCGAATGTAAAAATGCAGAGAGTTTTGTGTCATGGGTAGGTTTAGGCCAAGGAGATAAATACTTTTTGTACAGTATTAAAATCATTACATCTGTGGAATGTCCCCATAAAACATGCCGGTGTGGGTGGGTGTGTGTAACAGCACAGAGGTGTGCAAAATGAATGAAATTACAATATGTTTTAACGTTTTGTAAAAGAATATCACTAAAGCTACATTGACAGTTTGTGACTGTGCTAATCTCTTTTTCACCTCAAAGCCAGGTCACAGACAGTTTGGTAAATTAGATTATATGACACACAAGTGCATCAAAGCAACACTGCAGGCTTATCTAAACTAGCTACTGTCGCCCTTATGTCTTCCACCTTTAATCTCCAGGATTTGAATGGATCTGAGGTCGATTCTGGCTCAAACGGCTGCTCTCATCACATCCAGCACCGTGCAAGATAATGTGTGCATACTAAAGAACTGATGAGCACTGATATGACAGGATGTGTTTTCATTCTGAGCCTGTCAACCCATCAGAGGCTGCTGATAGGGCAATGGGTGGCAACAGGCCAAACTGCACTAAAGCCTTTTTAACAAGCTAACCTTTATGACTGCTGCCTTTTTACAAGCAAATCAAAGCAACCACAGGCCTAGCACAAAATAAACATCTGTTTTTGACATAAATAGACACCCAAGCATTTTTAATTTTACTGTTTAGTTATTTGGCAGAGGCAACATTAAATGATCATGAAATGAAACCTATATATTTAGTCATTCAGTTAAATGCAGCACAAAAGATTAAGCAGAGAGGGTGATGAAATATATGAGAGGGTGGTCAAATATATATCTGTGACTCATCGGCATGACGTATAGCAGGTCACCTGAGGTGGTCATCTGTCCTCAGTCCATTACTTATGATTTATTTGCTCAAATCAGTGTCCTAAAAGTTAAACATTCAATGAACATCATAATTCAAGTGCAATCGGACAGAAGACTTCCTCTGAGAAACTATAAATGTTCTTCTGGTGTGCAGTACATATAGATACAGATGTTGATCTTCAAAAGGCTGTTGTGAGATTGCTTGTCATTGTCCACAGAGCCTGGTCACATGGGAGACAGAGAACAAGATGACCTGTAGGCAAACCCTTCTGGATGGTAACGGCCCTAAGACATACTGGACACGAGAGCTGAGAGGGAACGAACTCATTCTGGTGAGGAGCTTGTCCATCACTTGATAGTTCCTTTTAAAACAATTCTCTCTGTCATTGTGTGTTTTGTGCCGAATTTCTCTGAGTGTGACATGTTTCAGTCTGCTTGGTGATTGCTAACACCCATGAGAAACAGATCGCTTGGATTTGTTTGGAATTTTTACAAAAATGCAGGATTGGGTAAGCATCTGGCCTGTTTCATAGGCCAGATGGACAACAGTAAACTGGCCTTATAACTGAGAAGGTTTTATTATTGGCTTTATTCACTTGCTTTGCTGTCCCTGAGGGACATCAAATGTCTTCCTCGTTCAAGTATCTGTTGTAAACTTTAAAGCGAATTTGGGAAAGACTTGTGATGGTGAAACACTCACGCTGTGAAATGATTTTCACCATTCTTCACATGGGTCACTGAAAATATGTGCCAAAAAAAGCAGTTCATGAGCATTCAGTAAAGGTAACTTGTGCATAACAAGCGAACACAACCTACAGTAGCATCTAACCTTGTGTGACACTCACTTGTGGATCACATGCATCCTGATAAAGTTCATGCTATTTATAAATAGCATGATGTGTAGGCCGTACTTAAACGTTTATAGAGGCTAAGTTAAAACCAAGGCCCAATTCTGAAATTGCTTACTTTGCAGTATTCAGTAGCCACTTGTGCAAAATTCACTTTTTCTTTAAAGCATTGGAAGCACAAACACCATAACTGAGGAGGTTATGAACTAAGTGCACTAATCTTGCATAAAATTGGCCTAGCATGAAAATTCACAAGTTCAAAAATATAGCAAATGCATTGACTCCCTTAAAATGAGATTTTGGACTGTCCCACTTGAGAAGTCTTAAAATGAGATGTACAACAAATAACATTAATTTGATATAATCTATTGAACTGATATACTTGATTAAATAAAATGTGTGTATGTGTATATATATATATTTAAATATATAACAAGTCTTGATTGCAATTTTGTGAGCAACCCAGAGCCCTGACAGACTTTTTCAATTGTTTTTTTTTTTAGGCCTAAGAAATAACAACAATAAATACATAATATTCCGTTTAATTTTCATAGTTTTTACATAATTTTAAGTACTGATGGCATCCATCACGATCAAACATTTAACCTTGTTACTCAAGTTTTTGACCAAACAAATATTAATCTTCCTTTTTTGGGGAAATATAACTCTATCAATGACAACACACCAACATTTGGTTCCAAATTAGCATTAGCTGCTACTGAGTGATAGCTATAAGCAAAATTTGCAGTTCTTTTACATATTTTTCCATGATTTTATGTTTTTCATTATTTATTTATTTGTTTATTCTTTTATGTTGCATTGAAAAAGCTATTTATGAGGCCATTTTAGACCGTATGTGCTCTATTCATGGAAAGTTATTGCTAAATAAATGAGCTCAACAGGGAAATACACTGAACCTTTAACACAGCACAACTTGTATGCATTCGTATTTTTGGTCCACATTAATGGGTTCATGGAACTTGACACAGTTGGGGGCATTACAGCATGCCGGACAAGCCACATCTGTGTTTTAGGCACAGCAGAAAATGTGATGCATCACAGTGAACTGGTAATGCAGCTGGCTCACATCAAAACTCCTTCAGGCTCACGAGGAGGAGACACTTCTGAATGCATGATGGTGATGCATGTCTTTCCATTCATGACCAGCTGTTTTGTCATGAGCTGAATAATAATGACCAACTGCAGCTAATTCAAAAAAATGCCTTGTTGCATATGAATATAATGGTAACTGCTTTCTGTCTTTTTGTTTATTGAAATTAATGTATTATTCTTATGAACCACTTGAAACCATTTGTCTTGTGCTTTGCAGCACTCTTCAGTATAAATGGTTTACATAAAGTTTACTTAATTTTTACCTGTTTTTTTTTTTCCTTCTAGTGATTAATGTGTGTGGCTTTTTGTGAAAATGGCCACATTTCCATAAAGCTGGCATCATAGAGCAAAGTTACTGGCAGTGACCCAGAAAACACTTTGCAAATGGGTCTAATTGATCATGTTACATGTAGGAATGCTGGCGGTGTGTAAGGGCCTGACACTCCTCTCTCTAATGTGTCCCACGGCACCGGTGCACACAGCAGATGGCCCGTCCTAATACCATTTTTTAAAAGAGTGCGTGAGGTGGTCCTGCTCTGGAGTGCAGATGGTCTATGGTGTTGTCAGCTGCTCTAGTTCTGTTTTGATGTGATTTCCAAATTTAGCGTTGAGACGTCAGAGGCTCTTCCTCTCAATCCCATCAATACATCAGTCAAAGCACTTCAGTGATAAACAATTCCAAGAAGCTACAAACAAATTGTTTACATCAGAGCAAAATGTCTTCATTTTAGGAGTGTCACATATAATCGAACTATGACTGCAAATAAAGCATGGCGAACAAAATGAACTGAATAACACTGAAAGAATGAATTGAGTTAATGGCATTCTCTCTTTATTTATTTTCATTGCTCAGACCTTTGGGGCCGATGATGTGATGTGCACACGGATATATGTACGGGAATAATCACTGGATGGAGGGATATCCCAGCACTTGCAGCTTTGGAGGAATAACATTTTGTTTGAGATTAACTTGCACTGTTGTGTGTTAGTTGATACTTTCTTCTGTTCTGACTTCATCACCATGTTTATTAAATTTAATCATTAGATTCATTTGTATAATGTTTTTAATGTACAGTGTTAGTCAGGCCTGGCTCAAGCTCTAAGATGATTTAAGGAGTGCTGCAGGACTCTCAAGGTGGGCCGGACAGCTGAGGAATTGAGTCGGCCTGGTGTTAGTTATATTCATGGTTATATCTGACAAACACTCTTAGAACACTTGTAATGGTTTACTCCACCCATATCTAATGATCTTTATTAACTTTTTTTGTAGTCATTGACTGTGGATGAAATAAAGACATAATTGTTGTTGAATGTTCCACAACTGTTTTTGGTCACACTTTATTTCAAGGTTCAATTCTTGCCATTAACAAACCATTAAATATGACTTTTGCCTCACTAAATTCTTAATTTGCTGATTATAAATAAGGTAGTTGTTCAGGTATTAGTATTAGGGATGTAGAATATGGTCATGCTGAATATGTGCTTTATAAGTACTAATAAACAGCCTATATATTAATAATAGGCATGCTAATAAGCAACTAGTTAATAGTGAGAACTGGTCCCTTTGTTAAAGTGTTACTCTGTTTTTATATTTTGTGATAGTTGAGTCCCTTGTTTGTCCTGGGGTGAGTTTCCCAAAAGCATCTATGGTCACGAGTTCCGTTGTTACCAACAGAGTTCAGTGGAGCTTGCAATCATAGTTAGCTAACGACACTTTTGAGAAACACACCACAGAATAGTTCACTTGCCCACTGTTCTTCAGAAAAGCCCTCCAGTGACTATGATTTTGAAATCCATCTTTTCACACTGAGGACAGAGGGACTCATTTGCAACTGTTATAAAAGGTGAAAACATTTAGTGATTATATTTATATATATATTTATATATATATATATATATATATATATATATATTTTTTTTTTAAATCATAGTCACTGCAGGTCTTTTCTGAAGAACAGTGGGCAGACACACACACACACACACACACACACATAAACATAAACATATATATATATATATTTTTAAATCATAGTCACTGCAGGTCTTTTCTGAAGAACAGTGGGCAGACACACACACACACACATAAACATATATATATACACACACACACGCATATTACCGACATTGTAGACTTTATAGATAAAATACATGTTTTCCAGAAGACAAATGTTTGAGGGTCATAATTTTTTTTTTTGTTTGTTTTTTTAATTAGTGTCTTATGCTCACCAAGGCTGCTTTTATTTGGCAAAATAAATAAAATAATTTCTGAATTAATTAAAACTTGAAATATTTTTTTTCTATTTTTATACATTTTAAAATGTAATTTATTCCTGTAGTGGCAAAACTGAATTTTAAGCAGCAATTATGCAAAAGACAAATATCTGACATGGCTAAAAACTGGTAAAAGATCCATTTTATGCTCTGAGAGTTATGGACTTGGAGAGCCTTTTAATGACCCATTTCTCCAGGGATTGCTTAACTATAATATGGGGCCAAATCCCAATTAAATAATGAGCCATATCGAACCAACACCTTTTCCCCTGGTAAGTTAAATGTCACTGTAGACTTCTATTACTCTCTTTGGAGTTTAAACACTCTTGCCTTTTTAGGGCAAAAAAATAGAAAAATGTATGTTCATAAAAACTAATTGTACACAAATTATTTAAACTCTAAAGACTGTTAAAAGAGTTAATTGCATTTCCAATTAAAAACTGTAGAGAATTAGTGCAAGCCCTCCATCATTACAAATTAATAACTGCATGCCTCAATGTGATCATGAGAGTTTGCCTAATGTTTTAAGTTAACTCTAAAGTCACATTTGAGTGTAAAACATTACACTACGCCCCCAAGAGAATGTCCAAACACTCCCTCTGCTGCCAGTGTGGAAAAACTACACAGTGGGTTTCAGTGCACATGAATTATGCATTCTCCATATTCAGAGTACATGAGTGCAATTCAGTGAGAAAACACGCATGCATTATTGATCCTTATAGTTCCAGGCAGCTCTACACACAGCAGGGTAATCTATTACAATTCTGTTTTATTTCAATCTTTAAAACAATAATGAATAATATAAAAGGGCTGTACATGAGAACATAGAAACATGCTGTCATTGCCTTCTTTAAATATGTTTTACATATTTTTCAGCATAAACCAAAGCCTTAAAGCACATACAAATGTGCCCCAAGTTACATTTCCAGACTTCTCGGTACAAGAGGGCAAAATGGGACCAAACAGGATTGTTTCTAAGTTCTACTCAGAACACAGGCAGTGATATCACAAATTTGAATACAAGTTCAGATAAGGGCCAAATATAGCGTCATGAAAAGCCATCCTATTCAACATCTCAGGTTCTGGACAAACTTGAAGCTGTCGAAAATGAACATTTTCATGACTACATAACGAGAGGAGACAGAGTGACCAGACAGAACACTTTAAACAAGTACTCCCTTTGGTAAGAATAGTCAAAGTGTTTTCTTAAACATCCCAGCATTAGCCTCCTCCACTAAGCTGATAAGGAAGCCTAAGAACTGAACTACGTAACAGTGAAGGTTGTCAGAATATAAACAGTCTGGCATATATACATCGTATTTACATCACAAGAGCTTTTGTGACTCTACTTATTCTGGTGTTCCTGATTGACACATTGTGGCTGGTATCTTAGATGCCTATTAATTAACGGTAATGCCTTTATTAATGGTGCTGTAATTAACCTGTGAAGAGAGACCTTGATTACATTTCATGTATATTGCGAACAATACACTTGGGAAATTCACATCATCAGTCCTGGTTTAGCTGCATAGCCCCAAACATGGAGGCTTTTTTAAAAACAGATTCGAGATTTTCTCTCATTTTCTGAACATGTACGTGGTTGAAGTGAACCACAAAAGACATATTGCTAATAAACTACTATTCACCTTGAAGAGATGAAAAATAAAAAACGATACACAAATGGGCATGAACTTGACCTGTATTTCACAAAAAGCCAGATTCTTATTGTCTTGAAAATCGAATAAAAGTCTGACTAGAGCTGCAGCATGTGTTTTCTTGCCCTCATGATTGAAGGGGACTAACCAACTGAGTATGAGTCCATGGGGGGGGATTCCAATCTAAAAATTTAAAAATGTAAAAATAAAAAAAGTTAAGTGAGCAATCTTTAAAGAACTCAATGGCGGTCAGATTTTAATTTCAGTGCTACTTCAGTCATTGTAAAAACAACATAAAATGGAGGGAAAAGCCCTGCCTTCTCTTGAAAACTTGAGCTTTACAACGTAGCGCTGTAGGTAACTTTGTATTTGTTGATGTTCTGGAAGTGGAGGATCTTGGGCTCACAGACGGTTCTGCAGGGCAGGAGCCCCTCCAGGCCCTCTCCCATCAGCCACTTGGAAGTAGTGGCTGCCATATCACTGGTCACATGCTCTTTCCGCCACCTGTCTAGCCACAACTGAAAGCGCTGATGCAGACGAGTGCTTACTCGCTGGTGAGACTGAAAATCATCAAGATAAACAGAAATCAATCAATTGTGCTGATCTCAAAACATATTCCTCTATGACAGTGGTGAAATAATTTAGTAAGTTAATAAGTGGGGTAAATAATTTTAATTAAAATGCTAATACAGGCAAAAAAAAACATTTCCAGTTGCCATTTGGTATTTTGTGTCCATACAAGGAAAGTCAATGGGGACCGAAACGGTTTCATTACCAGTGAAACTATTTTACTTTCTACTGTGGAACATAAAAGATGATGTTTTGAAAAATATTGGAAATAAAAATAAAAGTTTCAATTTACATTTAATTTTATTTTTCTCCCGTCCATACAAGGAAAGTCAATAACTTTTTTATTATCAATATTCTTCAAAATATCTTCATTTCTTCAGTAGAACTTACAGGTCATACAGGTTTGGAATGACTTGAGTATGAATAAAAACTGAAATAATTTTTGGGTGGACTATCCCTTCAATATCTCAACACTTCCAGTTTCTGTTCATAAAACATAATTATTTAAACCATAATAATTACAGTAGAAATATCAGACATTTCTTAGTCAATATGGGAGGGTGGGGGTGGGGCTTCAAAATTGTGTCGGACTCTTGAATCAAAACGTTTGAGAACCATTGAGCTATCATCTATATACCTGATGCGCTCTCAGCTGTGCAGTGCGTCGGTACATGTAGTCCTCCGACTTGAAGACGTACACCATCTTGTAGGAGTTGAGCTTAAACATGCACTCCATTTTTGAGTCCTCGCCGCCCTCTGAGGATTTCTTGGCTGTTTCTTTGGCCTCTCTCACTTGCATCTCCTGACCTCTCTGGCACTTCCTGATTCGCCTTAGGTTCCTTCAAAAGAAAAATGCACATGGTTTAATTTCCAAAAAAAGCTAAATCTTTCTTAAATTTAGTACAATTGCTATCAAACATGTTAAGGCTCAGCATCTGACAGCCTAAGGAGGAACATCCTACTCAAAAAGAAAATTTATGCACCAATGCAACTGTCTACAGTGCACCTGTGTCTCAACAGATATTATAAATTATCAACAAAAATTATAATCTCCGCTGAAAACTCATATCCATGGCAAAACCGTATCGATCAAGTGCCAAATCAAGGTACTGGATGGAAAAACAAAAACAGAGGTAATTTCCCCGCTTCAATTAAAGACTAAAATTAGAAGTGTACTTACCAAAGGTTACAGATGTGAATGGGCATAGAAACCATGACTCTTATTTTGAATTCAGGACTTCACTTAAAGAAACTAGCCAATCGTCACAAAAAAAGAAACCAGGTAGGGAATAAGGTTAAATGGCCAGGATATGGGTTGACATTGTGCATTATGCATTGCATGACCATGCACTAGAAGTGTTTGTTGCATTAATTTTCTTAGCAAAAACAGCGGTGCAAATGTCAGCTACTCAACCTCACACTGCACATAAACAGAAATGAATCAATCCAAAAATAAATCAAAATTTGACTGCCAGTTTGTGGATGAACATGGAGACATCAAGAGCATCTCTCCAGCACTGCACATAAAACATGCATTATGAAAACTGAAAGAACAAGCAAATCAATCATCCTCCCATGCTAGAGCTCAAACGTCTGTTGGAAAGAAATACACGCATTTGAGGATAAAATTCAGACCAGAGTTTTATTGACAAGCCCCTCTCTGAAATACAGCCATCAGACCGTGGTGAGTTTAAGTTCAAGTTCGAGTCATAACACCACTTTGTAAACTGACATCCCCAATCGAACTCAAGAGAGAGTCAGCAAAGGGAGGACACATTGTCTCTGAGATCTCAGCATACAAGGTCTATTCACTCAAATCTTACAGACTATAAAAGCATTTATACACAATCATGAAATCAAGTCACATACAGAGATTTATCTGTGAATAGAATTACACAAACAGACCACAGCACACTTTATGCGAGAAAGCAAAGACGTTTTCTAAAACCCAAAAGTGGGCTACTTTAAAAAGATTATGAAAATCTATTCAAAAGAAAGTACAGTTCTGAACAAAGCACTCTGCTTTTTTTTTTTTTTTTGCTTTTTTTTTTAAAACAGGCTCATCTATCTAAATGCACAATCTTCAGCCTCTTTAGAAAGTTGCCCTTCCAAAGGACATGGTGACTCAACCGAACCCTGTTAAGAGCAGGCATATAAAAACATCTTCCATATTGATGAAAAACAAATATAAAAAAATGAAATGAAATTTCCACTTCATTAAACGTGTTAGAAGTCTCAACTGCGATTTTTCCCTAAAATAAAAAAATGGTGCACATAATTTTAGATAACACCTCTACACACATTCCCCACAAACACCATACTTACAATGTATAAATAAGCGTAAAAGAACCAATATGCCTGTACTGTGGCTACATCTGAGCAAAGATAAACAGCCTAGCAATGAGTTTTCATTAAATAAATTCTCAATAAAGTGCAAATGCAAGCAAGCAGAGAGCTTGTGTGTTTGGGTAGAAATAAAAAAAAAACAGGTGATTACAAACAGGCAGCACTTGTACAGTGTGACTCCCAGACATTTCCAAAGACTACCGAAAGTATTCCTGGGATGTTCCTGTCTTGAGCTGATGCTTCATGGGAAGTGTAAAGGACTCACGGCTCTAAAGATGGGTGTACTTGGCTGAGCCTCACCTGGGTAGAAACACAGGCTTCTGGGAGAGGTGCTCTCGCAGCTCTGGAGAGGCCGAGCTGGTGTTCAGATATCGCTCCACGTAGTCGGGCCAGCGCTGAAACACACAGGCAGACATTCAAGGTTACTTTTACAGAATTAAGAGTCATTGTTAATAGCATTACTGTCTGGAACTACTGAATATTGTTGAATACATGGATATCACCTTCAGGATATGCTCTGCATGGCAGTTTTGTGTTCTTTATATGAATCTCATATATAATGCAAAAGCTCTGTTCTTTTATTTTACCTCTTGAAAAATGGTCTCTTTTTGGAGCACAAGACCAAAGCTGACCAAGTGTAAAATGAGCAGAATAAAGAACAGAATTAAATCATAATACTACAGAAAGAGTTCAAAAGAATAAACAAATAAATCATGAAGTACAAATGTCACTGCATAATTTACTTTATTAATTTACATAACTTCATGAATTAAACAAATAACCATATAATGATGAGAAATGATTATGATTATTGTGATGGTATTAACATGATATATTATTAAAAATATATAATAAACACACAATAATAGGCCAGAATAGGTGTTTATAATTACTTCAAGTCAAACGGCTTTTTTCAACATTACACCGTGCTACTTTGGCTGAGAGCACACTGCAACATCACACACACACACACACTTGTTTTTTTTTCTGGTGGCTGAGAGACTGCACCTCTGCCTTCCAGTGGTGCTACTGACTGATGGGCTTCAGAATATAGAAAAGTCCTGAGGAACTGTGGGAGCTGATGCAGAAGCAGATGCACTTTGACATCATGTTTCTGCAGGACCCACAACCAGCGTCCCCTAGAATACTGTGGCATATTTGCAAAGAGTCCACTGCATCCTGAACAGTGCCTCAAGCCCAAATCAATTTATGAAGGAAGTCCCTGAAGAGTGAAGAACTGGTGTAAGAGTCTTCAACAAAAAGCTTGTAGTCAGTGTCCAACAATTTGTCATCCACAAGGGCTGTAACAGAGTAATAACTCAAAATGAACTGTGCACAAAGAGATGTTCCCTCCAAAATCCCAAGCACAAATAAAGTCTGCCAGGACAAATGTTTTTTGTTCACCTTTGTGGGTTTTTTTCAAATACTGGTTGAAGTACAGCTCTCGACCATTCATTCATCAACAGCAATGAACTGTAAAACACAAAGTCGTCTTGCATGCATCCCTGCATTCCTCATGGAGTCCATCTTCAGAATACTGATATATAGACCGTTTCAAAACCAGACACGAATTTTGTGCAGGACATGATTTGTGCTATAAGAGACCTCCTACAATAGTCTGTTGAGCAGAATTGGCTCAGTGCAAAGTCTTGCCGTGTCACATCATTTCTTTCTGATACTTGGGCCATTTAGACATTAGTGTGATCCCAGCTTTTCTTACATGTCAGAAACATCTGGTGGCTTAATATCTGGTTCATGAACATTGTCACCTCTCTTCTGAGATGCTACAGGAAAGAGCAATAAGGAAACGACACCATTTTCGTCATTTCCCCTCAACAAGTCTTGCAGTAGCAAGTGGCACAGATGTAGCAGATGTTGTTGGATACAGCGATGCAGCAGAATGACACGAGTCAGCAGAAGGCCTATTGCACAGCACAGAAAGTAGCGCAACGGAATAGCGCAAGTACTAAATTTGCAGAGGCAGCTATATTGGAAGTTAGCATAACTAGACTGTGCATTGCAGGTGGGTTTAATGACTCTGGTTTTGATGTCATACTCTATGTGGCCCATGCCATTAGCACTAACATCATGATTTTAAATCAGTTTTCAGATTGTGAGCTTTAAAATAACATATTTAGTTTGTCAAAATCAACTGAAGACAATCACACTACCGTCCCGCCTTGGATTGAAACCGGATGCGTTCTTGCATTTCGCTGTGCTAATTTTGTAATTGTTGGTCTATGCGTAGATGAATAATTTTCACTGTGACGCAGCATTCTGACACTGAGTGGGTTCTTGGGCTGAATAAGCCCATAGTCAAAACATCTCGAGTCAAAAGATGTTGCCGCAACACTTCGCCAGCAGTGCAGATTGGATTAAAAGGTTAACACTCCAAAATCTTTAGCCAAGTCTCAAGCATGTACCTCAGTATCCCCAGGTCCATCTGAGTTCTCCTCCTCGGTGTCCAACAGCTCCATGGCCAGCTGCACAGTCCCTTTAGACTTCTGGAACAATAACTGCAAAGAAAAGAACATAAAAGTCCTGTTTAAATATGCATGGGTAGCAGATCCATACTCTAAAACTATTTGTAGACTGCATTTTACTAACTATAATAATTATACATTCAGCTTCTATGGTCTCATATAAATCGAGAGACTAAATTAAATCTGAACTACATTTTCATTTGTAAAAAATAGTTAAGGAGTCATGCTATACAATCCAAGCTGTACATTTTCCCTTATAAATTCACAGGATGTAACCTAAAATGTTGAGAAAAAAGAGACACTATAGATACGTTATCTATTTACACAGATGAAACTGTGGTTAAACAAAGTAGTTAAATAAAGAGGAGGAGGTGAAAAGAGGCAGCAGATAACAGCATGACACTGAAAAATGTGGTCATTAAAACAAAAAGCGGTGATTTTGGCCGATTAAGCCACTTTGACCGATAGCTTGATGGATGGTCAATTGGTTTGCTTGAAAAACCAACAGAAAAGTCTTCTCAGCATTTCCTATACAACCATCCTTTACTGTGACTTCAACTTTGTAACTGTGAACACAATTGTAGCATAAAAAAGCACTTTATTTCTTTTAACACACCATCATATCTCCTCTAAACTAATGATAAAACTCTCCTTTTTGCTTTTCTCAAAAAAGTGACAGCATAAAAATTTAAGTCCAAAGGTATAGTTCAGTTTTGTTGTGAACACTTGGCATATGTGTACAACTGAACACGTATACACAAGCATATTCAAGGTGGCAAAATGGCTCGTTTTCTGCTTTTAGGTTTTAATTACATAATAGAGATGAAAACATCAGCACAAGACTGTCTGCACAGACAGATCAACGGCTACTACTTCATCACTGCCTATTAAGCCCCACCCACTCATTTGTTATACAGACAGAAGAAATACTACAACAGTACCACTGGACTAAAAATAGCATTACCTTCCAAAGGATCCTAATATTAGGAAAACAGCTATTTATGTTAAACTATGTAAATGTCTCCAAACAGAATTATGTGTTTGCAAGCTTTGCAAACAGACTTTTATTGAAAGATGACACCTGACAGGAATGGCACAATATATACATAACCATGTAATACCACTGATACTACTTCAACACTTTTTTTGTAAATTGCTTTCCTTAAAAGGCACAATATGTAAGATTTTTGTAATAATATATCCAAAAACCACTTGCAGTGTTATATATTTCATGCAGTTGTGTGCTTGCGTTATTCCAAAAGTTCCCAAAGATTTGTAAATCCAGAGAAATTCCAGTTTTACAAATTGACTGGTCCCTGTTCCTCCATGGTCATGGTCGCCTATCAATGATGTAATTTCTGCGCTATCCTCGGTTTTTGTTTGTAAAATCTACAAGCGTGGACAAAAATGCTACCGCATAGTTCAAATAAATCCGTTACGGCTAAAATGAAAAGTGTTGACTACAGCATTAAATTTATATCTGCTCAATGTTACATCATGACTCTTTTTCCGCGTTTTTAAAGTGTTGTGCATTATAACCAATCACACGCGATTCTGTTGAGCGGTGTTAAAATACCAAGATTTTCTGATATTTATACTACTTGTTGCAAATAGTGGCAATTATCGACACTTCAGTATTGTATTAAATTATAAAACAGTATTAAATGGATGCCACCTTATTGGTACAATAAAGCCCTCCCTACACCTACCTGATATGTTATTTTCAACTTTTTGGTAATTTCCTTAATTTTTATTGAAAATAAATGCCTTTACGATGTGATATGAGATTTGAAAAGGGAGAAAAAAAAGTTAGGCAAAAGGTGGGTTCGAACCTCGCCTAAAAAAGATCACGGCAAGCGCTTAACCATCTGCACTACTGGAGCTGATGATTCATAGCCGTTTTTTATAATGTTGACTTTCCCAATCACACGAGTTAAGGTCACTGCACAGTTGAGTCCGAAATTTTCGCACGTTAAAAAATAAATATAGCCTCACGTTGTGTCAATCACGTTTGCACACTGCCTCCGAATCTTTCGTCCGTCAAAAATCAGGTTCGATTTTCTGCGTTTTTGCATCTGTAGCATGCATTTTGATAGGAAAGTATGGGGAATACGAAAAACGCATGCGAAAATTTCAGACTCAATGTGCAATGACCTTTAGTGTAAATAGCCTCTACCAACAAGGCGGGCTATTTGCACTAAGTGTAAATAGACACTCATAAATGTTCTTTGCTCAATTTCTCTGTATAATTTATTCGCTGTTTGAATAACTGTGGAAGGTACAGGTAATTCATTACCTCATCCGTGAACATGATTCGTGAATTCCATACATCTCTCAATAGTGAAAACGACGTCTCCCATCGTTCCACCAGTCTTCACAGCGTCATCAAGCTTCGCCTTTGTTATTGTTTTAAACATAAGACCTCTAGCGGCGAAAACGTACATATTGTGCCTTTAAGGAAATGTGTAAAACTTTAAGGGCAAAGTATGCTTCAGTTTTGACACAAATGTTTAGTGTAGCCATACAAACGAATGCGAAACCTCAGCGCGTACTAACTAAATACTATAGTTTAATTTAAGTTTTGTCCTTATAGTTTGGTTTAATGTCTGCACTATTTATCTCCTGACGTTATAAACATGTCTTTGTACTTCTTTGAACTAGAACTAAGTGTCTCTTAACACCCTCACACTAGTACTCGTCAACAAAGACATCTATTGCTGTTGCCGCTGTCTCTAGTACCCTCTAGATGTTGTTGTCTCTGCCATTCCTTTTTTTGACTTGAAACAGTGGTCTAGGCCAGTGTTGCCACCTTATGAAAAAAAAACTCAAGGCGCATGTACACTCTGTACACTCAGTTTGCACAGGTAAGAAAAATCAGGCTACATTTGTACAGTACAGCATGTGTACAATACTATGTTGATGACGATATTCATCTAGAATATGCATAAAAACTACAGTATACCTTGAGCTTTAAATGTACATCTTTAGTTGTTTCATCCATACCATACCTATTTGATTATATAAAGACAGAAGAACACAGTTGCTGGATCTGAAATTGAATACTTCCCCATTATAGTTTGTGAAAAACAGTACGCCAAAATAGTAGTATGTCCAAATTCAGGGTTTTTGAAAAACAGTAGGTGTAAAGTACCAAGATGACCTTCTACTTCCAGTGAAAATTTGAAGTGTGCATTTGATGGAAACTTTACTATCCAGGCCACGAGAGAGGATTATGAATGTCAGTGAAGCAACGGCGGTAAGTCACGTGACAGTAACATGGTAATTTCATAATTCCATATTCATACTGTATAGAACAGGGCTGTCCAAACTCGGTCCTGGAGGGCCGGTGTCCTGCAGAGTTTAGCTCCAACTTGCCTCAACACACCTGCATGGAAGTTTCCAATATGCCTAGTAAGAGCTTGATTAGCTGCTTCAGGTGTGTTTAATTAGGGTTGGAGCTAAACTCTGCAGGACACCGGCCCTCCAGGACTGAGTTTGGACAGCCCTGGTATAGAACCTTCGTTTTTAAATGGTCGCAAAGCAATTTAAAATTCAAATGTAGTACCTACTCAGTCAGTATGCGATTTCAGAAGTAGCAAGTGTGTTTTGGGAAAACAAGAGATAGCCATACCTTAAAACAGTTCTCGTCGGACATCAGCTGTTCAGCTTTGCGCTGGTAGGCTGATTCGGCACTTCCTCTAGAAGCTTGGGTGGACATTGACCCACCGGTGGCTTTGTTGGCAAACTCGCTAAGGTAAAGATCAGTAACCTGTACACAGATCTCATCGCTTACTATATGCTGCAGCTGTGAAAAAAAAGATCAAATTGTGAGATGAGTTTCCGAAACAATGAATATGCTCGTGAATCTAAAAAATCCCTACCTGTCTCACTATACTCTGGATAAGTTTGTCCATGGTGAAGGCGATGTAGGCATGGATGGTAAACATTTCCCTCAGCTGGTCCTCGTATTGAGATGTCTCCATATTGCCATCCAGGAGGTTTCGCACCATCTCTAAGAAGGCAGAGTAGTAGTCTTCAACATCGATGTCCACTGCAAAAACAAACAGGACATTTTTAATTCATCAATCTCCAACGACAGCATTATAAATAAACAAATTACAGCCTTAATCTACGAGTTGCTAAAGTGGTTTCCATGAAGACTGGTGATAAAACATCCACTTGTCTTCACAAATTTAGGACGTCTCGCACTCAAGTTCTCATCTTTGGTGTGAACCGTGCAGACACAAAGAATACCTGCTTAAAACCTGAGTGAAATCTGAAACTTACTGGGTTCCTTCAAACGCAGCTGTATGGCCGGGCTGTCGTTCTTCTCTCTTTTCAGTCCCAACACGTTTCTTTCCCACTCTCTCTCTCTGGAATCTTCTTCTATCTGTTTTTCTGCCTGCGCGTAGATCCGTAGCAGTCGGGAGCACAGGATCTGATGCAGCCGTTGAAAGATGTACCAGTTATTGTTGACATAGAAGAGGTTGTAGGCATCGTCACAGTTACTCAGCTTCTGCTGGGTGGCTGCTGTATGGCTGAAGAGGAGCTTAGACTTTGTTGACGTCGTCCCATTGTGCTTTTTAGTCCCATCTTCATCTGGTTCAGTCTCCTCTTCTTCCTCCTCCTCCACATCAGAAAGCTCACCGCGTCGGGCGAACAGCATGTCGGGGGTGAAATGGTATATGATCTGCTTGATTTTGTACTTGTCATCCTTGTGGATGGCAGACTGCCTCCTGACGTGGTGGATGATGAGAGAGGCCGCGTCTTCCAGGATCTGGCTGTCCTCGTACATGAGGGTCATGTGAGGGCCTGAGGGAGGGGCGGCATTGTCTTCTGAAGCCTGCTCTTGCCGCTAAGTGGATGAAAAGGCCATTATGTACAACCAGACAACATTTAAAATCTCTTTCATTTTTGGATGCTTTTTTCACTTTTGGATGCAAAAGTACTTTGAACGTTTCATACCTCATCATAAAGAGTCTCGATTTCATTGAGAAGCATCTTGGAGCGAAACACCTTTGTGTCGTTCTGTTTGAAGTTTATACCTTGGTGATCTAAAGACTTCAGGTAATACTTCTCATTCTGTTCCCTCCAGATCTTATTGAAGCCACGCTGAGCCTCTCGCCACTCTTCTTCTTTAGTTTTCAGCCTAAGAATACAAACATATTGAATTCTGTGAAGAAAACCTGAAATGAAAAGAACCGTTTAAGATAGAGCTCTCTCTATCCGAAAAAAAAGGATTTGAGATTATTAGAAAACACAATGAAGCTATTGGATAGCAATAATATGGTAAATTACTTCGGTACTAGGACTGCAGTTGTTAGTTTTTTTGTTTGTAATTTAACATAGGCTATTTAGATATTAGTGATTAAATAACAAGAGCCATAAAAATCACATAGAAATCACACATTCAATGTTTAACAAAGTGTGAAAACATGTTTTGGCCAAATTCTGCTGCCAACAGGAAGAGTAAAAGTTACTCTGTAAGGGCATTCATATTCATTTCTTTAAAACAGCAAAATACAGACGCCCTTTAGTTTTTATGGCTTTATATGGTTCTCTTTGCATTCACATTAAAGTCTCTAATTTTTACTGTGGTCAGAAACTAAAATATTTTTGTAGCTATCAGTTCTTCCTTCAAATAAAGTCAGGGTATCTACAGACTTTTAAAAATCAAATGTAAGACTTTAAGGCCTTTTTAAGACCTGCACAAATAAAATTATTTCCATATGAGCAGGGTAGGGCAATATCTACAGTATGGTAACATACCGTAAGATGACCATAAAAAGCTTGATTTTCAGTTCAGATACAGGTTTTCATAAAAACAAAAAGTTTTAGAAAATTATAAACTTCACAATTCAGCCTTTAAATGTCAAAAGTATCAATAGAGTGGTGTAACTATGATGTCACTTCGTAGGTGAAAACTCGGAAGCGAGTTAGCATTTTAGCATTTCCGGTTGCATCGTCGATGGGTTTTTTGAATGGGATTTTGGTTAAATCCCTTAAATAAGGTCCGTGGTTCACACAGGCTCAAGATACTTTCACGTTTTATTCTACGACATAAAACACACCAGTTACACCACACTCCTGATTTTTTTAAGCTGTTACGTTTCTTAAAGACGGTTGCTAACAAGTTGCTAAATGGGACTACAGGCGCTGTCGGAGACATTAAACATCATCATGCCGAACAGTTTATAAATTTACAGTATTTTCCAGATGTAGTATCATTTGTAATACAATTAATTTTAGAATAAACAACGAATAGTTTCCCGCATTTTATATTGTTGTTCGACAATGTTTTTTTTGCTTTGCCCCGAAATGCGACATGTCTTCGGAGAGAAGATGCTCGTTTTATCGCTTAACGTTACTGAGGCGGAGACTTCGGACCATAAGGTAAACTCTAATTACGATTATTACATGTAAACACCACATTTACCGACTTTACTTGGTGAAAGTAAACTTTAATGATACATAGTGCTTAAAGCAAAGTTAAAATTAAATGTTTACGGCCACAAGAAGCTGTTAGAAAGCATATAGATTGAGTATTTCCTAGAAGCAAGGATAAAATAACATTGTGTGTACCCACCCTAACAAAATGAGAGCTGAAATGTGGTATTTTGTTCACTAAAATAAGTTTCATCTTACCATATCCAAAAACTCACGCACTCTGCTGTGATTTAAAAGATTATGTGGGTATACGTTTTTAATTAAAATATTCATATTAATCAAGGATTTATTGACTTTTAAAGCACCTTATTTCGAAATGTACAGAAATACGCGGTTTTAAATGTCCGTTAGTTAAGATTATTTCATTTATTCACTATACTATTTATTAGTACTGTCTCATTTCTGTTTGGCTCTAGTTTTGTATTTATTCCAGTTTACATGAAAAGGTTCATGCAGCGTGGATTAAAATTCATATACAGAGTAAATATGTTTCACTGAACATGTTAAAAATAAGTTTGAATAAGTTGTCGGGAGCATGGTGTTGTGACGCTGAAGGCGAGCGACCGTGGTGCAGTAGTTCGTTTATAGCCCAAGTTTAGCTTTTCAGTTCTGGCGCTTTTATTTAGGCTTCAAAATTCGTCAGATTTATATTTTTTTGTGAAGATTATCTTTATGGACAAAACGTATAAGTTTCATGAACTATGATTGAACACAGAGCTTATTTTTTGCGATAATCCAAAAGCCTATGGAAAAATCCTATTGGCTTTTTGTCAAGGGAACTAGTTTCATGCTAGCAGCCGATCCGCCTACAAAGTGGCGTCATCGTTCCCCCATTCTATTAGGGCTGCACGATAAATCGAAATGAAATCGAAATCGGGATTAGACAGAAGCTGCGATTGTCATGCGTATCTTTCAGTGAAGCACGGTTTTGTGATCAGCAGTAAATCTCCATCTGAAGGCCAGAGCGCGCTCACACGGAAACTCCACATACGCCCCACAGAAGAAATCCAGGAAATGCCTATCGCTGCAGCTGAATAAACAGATTTAACCGCTTTCATTGATTCAACGTGACTAATAAACACGACTACGGCAATATATGGTTTCTTATTATTATAATTTTCATTATAATAAAGTACATCTATAATGCAGTGCTAATCGACAGTCTTTAACACTGAATACTGTGAAATATGTTGCGTGCCTTATTCTGTGTAAGAAGCCGCATCATCTCACAGAAGGATTATTTCAAACACTCGACTGACGTTATGAAGTGAGTTTGCAGTAAAGCATGTTATTAAATGTGGTGTTTTCACGTGCTTTCAGATGGAGCAGCATTTACTACACAGAGCGGTAGTTCACAAAGAAGCTACGCAAACAGCTGTCATTATCGCGACCGATTTCTTTGATTTCATAATCGTACGGTTATATCGTCTACAACAGCTTGTCAAGAGAATTACGGCTTTGTGTCGTAAATGCTGCTCCATCTGAAAACAGGTGATGGAGATTTACTACTAATCACAGAACCGGCTTTACTGACGAGATGTGCATGACAATCGCATTTGATTAATCGTGCAGCCCTAATATCAATTATTATATTAAACAATTATCAATCATTATATTAATCAAACAGCCTAACATATAAATATCTGGCTTAGTGTCTCGATGGTTTAGATTAGGGCTGCAACAACTAATCGATAAAATCGATTATTATCGATAATGAAAATCATCAACAACGATTCTTATTATCGATTAGTCGATTAGCCCACAGTGCAGGTACAACTTCAGCCAGTCGCGTCAAATTACAGCACTGAAAAAATGCATTTCTTTGGACAAAATGCATGCATCTAAAAAAATAGTGCAATAGTGCAGGAAACCGAATGAGATGCTGCCGGAGAAATACGTGACCCAAGCAGCCCAAAACATGAGAATTCTTTATTTTAAGCTTTAAGCTAATGCATTAGAGCAATGGCTTGCCCTGTCAAATGTGTGTGCGTCCTCAGCGCAAAAACTTTCAGTTTACGGTCATATCATTATCTAAATGTCACAAATTCATGCAAGCATTTCCATTTTTGCATAAAAGTCCATCTTGACAGTCTGTGTTAAGTTTAAATCTTTGCTGAATGAGCGTCGGCACAGCAGACAGACGGAACACAGTAGAGAGAGAGAATTAATATTCAGTGCTAAAAACATTTGTTGTGCTGAAATTTAAAAAATGTAGGTTTAAAAGACAACATGTAGTGTGCGTATTTAATGAGAGTAGGAACTGTAAGGGATAACAGCGTGTCTGAATATAAATGTCAGACGTTTCATAGCCACCTTTTACAGCATAAAGAAATGACAGTAACTGTGATCAAAGTGAACATTCCTCTCACCTGTTGGTTAACACTAAGTTTGTTTTTATTCGTCTTTACTCTTTAATTTTTTTATGTGAATATTTAATTAAACTATGTTCACTATATACAGTGCTTAAATTTATTAAAACAAATTTATGTAAGGTTTTTAACAAATAATGTAAGGTTTGAGCCACTGCTGCTCCAAACTAACAGTATTGGTGATTAACAAAATATTTTTTAAGCTTTCTGTATTGGTTAGTCCTCCAATATGCATAAGCTCTTTAGTAACAGTAGTAGGCTATTTCTAATACGATAATATAATTATTGCTGTTATCTATGAAAGAAAGGCCGAAAAAAAGTCAAGCGTTTTAGTGTTTTTTCTTCAGATGCCCAATTACAGGTCAAAAGGTACATAAATGCCAGCGAGAATGCTGTTATGAAAGGCATAGGAGGCCATTTTTGATATGTGAATAAATACTATTTAGTTGTTTCAGTTTGTTATTTGCCCAATAAATGACAATAACATTTTTAGATTTAAACAATTTCTTTGACAGATTCCAAAAGTATTTGTGTTTTCTCATTATGACAGGTGGTCTAATAAATTGTTAAGCACTATATGTTTTTATAGCATTCAGTTGGCATGTTTGTCTGAAGGACATTGGGCAGAATGTGGAATAGTGTGTTTTTTGTCAAAAGAAAAAAAAAGTGTTTTTTTTTTTTTTTTTTATCTGATTAATCGGGGAAAAAATAATCGTCCAACTAATCGATTATCAAAATAATCGTTAGTTGCAGCCCTAGTTTAGATTTGTATAATGTATTCGTTTCTTGACGATCCAGTGTTTTCTGCGTAAAAATATGGGTCGATTTTCACAATGGTCTGAACAAAAACAGCAGACAGCTGACTGAAAATGCACATTTATTCTCTGCGGGTCCTTAAAAAGTCTTTTGAAGTTCTGACATTTTCTTTCCGCCCCCAAATTTAGGAAATCTTGAAATCATAATTAAGACTTTCTTATACCAATTGAGAATTTGTGGCCAAACTAAATGTAAGACTTTTTAAGGACCCACAGAAACCCTGAAAGTGAACCTGGAGAAGTTTGTTTTAAAAATTGAAATAGGCCAAATCAAAATTTAGTTTTATGAAATTTCTAGGAAGAAGTCACCTTCAGACAATAACATTTATGCTGACCTTTTGAGTACAATGGGTACAGAGACAGCAGGGTTCGTCTTAAGTCCATCTATGATGTCTGGAGCTTTATCACCATATATCCTCTGAATAGCTTTACGATGGATGACCTCAGAAAAGCCTCCGATGGTGTTGTCCAGCCGGAACTTGGCCTGTTCCTCAGCAGACATGCGCGAGAGCCTCTTTTGAACAGCCTCCAGAACGCGAATGGTGGCGAGGTTTGTCTCCAGAACTACATCAAGCTGCAAGATACGACATGTTTGATCAAACACTGAACTGAATATCCTATTACACTGAAGACAATGAAGCTTTGGTAAACTAAAATTATATAAACATGTGATCTCTTTTTTGTTTACCTCAAAGCGCTCATCTTCACATCTATATATATGCTCTTCATACTGGGTCTTTTTGGAGCTGACGAAGGTTGAGTCCTCAGACCAGGAAGGAAATGACACCCACGTATCATTTAACACCTGAAAAATTGTTCAACATTAGCATAGGTCTGTCACAACATTAAATTTTCACTACATGATTATTCTGAGCCAAACTCCTCCCACACTGGAAACCTAAATTTTTTTTTTTTTGGTTGCGAAAAATCCAACATGATTTTTTTTTTGCAAAAAAGCAGCTACAATTGCATATTTTTAGTTTTATGAATGAAGGTACAATACTGTGTTGAACTGTCAACCTGCTGGATTATGTACAGTATTATTGTATGCATAGCATTAAAGGGATAGTTGACCCAAAAATGAAAATTCTGTCATCATTTACTCATTTAAACAGTTGCTGGTAACAATTGAGGTACTATGGATACTATGGAAGTCAATTGCTGTCACCAAATATTTGGTTACCAACATTCTTCAAAATCTCTTCTTTTGTGTTCAACAGAAGAAAGAAAATCATACAGCTGTGGGACAACTAGAGGGTGATTAAATGACATGATTTTCTTTTTTGGGTGAACTATCCCCTTTAACATTATATAAATATTTCATTTTTTAAATATCACAATTATCATCAATGCCAGTATATTAGTATACCCCTACATTAGTACCTTTGCTACTATTCCCTATTTAATTTCATTAATCTACTTTAGCATGGTGTCTTCTTGTAACAGAATTAATATCAGTGCCAAATGAGCCGTCACTCATTCTTTAATAACACTAAATGTATCAATGAAAAAGAGAAACAAAACTCTCTCTACAGCATAATTCCTAACAACTGAAAACTAAATTCAAAGAGCTGAAATTGTGTAAAAACAACACACCCTAATAAAATGGGTACCCCATAGTCCAAAATCTTTAGGTTGAGTGTTATGTGTGCAAAATAAATCAATTAAAGTTGTACAAGGTGTGACAGGATGGTGAACTCACCTCCTTGCACAGTGGAGTCCTGCCTGTACATCGAGGCTGCTGGAAGCTCTTGGGAAGGGCTCTGTAACTGGAGCCCAATCTTTTGCAGGACGCATAATCAATTTCCATTGCAATGCCTTCAGTGGCTCGCTCTTTGGGAAAGCTCTCAATATGGGCACACTCTCTATAGCCAAGGAAGTTCTTGAACCATGTAAAAAGCTCAGGGAATTTCCTGATTATCACAAAAAGCAATAAGAAAAATGTCAGAACTAATGTAAATAATAGTTTTATTGATTTCTGATTTATAATTAATTAAATGAAATAATGGCTACATAAAAGCCTTTAAATCAGACTGAAAGTATGTCAATATGAAATTAAATTGAATTCCACTTACCCCAAAAATGGTAAGACCAGCTGCACAAGTTCAGCCCGTGAGATTACTTCTTGATTGAAGATGACCAAACAGCGTAAGAAATTGTCGTAAGCCTCTGAACTCCGCAGAGCTTTCCTCACCTGAAAAGGGAACACTGTGTATAAGCCACATAACTCACTATATTCCTTGTAATATTTACTGTACCAACTTCATGCAATTATTTTTGCATTCCATTGTAATTACTGCAAGTCTATATTAAAAGCAATCACCTTTTCAAAAAAGAGAGATTCAGCACCAATTCCAAGTTTGCTGGCTTCAGCCATCGAATGGTCTTTTCCCATAAATTTTTGCTTTTTCTGTTGAAGAGTTAAAAGAGGATGAATAATGCTGGTTGATAATATAATGTAAAAAAAAAACCAGCAATTTTTAATTTAAAGTTTTACTCAAAATTACCTTAACAGGGGGCGTAGTGGGCGGCCCTGGGTGTCTGCGGATTTGACAGCCATTCTGATTAAACCTCTGCTTACTGTTCAGTTGGGGTCTCTTTACGGTCACCCCATGATCAATACGCACAGATTCAGCCTTCTCAGCTGTAGTCTTACTCAATAACTGAGGATAAGAGAAAAAAGCAGAGTGAGTTCAGCTCCATGATTTTTTGATATTACCACAGATCTCAACAGACCAGATCTCAAAACCTACCACTGAACTGTTAGCATCTGGCAGGAACTGGCCAAATTCTGAAAGAAGGTCCTCTTGGTTCTTAAAGAGCTGGGCCACCTGAGCATAGACCTGCTGCTCTGTGAGAGTGGGTGTGTAGTTTCCCCCTGCCTCCTTAGCATTACGCTGCTCCTTCTATACAACAAACAAAACACGAGTTTACAGTAAGCATGCAACATAAAGGGCTGTAAACACACACTACTAGGGATGCACTGAATGTTTGGCCGAAAATAGAGCAAATAGAACCGAACAATAACGTGACGCGATCAAATAGACGTGCACACTAGGGTTGTGACGGTGAGGAAATTTTCCCACCGGTTAATCGGTAATATCGGTATCACCGTGTGGGGGGTGGGGGGGGGGGGGGGGGTGTTTGAGTTTTCCCTCTTTTCCTTGCTTTCCTTCCCTTTTAAATAGCCTAGTTTGAAAAAGCACCGTGCGCATTTTACTTTCACTTTTAAATTTGCGGCAATTCCGTATCAAGCAGTTGTTTGAGTTTTCCCTCTTTCCTTTGCTTAAATGGCTTATAAAAGCATTGTGCGCATTTTACTTTCACTTTTAAAATAGCGGCAATTCGACATCAATTGCTTGAATTCAATTCAAGCAACAACAAAATACGAAGTAGAGCATAGAACTTTTATTAACAAAACAAATAAAAATACACCATGCTATGCCTAATATAAAATAACAAATAACTTTAAATAGGTATACAAAACTGAAAATCAGTAAAGAATGAGGAACAAATAATTTTGAAACGTAGAACGTTTATTAGCAAAACGAATAAGAATGTTTGGAGGCACGGACGGCATACACCTTGATGTAAAATAATGGCAAAAAAAAAATACACAGTTTAAATAAAATAAAAATCAGCAAATACTGAGGAACCAAATAAATGAGAAAATTCCATTATGACGTAGATTAATGGCAGAAGTCAACAGGCTTTTCAAAATCCAATATTTTTAAAACAGGCGCTTTTACATTTAGTTTTGAAACTCTTCCGCCATTGTCTTGTCTTTTTCCCCTCACTCTTCTTGTCAGTCAGCTCTCCTCACGCGTCATAAATGAAATCTGATCTGTGATGCGCGACTGTCGTTCGTTTGGTGCGCTGCATTGAGTAGCCGCGTTCGGTTTTAATTGTAGTGTCCTCTAACTGAACTAAACGAACTACAATAAAAATCAAAACGACGGTGGGGGACGGTGCCATTATATGCCATTCATAAATGTTAGTATTGTAATTTTACTGTTGTTCTGTAAAATAAAATAAAAAAGACAATAATAATGATAACAATAATTAGGGCTGCACAATTAATCGAAGGCGATTGTTATGCGCATTTTGTCAGTAAAGCCAATTCTGTAATCAGTAATAAATCTCCAGCACGTACTTTCAGATTGAGCAGCATTTACTACACAGAGCCGGAGTTCACACACAACTGAATCGCACGATAATGAAATCGAAGATATCGTTCTGCGATAATGACTTGACTAGCTTCTCAGTGAACTACGGCTCTGTGTAGTAAATGCTGCTCTGAGAGCGCCCTCTGGCCTTCGGATGGAGATTAACTGCTGATCACAGAACCTTGCTTCACTGACAAAATGCACATGACAATCGCAGCTTTTGCTTAATCGCGATGTCATTTCGATTTATCGTACAGCATAATAATTACAACAGCTCTATTAATATATTTGTTATAACATTCACAAATAGTGTTCTAATTGGGATCTGTAATATTTTCTAATGTTTTAAAAGAAGTCTCTTCTGCTCAGCAAGGCTGCATTTATTTGTCCAGTACAAAATACAAGCCTGATTCAAGAAGGGGGTCTCAAATGGCCAAAATATATGACTTTACTAACGTATAATTTAAAGTTAAATTGTGCTTTGTTGGTATAATGTCTACTAGAATTAAAAATGTTTAGTGTTAAGTAAATATTTTTAAATTGTTGTTTTGTTATTGATTTTTTTCTTTGAAAAACAAGACAAAACCGTAAAAAGCATATTTTGGCATATTTGATTTATGCAATGGTGAAAAAACTGGCAAAAAGCATTGGAGAAAAAACCCGAAAAACCATGTTCGGTATTCAGACTTCGGCCTTCAGCCCAGTGTTTCATTTTGTTCAGTTTCGGTCAAGAATTTTCATTTCAGTGCATCCCTTCACATTACGGTTTCAAAATTTGAAGTCGGTAAGATTTATTAAATGTTTTTGAACAAAAATACAATAAAAACAGTAATGGTTTTAGTCTTTCGGACCCAAACTTTTGATAGCGTACTTGGGTGAATAAAAAGGTTGGTTGTACTACACAGCGGTACAGAGCATTCTGACATACAGATATTGTCCTCAGTGCCTCAGCTCTCACCTGGTATGTGTGCAGAATTTCCAAGAAGGATTTGTAGACCTCTGGCTGGCCCTGAAACCGGTTCTTGATTTTGTTCACGTAGTTGATAGCGTGGTTGAACTCCACAGGCTGGTTGTTCTGCAGCGGGGTTGAACCGGCAGTGCTGCTGCTGATGGGAGTGTGGGACTGGACCGAGGGCGAGCGCGGGGAGGCGTACGAGGGAATGGACGGATTAGGCTGGCTGGTTGGGGTAAGTGCAGGAGACTGCATTGGCTGTGGAAAACAAAATTAATTTAAACAACTTTGCAAATATACAACCCAAGTATGTGCAGAGGGTAAAACAACTCCATTTTACCTTGCTGATCTTGGCAGGGGTTGGCTGGCTAGGGATGACCAAGGCTGCAGTGCTGGTGGGAGCTGCTGTTTGGGTTTGGTGTTGCGCTGGCTGTGTTATGGGAAGGTTTTGAACAGAGATACCATGCGGGGTGATGTGGTGGATCTGGCCGGGAGTGGTCACATTAACCAGATCATTGGTCTGAACCTCAATCTTGTAGCCAGGAGGCAAGAAGGTGTTGAAGCCCATGATGAGGTCTGGATGGCCCTTGAAGAGCTGGGAGACTCTGCTGATCACACCTGGTGTATCAATGCTGACAACACAAGGACGGTGCATTTATGGTATTTGATTTGCAGTATCCTTGAGTCCAAGAATACGATCATAAAAGTGCTTGCAAGAAAAGCACTGTTTGGATATTCCTGTCTCCTAAATTCTTAACACCAAGCATTAAAGATCTGCAATTAAAACCACGCCATTAAAACATTTGTAATCATGTTATTATTTAATTTTGACATGATGATTAAGTTTAGTTTTTTATACTATAGAAATTTAATGCTGAAAATTACAAAATTTCCCATTTACTAACACAGAATGATTACTGGCCATTCAAAACCTAACCAACAGCGGCGATGCATGCATAGCAATTCGTGACTCTCTTACATCTTAAACTTTCTTATACCTATTTTAGGGCCCTATGAAATCGGTTTTATTTTTTTCCCCAAATTCCATTTTATTTT
The DNA here is from genome assembly GCF_936440315.1 of Barbus barbus. Classification (NCBI taxonomy): domain Eukaryota; kingdom Metazoa; phylum Chordata; class Actinopteri; order Cypriniformes; family Cyprinidae; genus Barbus; species Barbus barbus. Next base: position 30,411,609 of record NC_136729.1, read on the forward strand.
TTTCCAATTTGTTTTTTTTTTTTCTTCTGTTTTAATTTTTCTGGATTCTGTTTTAATTTTCCTGAACTTGTTTTTAATGGTTAAATTAAATTATTAATCAAAAAGCATGCTACAAATCAAGAAACTTATAAAATTTCACATCAATTTATTGAAAGTTTAACAAAAAAAAAAAAAAAAAAAAAAAAAAAACTTTGAAACCTATGAATTTTTATTTTATTTTATCATGTTATTTGTTACCAAAATCTGTTTAAGCATTATTTGAATGCATAAAAACAACTAAATTTTTTACAATAGCCCTATTAAAGTTTTTTTTTTTTTTTTGTATATTTACATTTTTCTGATTATCAAATGAAGGTATAAAACATTTATTTAAATTTATCTTTTAATCAAATGAAAGTTCAACAAATTATTTTTTTTTGCGACAAAGGGGTTTATTATTAAAATTAAAACATGGACAAAATGGCCTATTGTGTGATTATTCTTTTAAATGGAAACAATTATATTATCAAGATGTAATGTTGGACTTTGGTGTCCCCAGAATGCGTCTGTGAAGTTTCAGCCCAAAATACCTCACTGATCATTTATTATAACTACTAGAAAACATAACACATTTTGGGGTGTCTCTAAAAACAAAAAGAGCTGTTTTGGAGTGTATCACTTTAAATGCAAATGAGCTGCATGTCCCTGCCCGTCAATTACAGACTTATTGGTATACAAAGTAGTATTTTGTCTATTTTCAAAATGTTATTTAAAACATTATTATTTAAAATATATAATTAAAAAAATAATAAGGTCGTGTGGCAAAAATTTATTTGTTCCTGTTTGATACTGTGACTTGACTTGACCTTTATCAGGACTCGACTTGACTCGCTTGAGGTGAACCACTGACTTGACTTGCTTGATTTGTTTGTACTGTGACTTGAACATGTGTGACTTGCTCCCACCTCTGGGCTGTAGTAACTAACAGTAACTCGCAGTGGTGTATAAAGTATCTGAAAGCCATACTCAAGTAAAAGTACAGATACCTTACCAGGAAATGACTTTGGTAGAAGTCACCGCTTAGAATATTACTTGAGTAAAAGTCATAAAGTATGTGATATTTATTGTACTTAAGTACAAAACGTATGTTTTCAATCTTAAACATACTTAAGTATTGAAAGTAAAAGTAGAAGTAAATGCAAAATGGAAAAGAAGCAAATAAATATATCCAAAAAAATGTCATACACAGCTTGAGCAGCAAGATTGTGTTCAGTTTTAAATCTTTCTTCCATTTTGTATTTTTGGGTAAGAATAAGAAGCACTTCATCCGGTTCTTAGTGACTTTCATTCCAACATAAGAACACATTTCTGGAATCTGCATCTGAAATAGCATTTACAGAGTTTAATATATCGCAGAGGGGACATGGACGCATTTAAACTGCAGTTACAGATGCATAAATAGGCCTAATGTTTTGTTTTTAACATAAAACGTTGAATACTGATATTTAAAATTATTTAAGACATGAAAAAAAAATAGTCGATATGTGAAATTAAAACGGCCAGTATGTGGCAGCATGTGACTGTTAATGAGTGAGTGATTGAGATTCAACTGATTCATTCAGAAACAAAGCATTTGACTGTGTTAATGAGTGAATCACTGAATCATTTTTATCATCCGATTCGTTCAAAAAGCTGATTCATTCATTAAGTAAACACCGTCCATTGCTCAGAGATGCAAAACAGTGCTGTGATCTTTCTTTGGAACTATTTTACGTTGGCAAAATTGAGCAAAAACAAGTAATATTATGTGTAAAATGTAAGTCACTTATTGCTTTACTGAACTTGTATAAATGATTATTAAATGTTATGCTGATATCTGCAGAAAAACGGTACTCTTTGTGTGATATAGATTAAGTTAACTATATTAAATTATATACATATAAAAAGCATACAGAAGCATTTTTTGCCGGTGAATGCCTGGACTTTTGAGATTTAATGGACTAATAAATTACGTGCGTGCACTCTGTGTGTGATTTGGTGATATAGCCTACTTGATAATGTCAGATCGCACATCATTACAACAACACTTACCATATTATCACAGAATAATATAGCACTACTCTGACACTTTTGAGAGAAGCACAGACTCACAGAGGTAATCTCTCTCTCCTCTCATAACTTAGTTATTTACTGTATTTTAGGGCTGTTGCGATTCGTCGATTTTAGTCGATTTTTAAAAAAATCGGCGACTTCAGTTTCCTCTGGTCGACTAACCGGCAAAATACCGGAATATCACGATTCTTTGTCATGTTGGTTTTACTATTTTGGTTTTACAAGTTGTCTGAGCATTACAGCCAAACTAGAAAGACAAAGATGCATGGCAGATATTTAGGCCAAAGTGGGCGAAGATAAAAATCTTTGTCATCATTTTATCTTTCTTATTAAAAAATAAGAACAAAGACACACATTACAAATACACATAATATACAAATAAAACAAACAGTGCTTTATTTTCAGGTACAATAGGTGTATTTAGCAGAGCATTCAATGAAATTGAATGAACAAATATAAAAATAAAACACTAGATAGACTGATTCCTAAAGTAACTGTGTTAAAGTTTTTCAGTCAAGAATAGTGAGTGATTTTTCTCTTTGCGTTTTATTGTTTTGTTAACGTTAAATGAATAGTTCCCCCAAAAATAAATATTCTGTCATCTGTCAATTCTGTCATAATGTTTTATTTTTATACCATTATTTACTCACAAGTTGTTTTAAACCTGAATGAGTTTCTTTCTTCTGCTGAACATAAATGCTGTTTTGAAGAAGGTGGAAAACCAAACAGTTGCTGGTCCTCAGTGACTTCCATAGGAGTTTTCTTTCCTGCTATCAAAGTCAATGTAGACCAGCAACTGTTTGGTTACCCTCATTCTTCAAAATATCTTATTTTGTGTTCAGCACAATAAATTAATAGAGGGTTGGGACAACATGTGAGTGAGTAAATAATGACAGAAATTAAATTTTAGGGTGAACTATCCCTTTAATGACAGTCAACAGCACGTTTAGTGTCCTGTCCCTTTAAGACCTGCACGCATCTAATATACAGGCAATCATCCGTTTCTCTCTTAACAATTTACTTTCATTTTAGAGATAACCAACTGAGTCTGTATGTAAACCTTGTGTGTTTTGACAGTATTAGCGCAAAAGATAAGTTAGTTGAGTAATCAGGCGCTGTTAGACAGGCTTTTTAGTGTGCGTGCTTCAGGTGTATGAGCTCAGAAAAAAGCCACGTCAGACCAGCAATGAAACATTTAACCAGCAAGGCTTGTGTGCAAATAATGTACTTTTGCGATCGCGAATAAGTGCAGTGTCCTGTCAGAGTAACTCTACTGCTGTATGTCGTGTTGTACAGTATATAGAGACGGAGGCCAGAACTGTATTTGACATAATGTGTGCTGAAGCACGATACTACGATATTTCTTCAAAAGCAGATCGTGGAGACATTTTTATCGTCCACGATCAGAAATCGTCATATCGCACACCCCTAGTGGCATCCCTATTGTATTTACTACATTAGTCTACTATCCGTTACGGTTTAAAATTACGTTTTGGAATTAGCAAGGGAGGCGTTGGATGACATGCGGAAGAAATAATCCTACATTTAAGTAGAAAAACCAGACGAATGCCTTGAAATATATCATCTGATGAATGTCTTGAGGTGTGGAAACCGTAGTATAAGCGGAATAATTGACTTCGGTCCATTGAATTATTAGAAAAATAATGTTACTTATAACGTATCTTCAGTAGACATGTGCCAATATTCGGTAATGCGATATATCACGGTAATGAATATGCACGATACTGTTATCGTGGGCAATTAAAAATGCCATGAATAATTATTACAAATTATTCCGATTTTTTGAATGCATTTTAAGAATATTTTTCCCATCAACTGGTCACAATCCACAACACTGCGGTATGCTGCGTGAAAGACGTGCGCACACTGATGTAAACAAGCACGGATGAGAAGTGCATGGCACAGTGCTCTCAAACTCAGTTTCTGGAGCGCCACAGCTCTGCAGAGTTTCTCATCACTGTCTCAAAAACTGTTGTGCTTTGTTGGTTCTCAAACTCAAGGTGAATACTGAGTGTAATGAGCAGTTCTAATTTAACATTTATTTTCTTAAAAGCCTGACACCTTGAAATGCTATACTTTAGCTGCCTTGCAAAGCATTTGTACTTTCATCTGAAAATGCAGAACATTTGAAAACAAGAATAGAATTCATCAGTAAATCAAAAATGAATTTTAAAAGAAAATAAATAGTATACTGTACACAGGTATGATTACTGTTCTTTCAAAATAAATGAAGAATTGCTCTGTTCAGTGCTTGGCCTACTGGCACAAACAGTTCTTCTCCTCTATCACTGTCAATGAACAGAGGGGCCAGAGCACAAAAGCAGCCACAAGCACATACAAAGACCGGTTAAGTGTCTCTCAGCTACCTTGGCCGAGCATAAAGTCCCAAGGGTGCTCACCAAAACTAGACCAACCCATTCGAAGTGTGGAGCTAGACCGAACTAGAAGGGACAGAAACAATACAAGTCCCAAGAACAAAAAAAATCTAACAAAAACAAAACTCAAACTGACCTTTGAGACTTGAACTCCTTCATGATATCCAGGAAGTCATTGTAGACCTGCGGCTGATTGCCAAACTGAAGCTTAACTTGATCCAAATACGACAGAGCATCTTCAACCTGAAATTACATTCATCTCAGCTCTCCAGCAATCCATCTCAACTAACGCATATAATTCCCATGCTCTTCTAAACAAATCTCTTACCTTGAGCCTTTGAAACTGCTGCTGACCCAGTGTTGGGGCAGGGGCAGGGGTAGGTGTAGCATGAGAGTGACCCTGGCCCACAGGCTGGACAGCTGGCCCATGGTGATGAGGCCCACTGTGCACAGCTGAATTGCTGGTATGTCCATGTCCACCAGAACTCTGGGCCATTGACAACTGTTAGAGCAGAATGAGAAATGGTTAATGATCAGGCCTGCTTACATAAATATGAGTATATACAGAAAACTGTTGATAACTTTTTGACTTTTGTACCTGATAGGTCTGTGAGACAGAGTACTGCATGCTGGACGATGGCTGCATGTTGTCTGGTGCCGTCTCGTAGAGGGAGGAGGCAGAGTTAAGGACGCGGTGCTGAAAGCTGTCCACACCCCCGGGGAGCCGCCGCTGAGAGCCGATCACTGTGTCCTGATCCTCCAAGCACCGCTTCATTATGTACTCATGCTCCTCACTGCGGCGGAATCTACAACAAACAAACAAACAGAAAATATTCATATGAAAGCTACCACTAAATATAAATACACTACCAGACAAAAAGTTAGACACACTTGACTGAATTCATGTTTCTTATGATCTTAAACTGTTTGAACAACAAAATACCAAAGGTCTGGGTTAACTATTCCTTTAAAAACCAAAAAATAATCTAAAGAAATAGGTTTTGTAGACAAATACATGCAGTCACATATAAATCAACAAAACTAATAAGCATTCTTTTAATGTGTGAATTGGACTAGATAGTGAAATCAAACAAAGTGTCAGGTGGCACTTCAAGAAGTTTGGTTGAGAAAAGCCCAGAGTGTTACTATGCAGACTCTAAAACATAGGATAGTTTTAATTTGTTCACCATTTTGTGACTGGACGATTTTCAAACTTCCATGTGTGCAATTTCATAGTTTCAAAGACTTCACTAATATTCCAAAATGTGCCAACAATGAATGCATAAATGATGGACATACTCATTTTTTTGGGCGTCTCGCTGCAGGATACAAGATCCAGGGGGCGTGGTTGGATCCAGCTCCTCCCACTTTACACATACCTAAACCTACTCATCTCCACCCCCTGATCCCTAAATCCACCAATCTCCACCCCCTAGATGTGGATCCAACCACGCTCCCTGGATATTGTGGACTGCAGCGAGTCCTACTTGAACGGATACCGCGATGTTATGAGAGTTGCCATTACTCACATGAGACTGCGACAAAACTTTAAACAATGTTACAGCTTTCTATGAACCTGTGTAGGCGGAGAGTAGTGTGTGTAGACAGTTACACTTTAAGGAAAACATGCTAGGGCCTGTGCGCTGTCTCACTTTTATTTGAATGACTAAAGTCTGTTTTATCCAACCGGATAGTTTCGCGTCGTCTGAATGTGTGTGTGTCAGGCCTGAGACCATATGACCCACACACTTCACAACAAACTATAATGCATCGTAAAACATGCTCGGATGCACGTAATTTATTATGCATTTAAATATGTGCGTTTGCATGTTTACTAGTGTTCTGGATCTCAAAACGCGCTTGATCAAACCAGTAAACCTTCTTGAACCTCTACGAGGCGTAAAAGAGGCGGCGAGCAGTAACCGCCTCTGTCCGATGCAGAGTTCACACCAACACAAACTGATCATCACACTAAAATAAAAACACGATCCGACCACTAGCGCTTCCCTAATCGATCAAAAACGGCAAATAACATCTAATAACCCACCAAACAACGAGAACATGCGATAAGGCAGTTTGATTAGCACTCGATGTTGCCAACTGTTTCTAGCTACAAATCAGGAAGTCCTACTGAATGGTTTCTACCGGTAAACACACAACTGCTCAGTGATCAAAGCAGCACTGTTATACGGTAGTTCAGAAGACACAAATAAGCCAGTACTGATTGCTGACAGGTCAAAGGCAGTGATATGATATAATGATAGTTAACGTTAGACCTTCAGGATGAGCAGCTGATGAACGGAGCAGAGCTTAAAAACCTTGTGTAGCCATTCAGGCTAAGTGCAGCAAGCTAGCGCATCGACAAATACTCTTATATAATCACTAGCTTGACATGCATCACTTCAAAAAAAAAAACAAACACATGATTTAATGTCGCTATCTTTGAATTTCACGTCACCCGTGTGATTTACTGGCGATCTAGAGAGTATAGTGGTTTAAGCGTCATTAACTGTGAGAGTTAGCTACTTTTAGCCTGAATGAAGCACTGCGACGACGACAGCTAGCGAGCGTCCGCTAGCACCCAGAGCCAACTCACCCCGCAACAGACTCCGGATCACTTCTTTCTGCTCCGCCGATAAATCAAAGCCTATGAAGCCTGGTAACAGCGCTCTCAAACGTTGAATCGTGTAAGGTTTGGATTTGAATGGCAAATTAAAATACACGTAAGCACCATTCAGTCAAGGCGCCAGACCTCAAATTGCATGCTAGGTTGCTAATTGGCTAACATGGGAAAACAACCTCAGCAGGAGGATCCTTTCTATCGGGGGCGTGGTCTTTGAGGAGGCGGTACCAACAAACTCCAACCGAGAACAGCGATTGGTGGAGCGCTGGTGAAATTCGAATATATCAGGTTTCTGCAGGATTTATCCTCCCGCCTCCTCTGACAAAAGGAATAGCAATGGGGATTTTGATTCATCTTAGAGACTCGACTCTTTTGAATCTGTTCACTAAAGATTCATACTGATCTGTTCGCTGTTGCATTCAGTGATTTCTTTTGCAGGTTACATTGGTTATGGTTCCTTGCAATTGCATTCTTCCCTACTATGTAGCAGTGTTTTGGAGTAACTAGTTACATGTAACGGAATTACGTAATTTAATTAAAATATAAATGTTACTGTAATCTGTTACAGTTACTGAGAATTTTTTTTAATTAAATTACAGTTACATATGAAAATGTTAACTATTACAAAGGCAGTGGTGTCTGTGCTTTAAAATTAAATAATCTTAATTAAAATCATGAAGGATTTTGAAAGTCTGACAGTAACCTGTCTCGCGTATCTTGTCAGTGTCTGCGCTTGCTTGGCCATTTGTTGTGATAAAATAAGGAAAGTGTGTTCAAGCGCCAGCAGAAAACAGTGTAAAGAAATACTCTTTGAGAGAAGCAGTCTTTATCAGCGGAAGTTAAAAGTAGCTCGTAATGGCTCGTTTCCACTGAGCGGTACGGTTCGGTACAGTACGGTACGGTACGCAATTATGTCCGTTTCCATTGAATGGTACCAAAATAGCGTACCGTATCATACCACTTTTTTGGTATCCTTTCGTTGGGGTACCTAGCACAGCAAAGGGTAGCAAAAGGGTGGAGCTAAACTCACTGCAGAAGTTGATTGGTTTACTAGAATCGTCACTTGTGCGTGATACAAGGGGATAAAGCTTCTCCGTCGCTCGTTCCGCTCTGCTGTGTTCTGCTTATTACACCAGAGCGTGCAAACACACACACAAAAATATAACAGTGTATTTTATACTTTTATATTTTCACACAGACAATAGCCGTTTCTCAATATGTGTTCTTGTCTGTTCTTGTGGACTTGTGAAACGTCATTGCCCAAAAACCCGCATAATTTTCAAAATATTACTGTTATTCTGTCATGAAATGTAGTTTTAAGAGTTTATCAGGCGAGAATGTAGTCGTTTAAAACTCAAATCTGCGGTTTATTTATAAAGATATAGCGCCTATTTGAAAATTTGCTATGCCGATTTCGAAGCTCCAGGCGATCAGCGGGTGCTCAGTGCTCATGTATCCGCCTCGAGCAGCCTTACGCTCGGCTAGTCCTTCCGACATTTGCCGCTGGCTCTGATGTCTCTGTGGTGATTAAACGAGAATCAATTCGTGTTGTGTATATTTAACATATAAATTCGTGGTCTCATGAATCTATTATTTGTTCGTGGTCATATCATTTTGACTGAGCACAAGTTTAACTTTATATTTATTTTGAACTTTACCGTAGTAACTTGCAGCGCTGACTTTGTAGCAAACGTTTGACTGTGAATTGTTTGCTTTTGTCTTTATTTCCTCTTATATAAAACTCTTATACTTTTATAATGGCTATTATTGTTCATTAAAACTGACATAAAAGAGGCAGAGTTGTGCTTATTGTCGCGCTTTATTGTTGATCGCTACATTTCGGCATACACCATGCCTATCAATTAAAGGGTACTGTTGGCAGTGGAAACGCAAGCCTGATCAGGATTACCGTACCAAATCGTACTGTACTGTACCGTACCGCTCAGTGGAAACGAGGCAGAAGTGTATGTACTCGTCTTAGGGTGTGTCATTTCTGTGTCACCATTATAGTGGTCAGCGTTTGCTTTAGTTGGGCTCTTGACCCTTATATTTATAAAGTTAGATTTTGCTTTGCTGTTATAACAGAATTATAACAGACAGACAAACAAGGAAAAAGTGTGTATATATATATATATACATATACACACACATATAAACGTGTGTGTGTGTATTGTTTTTCCTAAATCTCTGAACTCAATTAGAGCCAAATCTCTGATTTAGATCATTGTTGATTATAGCAGTCTTGTGATTCATTAGCATAGGATTACCAGCATTTTCAATACAAGTCGAGGGATTTCTTGTTGTTTGTTCAAAAATCTTTGAAAAGGGTCTATTATTTAGACACACGAACATCAAGAATCAACCTGTGAATCTCAACAACGGTGACAATCAAAAAAGCATGTTGCAGTGCATTCTGGGTGCCGCCAATCAATTTCATCCATGGCATCCATTGCGGTGTGAATAAACTATTAGCTGAATTTTCTTAGTAATTTCCTTTATTCTTACTATTATTAACCCTTTTAATTATTTAACACTGTAGAATAACAGTATTTTTATAATCAACAAGGTAAATCTGACTGTTTTAGGCTCTAAATGAGTTTGGCGATATAGATCAAATGATTGTTATGTGAAACATTACCAACATCACATGACCTCTTTTTGTTTGTCTGTCTGTTATAATTCTGTTATAACAGCAGAGCAAAGTCTAACTTTAAAAATGTAAGAGTCAAGAGCCCAACTAAAGTAAACGCTGACCACTATAATGGTGACACAGAAATTGTGATTTTCATCTTTGGTGATTCTGCTCGTTAACATCAGGTGTCTTAAATAATGGTCAATCACCACTCAATGAATCTCTTAATTACCTCATTAACTTTAACTCTGCTTCAGTGTTAATTTAACATTCTTATTTCACACTCTTGAGTGTGGTCTCACACGTACTCTCAGGAGAGTTAATTTCACTCTGGATTTTTTGCTGTGTAGCAACTTCACATTTTCAGTCTTTTTATTATAGTGTAACAGTATTGTTATACAATATTATATATAATATATTATACTGCTTTATAATAATAATTGTGTATAACATAGACATATCCACGGATTTGCATTGATTTTGCCTTTGTAATAATAGTCCTGCACGAAATGAGGAAATTCTGCGATGTGTGATAAGTTTTTTTTGTGTGGAGCCACAGGAGCGTGAGCATAGAGCGCAGCTACAAAGTGCTTCGGAAAGAAGGAGAAAGCCGCGCGCCTAGCTTTTTCCACGCGTTTTTAGGCGCGACATGCGAATGTGGTTTTGTTTTGAAGGAGAAAAAAGGCATAATGCTGGACTCGGTCGAGACCAACGAGAACATTTGGCGAGTCCAATAACCAAGTCCGAGTGCAAACACCAACGAGTCCGAGACGATAGAAAAATGTCTCGAGTCCGTATTCGAGTACTACAGCCCTACGCTTCAACCTCTGCTCTTCTAACTTTTAGCCATGCTTTTTGTCATCACTTTCTGTGCTCTTTGAATGTCATTCCAGCGTGCTCTGGCCTACATGTCAGCTGCTACCACAATGAGAAGGAAAACTACCTAGTCCCGTTACATTCTTTTATCCTTTTATTTTAGTTTCTTTTTTTTCCGTTGCGTTTCGTGTTCAAAAGTTAAGTTTGCCGCAAAGTCCAGTTCGACTGCACCTGCTTCAAACTGCAACTAGCAACTGAAACCATCACCAGCCAACGCCCATTGGCTTCCCAAGACATCACTACAAACGACCACAGCCACTGTCTGCAAGACAATGACTCAAGGGAATCCCTTAACATGCAAGCAAGTACAACTCCAGATTTTTGCTGAGCTGGTGCATTTAATATAAAATTTAGCCTCCTTGAGAAACTCAATGCGAGGATTAATTAAGTGATTGATGGTTGTTCAGGTCTATGCAATTGCACATATTGCTGTAAACTTGGGATTTCACATGATCATTTTCTTAAACTCATCCTTTTCTCACTTTCTCTCTTTCTGCAATGTGTGAATGTGTGTCTTCATGTGTTAGATTAGTTTGTCTTAGGTTTATATAAATAAAATCTTATTTATATTGAAAAGAGAAGTATCTTGTGCTTTGTACTTACAAGGTATGTCTTTATCTGCCGATCTTGTTACTGTACTATTAAATAGTGTTTTCACTATATTTTGGATTTTAATATTCAGTGCAGAGTTGATGTTATATGACTTGTTCAATTAATCGCTGCCGCCTCAGTGATCAGGTGTGAAACAGTAGCCCCTTTCTCACAGTAATACCAGTAAATTGCCATAAAATTACAGGAACGACTTTACCGGAAAATTCAAAAATGGGCTGTTCACACAGGCAACGACATTCCGTATTTTTTCCGGAAAAGCACCATTCACACATCCATCCAAAATACTGGTAAATTCTGGGACATCATTAACCTCCAATGACTGCGCTTGTATTTGTAAACATGGAGGGGTATATGCGGTCAGTCTTTTTGTTGATGGTTTCATTTTTGTATCAAACTTTTGCATTCATGCAGCTGCTTTTGTCCCAGAGACATCGTAATAGACGACTACACACCAGACCTTAATTTGTAAATTTCGAGGTCCTAGAACAAAGTGGGCTAATGGTTCCGGCATGTGATTAGAGGAGGGAGAGGTAACGGAGCATTCAGCCGATCACATTGGTGGCCAGCTTAAGTGATTAACAGCGTGCATCAGTTGCTTTTATTAAATTTTGAAAACAGCAATTTCCAGGCCTAGGGGGAAAAAAATACAAACAAAATTATTATTAATCATGTCCAGAATTTCGTGGGGGATTGTGTGTATATTACATAGTGTTGTCTATGTGTTGAATGTGTTGTCACGATATCCCGATACGTATTTCGTGACTTAAACAGGAGCGTGCGAGCCATACTGTATGTGTATAGGCAATTCTTCACAGTCTGATCACCTTATTTCATTACAGAACAGCGAGAAAACTATACAAACAACATATCACATTAATACGCATTAATTATGACTAAAGGCTGTATAGAAGGATTAAATTAAAGGTTTAAAACTTTGTTGTATTAAACATATACTGCTTACGTTTGTGATGAAATATTCTACAATTGCATAAAACTGAAGTTGTTCAAATAAAGAAATATTTCCAACCCATAGACGATAATTAAAAATAAGTTTGATCATCTTAATCGAGTTATTCTCTGTGATTGCATGCGAAGATTGAATATTGTTATACTGCGAACAAGAGCGGGAGGTTAATCACAACGAATATAATTCAAAAATAAACAAAATAATATTAAAAATAAAATGAAATCAGTCCGAGTATTCCTCTGGCAGTAACTTGAGCTGCGTGCTCTTCATTAATCTGACTGGCAGCGCTGACAGTCGCTTCGCTCAGATAGGCTAATGTTACACATTAAAATGAGGGATGACATGATGCATGGTTTGGAATCACTATAAATAAGCAGTTTTAAAATTTACGTTTATTGTGATAAAGAAAGTGAAGTGACATTCAGCCAAGTACGCTGACCCATACTCAGAATTCGTGCTCTGCATTTAACCCATCCAAAGTGCACACACACACACTGTGAACACACACACGGAGCAGTGGGCAGCCATTTATGCTGCGGCGCCCAGGGAGCAGTTGGGGATTCGGTGCCTTGCTCAAGGGCACCTCAGTCGTGGTATTGAGGGTGGAGAGAGCGCTGGACATTCACTCCCCCCACCTACAATCCCTGCCGGCCCAAGACTCGAACCCGGAACCTTTGGATTACGAGTCCGACTCTCTAACCATTAGGCCATGACTTCCCCAACTTCCCAAAGGCCAATACCCGCAACCTCACACCAAATTTCAGGCCTTGTAGATAGGCAAGCATATATATAAATCATTTAGTAAGCAGAAATCCGAAATTTACCTTAACACATTAGAGGAAGATGTGACTGAATTGATGCTTGAAGAATGCACTTCCAGCAGCCATGATAAACAGCAGTTGGGGGTTAAAGTTTTCTATGTATGCACAATTTGATTTGACGAAAGTCACGAGACTTCTCTCTATCCAATCACATTAATGGATAAAAAAAATAAATAAATTAAAATAAGCATGTAACGACCACAAACGGATGAAAATAGGGGAGTAAAAGTACCGATACATCACTTAAAATGTACTCAAGTAAACGTAAAAGTACAACATTTCTAAACTACTCAAAAAAAGTACAATTACTGATAAAAACTACTTAATTACTGTAACGTGAGTATTTGTTAAGCCTCATACCTTCTATGCAGATATCAGACAACAATTTAAGATATTGTATCAATGCATTCTATGGCACCTTTAAAGCAGTGCATTAACATAGAACAGCGATTAAAATGAATGGTTTTAATGCATCGGCTTTGTCACACACACACACACACACACACACACACACACGTGTTCGGTACGGTCACACTGTATATCTGTTATTCAAGAAACTTTTGAAAAGTTTAAAAAACTATTTATGAAAAAAATCTTCAGAAACTATTTGCATGAAAATCAAACATTGTTTTTTTTATCGTATAATTTAAAAATGTTTATGTACTGTATAAATACAAAATGCATTAAAAAGGAGGGGGGAGGGGGGTGGTATTGTAATACATGTTTTGACTGAACAAATTACTGATCACGCATACCCCTTAGCAGATTTTCAGTTGCGCCCTTGGGCTAGCTCTTTCCAATCACACAGAAGAGCTACAAAGTAGCTCAAATTGCTGAAAAACATAAGGCTGGCCATGATAGAAAGGTGTTAGAACAGCAATGCAGTGCATTGCAGTTTGCTGCGTATTGGGCTGTGTAGCCTCAGACTGATTATAGTGCCCATTCAGACCCCATTCCACTGCCGAAAGCATCTAAATAGGCATGTGAGTGTCAGAACTGGACCACAGAGCAATGCAAGGAGGTTGTCTGGTCTGATGAATCACATTTTCTTTTAGATCTGGTGCCTGGGTCCATGTGTGTTGTTTACCAGGGGAAGTGATGGCAGCAGGATGCACTAAGGGAAGAAATCAAGCCTGCGGAGACAGTGTTCTGCTGGGTCACCTTTTGTCCTGGCATTCATGTGGATGTTCCTTTGACACGTATCACCTACGTAAAGAATGTTTCAGACCATATAAACCCCTTCATGATGTTCCTGGATGGCAGTGGTACCTTTAACCAGATAATGCACCCTGCCACACTACAAACTGCTCAGGAATGGTGTAAGGAACATGACAAACAAATCAAGGTGTTGCCTTGGCCTGTAAACATTCACAAGATCCCAATCCAATTGAGCAACTATGGGATGTGCTGGACCAACATATCCAAACCATCAAGGCCCCATCTTCCAACATGCAGGACTCAAAGGATCTGCTGCCTTGGTGTCAGACACCACAGGACACGTTTAAAGGTCTTGTGAAGGTCATGTCTCAATACATTAGAGCTGTTTTGGCAGCATGAGGGGTACCTGCATGATATTAGGCAGGTGGTTTTAGTGTTGTGACTGATCAGTGTAGCAAATTAGCTCAAAAGGGAATGTATATAAATAATTACAATTAATTATGATTAATTACAATTATTTATATCAGCTGCCAGTAGTAACTGTAGCAGAATTAAATTGCCATCATCTTATCTGTTAATCTAATCGTCCAGGGTACATTCAGTGTAAGTTCATATCAACTCTAAGAAAGGATATTTTCGTGGCCACAGAAAATAATTTCCTAAGTATTAATGCATTAGAGCATGTAGTAAGGATCAAAATCGTAAAGGGATATTAATTTGCAAGGCAGAATCAGAAACTCATGTAATTTGTGCACAAGAGTTTTATTAACGAAACACTAACACAAACTAGTCTAACAAACAAACAAACATACAGTCACTCATACATGGGGAGTTGAATGAGAGTTGATGGATGAAACCATCAGGAAACCAAAGAATGAAGCTATGAAAAGAGTCAGTTAACCACCTGAGTAAAACCATCAGCGCCGTTTATTACGGGGTCTATATCTTATACTAAACCTCTGTTTTGTTTAGTTAAATGTACAATACTTGCATTGCCTTGGTCGTTGACGAGTGTCCTGATGCAGTCTCGGATGAAAGTCTTGATGGTTTCAAGGTTTTGGACTTGCGATTACAGTCTTCTTGTTTTTTTTTTTGTTTTGTTTTTTTTTGTGAACAATTTTTATTTTATTTTATTTAAAAGGCAATCTCAAGTACTCAAGAAAAGAAACAAACAAAAAAAAAAAACATACATGAGTACAAAAACAACAATGGACCGCATGATTGTACGAGGAGAAAAGAGCAAACAACTGAAGCAGAAACAACATAATTATCAGTTAGGATCAGGGAGAATTACTTTTCACAAGATATGCACAGGCAATTCTGTCAGCATTATCACCATTTCTGTCTAAAATGGAAATATTTAAATTTCATCAAACAATTATCAAAACCTTTAGTTTTATTGTCAGTCGCAGCAAAAGAGACCACCTCGTAATATTTATTATTGCATCTATGAACATCATCCATCCACAAATGAGCTTTCTGGATCAAAGCAATGTCAACCTTTTTTCGTCACAGTAGTTGTAAAAAACTTGTACATCTATGGGGGCCATTTAAACCATTGACATTACAATTTATTATATTAAGATCAGTCATTACTATCAAACTAATAAGTGAACTGAACAAATGAGAGAAAGTTGTACTGCAAATGAATTAATTCAAGTCTGCCTTTAAAAATGAATTAACATAAAGAAAACCCACCCCATAAAACTTGGGGTGAAAACTCCAGGCTGCCGCCCTCCGCTGTCTTAATCAGTGACAGTAACATGGCAGCCAGTACCATTCTTTAGAACACCGCCATTAGCCCTATTATAAGAGAACAGAATAACTTTGAGTGATAAAGTGGGGTTAAAAAAAAAGAGTATGTGTACTTTCCATAACGAGGAAACAAACATAAATAATTGTATCATGTACAGTGAAAACTGTACATTAGTGATAACAAGTTTCCTAGTTTACATGAAGAACTGCCAGTAGTCGATTGATACATGAAGTTCTAGATCAGTAAATCAGAAGTTGAGTCACTCTGTATTATCTAACCCTTATGCCACGTCCATCCCAGGAGAATGAGGAGCAGGAATGGAGCTTAGGAATTGACTCGCTTCGTCCGGCGCATTAGTTTGGTCTCGCCGTGTTTCATGACGATCTTCAGCGTAGCAGGATGCTGAAGAAAGGTCTGCAGACCTGCCTCTTTCAATTCCTTCCGTATTGCACTGAAGGAGCTCTGCTTCTTTGCCGTCGCGTGAGAGAAGTCGTGGGAAGAAGCTCAACATCGCACCATCACCCGCTTTCACAGAACCACGGTGTCTTGCTTCATTAAGGATCAAAGTCCTGTCGTTGTAGCGTAACAGATTGAAGAGAAACACGGTTTGGAGTGATCCGTTGAAGCTCTGGAGTAAACTCGTGCGCGCGTTCAATCTCGATATCTCTGCCCGCAAGTGATGGGATCCAGATCAGCAGTGACCGTTTCAGAAAGCCAGTCGGGTCATCCTTCTCGGCTCCTTCAGGTAGTCCCAGCAGGTGGAGATTACTGCGTCTGCTGCGGTCTTGTAAATCAGTCACCTGCTGCTCGAGGGCATCCAGACGGCCAGTGTGTTCGCCAATCACTTTTTTCTGCTCTCTCTGTTCCCCGATTAAAAAGTCAACTTTAGAGCATATATTCTGGATTGTAGTTATGTCAGAGGTTAATTCGGTGCGCATTGGTGCTATTAAGCCTTCAAAATGTCCTCAAATCGCTTTATAGTGACCGCCATATTGTCTTCAATGTCGGCTCGGCCCACCGCAGCTGCTGGTTTTGTTTTCTTCTTAATTGGCGAGGATGATGGTGAAAGATAAGCGAGTTTCCGAATGTGTGACATCTCCAGACCAACGACAAACAAAAAAACTACCCCAAATGTAAAAAAAGACGACGAACAACAGTAGCGCTTGGCTCATGAAAGCGTCACGTGATCCCCCCCGTTCTTCCTGGTTTGAAGAGTGATGAATTCCAAAGATGTTCTGACTCGATGGTGATTGTGAGTTTCTTCCCTGGTGAAAAGTGAAGAAGAGTTAAGAGACATCAGCTGAGAGCCGAGGATCTTTGGTTGAATGGAAAGACAAGGCCGCAAGGCCTGGCACAAAAACTTAAGGGTCCAGAAGAGTTCTAGCTTACATCCTCATCTTCTCAGAATCGAAAAGATCCGCAGACTGGCGAGGCGGGTCACTGATATGAGAGCTTTATATGATATAGAGGTCACACCTCTGGGGAGTCAAAGAGCCAATGGTGACTTTAACTTTTGGAGGGAAAGTTTACGACTCTTTGTCTCTGAACATGGTAATTTGCATATGTAATTCGCCTGGGGTTAATGCAAAAACTACTAAAGATTCTAAGGACACTAATATGTTGTATAGGTATCAACATGTAATATTCACTCTCGATTAGATCATCCAAAGATGAATTCATAGATACTAAACATGGCATAGGAAAGGTTACATGAACGAATGGTTCTATCATAAGCATGCATAAAACAGTATACAATAGAAAAGACAATATACAAGAACCGTAATAATATATACAATGACCTGAGGAAATGTGATAGGAAGGTCAAAGAAAAATCTGTCTATGAATTAATGAAAAAAGTTGTTTCCTATAGCAGTATTTGTCTGTTTTAGAGAGAATTTAGTAGGGGGAAGATTCTCTCTACATACTTTTAGGTCGTAAAGTTTATCTGACGTGGGTGAGGTGTTCTGGTTACCATGGTACCTGGTTACCAGCAGTAATTTTAAATGTATTCTTCGAGTCATCATTTGATCTGACTGCTAAATGTGAAGTCATTTTTACATAAACTAGACCATAAAAATGCAAAACAAACATTTGTATTGCTAAGATGAAAAATGGATGCAACTTGCTGAACTAAACCAAGGGGTCAAATATTTGCCTGGTTAGCATTGTAGAATATCAGAGACTGAATCAGACAAATTTAAGATGCATCAGAACATTGAAACCTGAGGAGCTGGGATTCAGAGATGCCCCACGAAAACAGGGCAACGTCGTAAATCAGATTCCTAGCTCCATCTAGTCTGAAGCAAGCAAACTAACCAGCAAGCCTCTTTCACAGAACAGTTTACAACCTTGAGACAAAATAACACTTATTGATAATTCAAATTCTGGAAAAAGACTGTCAAATTTGGGGCAAGTAATCAAGACTTGTGGTCAAAGAGAGGGCCATCACATGGGTTCCAAGCTGGAAAACCACGAGCTACAGACTTGCTTAGATTGGCTACCCCCACGCATAGAAGACAAAGAACCCAACTGAAATTCCTTGGTTCACAAATACTGTCTGCTTCCATATGTACCTAAAATCATCTTAAAACTTTCATTTTCAATTTTTAATGAAACTAATCATTTCTATGCATAACTGCATATTATGTATGTAACCCACACATTTGATTATCCTTGTTTTAATCACTCATTGTGTATGTCTTGCTTTTAATAAGTATTGAATAGCTTAAGCCTTAAAGGGTAATATTCATATTTGGTATGTATGAGTTTGAAAATTCATGCTTTAAATGTTTCTTCCAATCAATTCTTTGTCAAATGCATCATAGTCATGATATTTCATGATATTAGATCTTTTACTATAGTTTCCAATTATCAGAATAGTTGCTTGTGAAGGTCTTGGGACTGTGCACATTTTTGCGGTCCCATCATGGCTTCGTGTGGCTCTAATGTAATTAGTCACATGGCATTTATGGCTCAAGGTGATTGACTCAGAATAACCTGGCAGCAGAACTATGAGCTCATGAGCTGTCATGAACAAAGATGGCTGATTTCAGATTTTATACTGCGGTTTCACTGAAATCATTGAAAAGTTGTGAAAATGATGACAACGTCCACATGCTCATTACGTTTTCACTCTAGGCATGTGTGAGGAATGAGATTAATGTGTGCCAACAAGTAGATTTCTCCAGTTATTATATCATAGACATCTTTAAGCCTGGTACACACCAAGCCGACGGTCGGCCGTCTGGCAGTTTTTGTTCGTTGCCGACTAAGTTTTCTCAGTGTGTTCCGCGCCGTCTGCTTTTTTTCGGCCGATTCGTCATGTTGAATCGGCGTCGGAGCTCGTCAGTCAGTCGGGCTATCTGATCATTCTGATTGGCTGTTCACCTGGCGAACCAGTGCACGAGAAAGGCACAGAACGGACGTGCTACTTGGCCGTCGGCCGTTTGTTCAGTTCACTTAATATATATATTGGTTAAGTTCCCCAGTAATTCACCTTTGTTGCTTTAACTAAGTTATGTGTGCTGTCCCCTTTAAGAGTTTGTGCATGCGCTAGAGCAGGGGTGTCAAACTCAGCTCCTGGAGGGCCGCAACCCTGCAGAGTTTAGTTCCAACCCTGCTCCAACTCACATGCCATGTAGTTTTCAAATAAGCCTTAATGACTCGATTAGCTGGATCAGGTGTGTTTAATTAGGGTTGCATCTAAACTGTGCAGGGCTTTGGCCCTCCAGGAACTGAGTTTGACACCCCTGCGCTAGAGGGAAGTGCACGTCAGACTGGAAGAGAGCGAAGTTAAAAACGGGAGTTACACAGAGGAAGAGATAGTTGATAAAACTGTTAAAGAGAGGACATTTCCAGCTTTATATGAACTTGTGAGTGTGTGATGACTACAGTTGTGTGATTTTGAGTGAATGGTTTAATTTGCCGATCATACAAGCATTGTGTTCCTGCACATGAGAGATCGCCCGTGGGAGAGGGGAATTCAGATCACATTGACGGAGATTGAGCGCGAGTTAACCTAAAATATGTTGTAAGAGTTGTTAAAGTGTTAAATAACTCTGTTCATTTCATATATTAACTGAACATGCAGTAACTCTTGTCCTTTATACTGTGTTAGAGGGGAGAGAAATAATACGTGAGATCACACAAGTGCCAATTACCACGTGAGCTTTTCTGTGTGCTTAATAAGAGTGAGTTTTATAAGAGTGAGTTTTGATCGTTTAATTCTAAAGTGTTTCCGTATATTGCATGAAAAGGATTGTACCATGTGTAAAGTGTGTACAGTTATCTTTAGTCTATTTACCGATTAATATGCTCAAAAGAAGATAAACCTGTGAACTGTGTATAAAGTAGGTGATGCATTCATGTGGTGAAATGTGCTGATTGCTCATTCTGTGTTCTGTTTGTTTGTCTTTGTTTTCATTTCTCTGTTTTGTACAATTTTTCTAATCTAATTGGATTAGAATCCCAAATCTTTTCCCCCAACAAAACATTAATGCTGAGTCCCTTTTTTAGGCTCAGTCAAGAATAAACGAATCCTTTTGCTAGATGTCTTGGCTTTATCTTTTCCCTTAACATATAAGGACGTCAAGCCGGCCACATATATATATATATATATATATATATATATATATATACACACATATACACACATACATGATTTTATTTTGACATGACAGAGAACATTGGTGATTCTGGGAAAGTTGTGATGAACAGTGCTGTATGGAGGGGCCCACAACAGCAGAGGGAGACAGAGTAATTTGTGTTGTTATCTCTCTCTTTAAGGACATAGTTAATAAAATTAGCTCCCTTTCATGTTATTGAATCAACTATAATGAATTACACAAAGGGGCATTTTCAACTGGTGCAGAAGGTCCAAATGTATACTTGTTCACAGTCAGCTCTGGCAGTTTTTCTCAATTGCTCACACACTCTAAACTCATTCTGCCAAACAAACCATAATTTCCTTTTCTAACACCAGGACTAATTTCTCAAAACTATAAAACACTATTCCTGATTAAGTCAAACTGCAAGGTTTTTATTTGTATTTTTTATTTAATTATAATTACACATTCAGCATGTTACACCATGTGCTATTGTAGAAAGCTCTAGCATTCATTAATCATTACGCCATCACAATTCTCACCATGGGAACGCCAGAAAAGCTCAATTTTTCACACACCAGTCAGAACCTCAAGATTTAGTGTCACAGGTGAGTTCTTGGAATTACACAAACAATGGAAAATATGCTCAAGGGAGAGGAGGCGGGTGAGCGGTAGGAAAGGCAATGAGAACATTTTGTCTCTGATAAGATTTGTGCTAGTTGACCATGTCTTTCTCTGTGTAAGATTGCAAGGTATATGACAGAAATCTGAATGAGCAGGAAATAATTTGGCAAGTAATAGAGGTTGCTCAGAAGAATGTTACATTGGAGTCTTGCTGAAGTTTATAAGGCCTAGAGGGGCTACTTCCCGCCGCTGCTACAGTGCTGTAACATTGACTGTGGTGTAGATGAGATTCTCTGATGTGGCACAGACAAAATGCTGATTCGGGATAACTGAGATGTCACATTCTTATACAGTCTTATTTTTTTTTTTTCTCATGCTGCATTTTTATGAGTAATATTTTTAAGCAATACTTTAACACTTTATGATAAAAGTTTGTTTTATTTCAGTGTGTGTAGTGTGTGTGGATGGCTTTGTGAGCCTTTTGAAGGTAAAATTTCATTTAGATGAAATACAACTACATAAAATACAAAACAATCTGTGAATGGTGTGCTTGGGCCTCTTTTTAAGTAAGAGGATCTGGTCCAGCATAAACCGCAAAGTAGATTAGACGTCAACAGTGTTTATTAATTACATTAATATTACTCTGCACATAATAAATGCTCTGTACATTTTTTTTAATAATAAAAAAAATTGCTACTTTGGAATGTCAAATTTCCTTTAAAAAAATATTTCTACTATTGCACCAGATACTCATATATTATGCATGGTGTATCTAGTGGGTTATGTGAATGTACTTTTGTATTTTTATTTACTTATGGTATGCTCACTGTCACATTATTTTGAGCCAAGCACCATGTGTAGGCACCAGCATGTGGTGTGTATTTCTTTTTAATTTCTTGTCTGGCTTAGAGTCTATGGTAATAATTTGCCAGACTGAATGTGAGGATGTATTTTCGCAATAGTTTGGCGTATTTACAGAGAACTTAGTGGGCACAAAGCAGAAATTGCGACTATCTTATGAATGAGTAAAAATGTAAGTCTTTTTATCCATCTTGAATAGATTGGATTGTTGAATTTCTGTGACTGACAGATTGTTGGAGGGAAGAGAATATTGTCGTGAGTAAAGACAACATTACTGGGGAGAGGGGTTAGGAAGTTAATGTTTTTGATTAACGTATAGGGTACATGCATTAAAAAAAAAATAAAGGTCCATTTTTATTTCATAGTGACTTTAAGTGCCATTAATGTGTCATTACATTATCCTTACATTATCATATCACTGTAGCAGTGCCACCTTTTAATTTTAGTAAATGAAGTGTAATAAATTCTATGCTATGACCAAACAATGAACGAATATGCTTACAATGACATTGGTAATTGCTGCTATATTTATCAGTATTAGTCACCATTGATGTCTTGGCCCTTCCTTGTGTCACCTATACAGTTTGGTTTAAAGAGGGTCTAAAATCACAAATGCTTAGTCCTCAAAAACAAACAGGGGTACCAAAATACAATGTCATTTTTAATTAGTGGTGAGCTGAGAGGTTTCAGTAGTGAGTGCAATATGGCACTGTGGAAGTTTCTAGGGCAAGCAAGTGAAGCCAGTTATAGTGGCCAGTCTGGTGCAGGAACAGTTGTTGGCATGTGAGTGTTGGTGCTGTTCCAGAGCACCGAAGATAACAGTTGCTGACTGTGAGAGAAACATTCTGCTCCAGAAGTGATATTTGCACCCTCAAGAAGCTGTTACTATTAAAACATGTTTTTAGACATTAAAAATTTAACTATTGTGCTTTTTTGAATTTTAACTCTATTTACAAAGATGAAAAACAATTACTGAGGCAAATTTAGAAGACTGGCAGGTGGAGGAATGATATCATGGTCATTAGGGAAACCATCAGATGGGAGGTCAGTAGAACACTCCATTGAGTCTGGTTTGATCTTGACCTAGCAATGCTTTCAACCAAAAAGAGTCGCTGGCTTATCATCTCACTTTTGAGAGGATCTTCTAGACACAGTTCACTTACATGGAAATATAGGAAACTGTCAGCCTATTGACCTTTTTCCATCACCTTGAAGAAATATTTCTTCCAAACATTTAGCATTTTGTTATTACCTCAGCCTCACGTTGTCCCAAACTTCCATGCTATACACAAAATGTTAAACACATGTGTCAATAACAAATGTCAATTGCCAAAAAACTGTTTAGATTTTTGGTAAACTATTCTTCAGCAAATTGTAGTCAGGGTTTTTTTTTTATTATGAATGTATATTATGTTTGTTTCAGCCTGCCTCTGACCGCTGCCTCTTGTTGAATAGATGTTGGCCGTATGGAGTAGATGCAATGGCGAGGTACATATAGCACATAAAAATGTAAAGCAGAGATGCTGCATAGCTTTCTGTGGTTGAGGGAAACAAGTTGTCTTGATTACATTAAGCCAAGGAGTGTGAGGGATGGATGCTGGCTCATCTCAAGATATCGGATTACCTGTGATAGACTACTTGAATGAAATGGCAAAGGCCCTGTTGTGGACTTGAAAGTGTTATGGCATGCTGTCAGGCAGGCCAGCACAATCAATTCACTATTTGTCCAGGAACGATATTGACCTGATTCCCGTAACAGGGTGGTTCTAGATAAAAGCAACTAATGTTTTGAATATTCTTTAAAGGGTTGTCTTATTAGTATTGCACACAAAACAGAAATGTGCTGTCAAATATTCCAATTATTTCTTAACTGATTGGCCACTATGCAAAACTGCTTGGTCTAAGTGTGGGCAGGTTATATACTTCAGCTGGGAAGTATAAGTTCCAAAGAAATTGGAAGCTATTTTTATTGTTTTTAGTGTTCAGGCAGCATATATAATAACACAAATACATCTAGACTTTAGTGCCTTCAGTGCAATTTAGTGCCTTTTTTGCGAGCAGTAAACATAATGCTGTGATAGATCTTAAATTGTGCATGATTCTCCATAAAATGTGTTGTTATTATGCATTTGTGTGTGTTTTTTCTGTATATTGTCAGTGTTTTGTGCCCGTACTCTATGCTCTTTCTTGACAAAATTAATTAAAATATGAACATAACCCACAGACATCTATAGCAATGAATCCCCCATGTCAATTACTTTATTGCCCTTCATGATGACTCCTTGTGATAGATCTTAAATTGGGCATGATACTCCATAAAAATGAAGCATTATAAGCCTTGAAAATGCTCTCTTGTGTGACTGTATCAAAATAGGTGAAATATAACAGCAACACACATTTTATTAAACGGTTTAGGCAGAGGTTGCAGGTGTTACATGTGAACATTATGTGAAAGTAAGGCAATTTGAAAGGCTGCAGGAGTAAAGTGAATACATAAGTGAAAGATTGCATGAAAATAAAGATGACAAGAGTAGATTTACTGAATGGTGCATAAATTATGTATGGCCACACAACAGATGCTTTGCAACAGTCCAGTAACTCCAGGTTCTCTGTAATTTTTGCCATTGTGAACTCTTCCTTTTATGTAATGACTAAATATTGTAGCACGATGCAACGGCTTTGAAGTATTTCTAAAGCATTTACTCGGATTGCTTTTGCAATGCTGCAATATGTAGGCAATATTCTACATATGGTAATGTGATTTCAGCAGCTCATACGTTTCTCTGTCTCATTGCGACTTTACCCTCAGCGTGACATATGCCCGTGGGGGCATCAGAAATTGCATGATGATCAGAAACGACAGATTAATGCAAATTCAAGTAGTCGTTCTGCTTAATATCCATTTAACGTATTGGAGGTCAAATGAGCCCTCAGCTGTGGTGATGACCCATACATATGGTTGTCACATCTTGATCTCCATATCAGACTCTGTCAGTGTGTCTTTTGAATCTCCATTAACAATCTCTCGAGATCTGTAAATTGCACAAAGAAAATTCTGATTTTATCATAAGGGCATAATCCTTTAAAAGAGAGACAACCACTTGTATCACTGAGGCATGTGGAAAAAGGAAAAGTTATCGTTAAAGACTGCAATTAACAAGGAGGACCCTTCTAAGATCAAAATCAGGTTTTCATTAAAAACCCCAGAAAAGGTATCCTCAAAACTGTTTCTCACTCGCACAATTGCGAAAAGTTCAGAGGTGGGAGATTTCAGAGGCGATTTCAATTTATTCTGTCCTTTCAATGACACATCCTGTGTCTCATTTTCCTTTCAAGCTGAGAGTTCCTGTGGTGATTTTCCGCTGCTTGTCCCAATTCCGTGTCCACTTTGCAAATCAGACTCCCTTCAGGTGCCCTGTGCTGTGTCTATTCTTCAGACTGGAGACCTCTGACAACAGATACAAGACCTGTTCGATGGCTTGGCAAGGTGCAAGAACAGAAGTCCAGCCGAGCAGCGATGCCTCTGGGCAAGCATCATCCACAACACACATTTAGCAACTTACAGTCCGAGACCTTTCTCTATTCTGTGCACTTGGGTCGAAGCATGATACCTCCATTATTATCTCGGCTAATCAGATTTCTGCCAGCATCACAGGGATTTGACAAATGGCCCTGTGCATCAGGCCCGACTCCCCATTTCCCCCTCTTCAGGCTCTTCCTGTAAATGTGCCCATTCTAAGTGTGATGTATAATGGTGCCCAGCGCTGTCAGACAGCTCTGAATGAGATTGTGTTTTCCTTTATTGTTCCTCTGCCTTTACTGAGGCAGTCAGATCTGAGGATGGACATGTCCATCGAGATGCCTCAATAAGCTGAATCTCCTGGCGAACAATCATGTTGTGCAGTGCTATTATGTCAGGGACAGGACTGACATGGAAAATAGAGAAAATTCCTCAGAAACACTGATGATTTCTCGATGCTGTTGCTTTATAGGTTGAAGTTTTAGAAAGTACTTACTGTCTGATAGGGGTGTCGCTTGACCCTTTGACTGGGGCAAGAACCCCTGTGAAATTCCCCAGTAAAAAATTACTGATAAATACTTGAAGAGATTACTGTTTACTGACCTGAGAGTGCTTTTTTATAAAATATTTTCTCAAAATGTTGGTATTGTGACAACATTACTGATGTAATTGGTCAAACAGGTTTGCTAAAAGGTCTAAAATTGTTCACTTTTCCAGTTGATGCATTCAGGCAGTTTACTCATGCACTGAATCATTTGCAGAGGTTTCTCACACCGAAATGGTAACAGGATACAAAAAGAGCGCTGAATGAGGTGGACCACAATCCAGGAAACAAAACTTTCTCATTTCTTCTATTGGTTGTAAATGATGAAGCAGCTCTTTATTGCACATGCAGCTTGTAAATGACTCAACTGCAGTCAATGACAATTTATATCCATAATAGTATCAGATAAAGAGTATGAAAATATAGGCATACATTTTTGATCGAGGACTTGTGCCCTACTAATGATGAAAGCTACAAACGGCCCTACTGTCTGAGCTAGCAGTAGTAAGATGAAGTACCTTACATGATATTGCATGTAATGAGCACAACTGTTAATAGCTTGGGTTCCACCTTTGCTTAGATTCCTTTTGTCGGGAAGATTTTTAACAAGTTGGATTCTTCACAATGCAGAGCTTGATGACTCCTGGAAATAAACCATCAATTTGCATTCAGTGAAACAAGGTGATGGATTAAAGTGCTAATGAGTTATTTATTACAGCCAAAATACTCAAATGACAAGAAACGCTTTCCAGATGACTATATTTGAATTCTCTAGGCTTATCTTCATCCTCCCATGGTCTCATGGAGTGAAACACCTAATTTGTTTTGACTCACTCAGTGCTGTCTTCCAGCTTGCCATGCTATTTGGCATCATGCTGTTTACTTCTGGAGGAGGGCATGGGTGAGTGGCTGCTGCTGCTTGACATATATTAGTCCTTTCCTCCTGAGGTTTGCATTGAGCTTTGATGGCTTGCTGTGCTCTCTCACAGTGAAGAGAGACTCCGAACATTTAGGCCTTTGTATATTTGCGGTCTTGTGTGGGTCACACTAAGTTGCACGTTGCCAGTTAATCATGACTACTTTGTCAGTAAAAGGCTATATACCTTGTCATGGGTCCTTCCCATTGAGGTTAATTATGTTGCAACTCAAGTCAATAAAAGGAAGAAATGTAATTTAGTAGCTGAATTTGATTCAGTACTTAAAGTGTCACGGAGGTCATTAGTTGTAAATTGTCTGACTCTGTACAGCTAAATGAGGTGCCTCAAAATGGATCTAACCTTAACCCCTAATCATAAACCAATAGAAAAGCAACAATGCAGATGTTCCTGCAGTAGAGTATGTACGGTACACTCTGTCAAGTATTGTTCCAAATTAATCTGTGACACGGTCAGGGAGCCACACCCAGTGTGCAGCTCAAGGGTCTTGTATCAGCCTGAAGAGGTTTATTGTACAGTAATGACCTGCTAACTGTACATTGTCCTGCTTGTTACGTGGCTGCTCACCAAATAAGTGGAAATGAAATATTGATCTTAAAATTTTGCCTCATTATCTTCCTCAGAAAAAAATACACCACTACAGTCTAGAAAACAACTGGCCTAGCAACAAGATGAACACTTGGAGTAATATTATAACTGAAGTCCTCTAAAGTCATTTTCACTACTGAGATACAAGATAGACACAGTTGCATTTGAAATGATAGAGCAAGTCTGTAATGTGATATGAGAAACATGAAAGTAGTGCCGGTTTTAGTTTCCAAAATGAGTGGTCTAATACAGAGTTGCCACTGACAATGAATATTAGGAAATATCTGACTGTTAAAGGCAAGTTTTCTGGATAGCTGTGTAATATTTACAAAAGCCAAATGCTACTATTGTATGTACTAGCATTTACAATCACCCCCAAAAAGGAAAGGTAATAGGCTATACATTATTATTTATCTTTCCATCTATGCAAATCTATTCCCCCGCAGGTTTAATAGTGCCCTAAACACACAGCATCTGTGACAGCTCTAGTTTTCATATGCCCCTTGGGTCTCGCACAAACCATCTCAGTCTTAAGCATACCAATTGGCCAACTTTAAAACTGTTTCCATTGTGCTCTGCCATGGGCATTTCTCTCTAGATATATCAACATGTCTTTATTTTATTCTATTAGTGCACTTAAAATCTGTTCAGGAGAAAATGACTAAGTTTAGCCAAAGGTGACCTGCATTGCTTTTATGTTAGTCTAGTCTTGTTTTCCCCTGACATGTTTCTCAAACGCACAGTGTATGTGCGGTTAAAAATATTAATGTTCTGCAACATTTAGCTGTCCTTAATGTAGACTTCTAGGCTGTTCAAGAGACTGGGAGATCTACTGGGGGCAGTTGGATCTAGGCCAGAGGAAAACAGCGATATCTAGCAACACGTCTTTTCATTGAAATGTAAATTTTGGCCTCTGGATCAACATTTCCAAATCCTGTCCTACATTTGCTTTTTAAAATCAAACCAACCAGAAGCCCCACTTACCTGTATCATCCATAAATTACCGGTGATGTAAGAAGCCGGGATGTTGGAGGCAACCTTTGTTTGGTGATACTGATATTGCAGTCTGTGTGTAATGAGGTCATTCATCGTCCTTTGATGCTGCAGAGCTGGGCGGCCTGGGAACAAAAGGTGGCTGGCGGCAAACCTGACTCATAATGACAGAACAGACAGAGTCGTCTCGGCTAATGGCAGCCTGTCATGATTCTGATGATTTCTGCAGCTCTATTTCACTGGTTTTGTCCCTGAGCAGTTTGTCTGCATGATGAAGTGCTGAATGCATTTCTGATGGATTGCATGTTGTTGTTTTGCTTTTTTACCAACCAGAATGTGAATGACTGAGTGTGACATATGCTAGAGCATCTCTTTTCTCTTCTGTAATTTTGTAGACACCACTGTTATTTTGTTCTGATTTCCTGAAATGAAATTCTAATGTAAAACGAAGCACGCCCGCCAGGCAAGCCGGAAGGTTTCTGGCAGTTTGAGACAACATTTATTGTTTTACTCATTTTTTACTCAAACCTTTCCATTTTTAATACTGTAACTGAAATATTACAGAGCCCCAGTTTGGTAGTAGATAGAGTAAGAGACACTTTAAGTATTTAAATGAAAGAATAATGTCTTTGTTGATTATATGACACTTTTGAGTGAAAATGTTTATAGATCACATACAGAATCTGTTCTCAAGTCAGGCTACTGAATAGTAAATCATCCGTCTGGCCTGAAGATCATGCTCACGGCTCCCACAAACTGTCAGGCATATGCTTCACTGGCCAAGGACTCAATTGGGTTATAACAACTGTTGTTGTGTTTGTCCAGTGGGATATGATGTCTTCAGAGAGTAGCCCTAGCGCTGCATACAACTTCATTATGGGCATAAATAAAGCCTGAAGAGCAGTACTTGTGACTCTCGGACAGTTGGACAAAAGAACAGAATTTGCTGCAGGTGTTGTTTAATAATTAATGGACTTGTGAAACTCCCTACAATTTGGAAGAGATTTTGCTGCGTGGTAAAAATCCATTGTTTTTATAAACACATGCCACACTGGGGTGTTAAAAGACTAAACACATGGAACCGGGGCAAAATGTGAGTCTGTGATCTGGCTAAATGTCTTGAATCCTAGGTGACACTTTACAGTTAAGTGTGTTGGTGTTAGTTAATGGGATAGTTCTCCCAAAAATGAAAATATTGTCATAATTTACTCACCCTCATGCCGTTTCAAACCTGTATGAGTTTCTTTATTATGCTGAACATAAAAGAAGATATTTTGAAGAATGCTGGTAATCAAACAGTTGATGGTCCCTTTTGACTTACATAGTATTTTTTGTTCCCCTACTATGGAAGTCAATGGAGACCAACAACTGTTTGGATCTTCAAAATATATTTTTTTGTGTTCAACATAAGAAAGAAACTTATAGGTTTGGAACGACATGAGGGTGAGTAAATTTTGACAAAATTTTGGGGTGAACTATTCCTGCATTATTTTTTTATTCATCTCGGTTAATGTTCATTTCAGGATTATTTAAATGAATAGTATTTAGTCTTATAAAAACATGAATTAATAATACTGTACATAAAAACACTTTGTTTTTAGTTCTTAATTCTTATGTGTTAATATATGGTTTTAATTAATCATCATATAATAATCATAATTTCTTCAGAACCATGATGATCCCACATGGCATGCTCCACTTGTAAAAGACACTGGGGAAAATACTTCATATTCACACCTATTTAGCTGGCACATACTCGATGTGTTTGTGCTTTATCAGCCTCAGGTACTGATAGAACTGTGTTAAGTATCTAGCGCTGATGACACATATACAGATTTTTGTAAGATATGAAGGTAGTGGATGCTTGTTTATATATCATGATATAAAATGGGTTTCCATTGTGTTTCTGAACTGTGGAAAGCTAAATATAGCATACGTAATGTTTTCATATGCTTGTCATCACCTGATGCCCCTGTAGACAGAGTCGATTTGTTTTATGATGGCGCTGGCTATTACATACACCGCAAGCATTATGTATTTTAAAATTAGATTGCCCTAATCCATGAAACAGCTGCTCTGAAAATAGGAATTCTTTGGAGCGCACGCAAAATAGAACAAATACGCCCAAAATGAACCCATAAGCATCATGAAGACTGTTTCTTAGAGACATCAAGAGGGAGAGAAATTGATTTCCTTTTCTTCAGCCAAGACTCATTAAAATAAATGGCAGGATCAAAAAGCCAAGTTTGATTAAAGCCAAACTTTGATGTAGTCATTTGCCACCTGTGGTTGTGTGTCCCTACCTGAGAGGTTCAGGAGACAATTGGGAGTGCGGCAAGGAAGATGGCATTTCCCTTTGAAGCACATCTGTACCGACTACATCCCCAAAGTAAGCCTATTTTCTTCCATCACTGTCACTGTCAGGTGTGAATACTTCAGGACATTTTCAGCTGCAGGACTTTTTTGTTCTTATTACCCATTTGCCGGTTTTACAGCATTCCAGGGACTCTCAGGAGAATGAGCTTATTCCTTAAATGTCAAAATGTCCTATGTCAAAATGGCCTCTACTGCACTACTGACATCCATAATGCCATTCATCTGATTTCTGTCCCCTGCATTATTTAAAAGAGAGGGACACTGAAAAATATTGCAGAAAAAAAGAGAGATTCTCAATGGTCTGCCTCTCCTGCAGAGCCACTCTGAAGTTAAACACGAGTTTTTAGGAGATCACAGTTGCAGCCATTAAATTAAGCTTTTAAATTAAAATATTTAATCTGTTCAAGAACAAACTGTGTATTGTAGCAGACCGGAGAACATTGCTTTTAGAGACACTTGCTATCGTTGTTAAGCACTTCACCTCAGGTGAACTTTTGCCAACATTTTAAAATGTGTTAAACTTCATCAACTGGATAAGGGAAATTTATATGCACAGACCCTCAACCCCTCAATTGAGGGAGTCTGCTCATATGTAGATTTCAGGCAGCTCCATGTACCACAATACACAGCACAATCACAGCAGATCACATTTCATTTAACACCACCCCATAACTCTTGTGTATGGTATATTAATTATTTTGAGATTTGACAACATAACACTTGTTAATATTTTATTTGTTTGTGCAGGTCACCATTGTATATATTTTATACAACAACCCAAGAATAGTATATATATATTTATATATGTGACCCTGAACCACAAAACCAGTCTTAAGTCGCTGGGGTATATTTGTAGCAATAGCCAAAAATACATTGTATGGGTCAAAATTATCAATTTTTCCTTTATGCCAAAAATCATTAGGATATTAAGTAAACATCATGTTCCATGAAGATATTTTGTAAATTTCCTGTCGTAAATATATTAAAATTAAATTGTTGATTAGTAATATGCATTGCTAAGAACTTCATTTGTACAGTTTTAAGGGCAATTTTCTCAGTATTTTGTGGTTTTTTGCACCCTCAGATTCCAGATTTTAAAATAGTTGTATCTCTGCCAAATATTGTCTTATCCTAACAAACCATACATCAATGGAAAGCTTATTTATTCAGTTTTCAGATGATGTATAACTCTCAGTTTTGAAAAATTGACACTTATGACTGGTTTTGTGGTCCAGGGTCATATATATATATATATATATATATATATATATATATATATATATATATATATATATATAAAATAAATACATTACATAAAATAAATACATTTTGGTGCTGGGTTGGGTCATGACTCGCTGTCAGATGTAAAAACTGGATCCTGCAGAAAAACCATTTGAGATCCACCACTGTGAGTCTTGCTGTTTTAGGGAATATGGAGCAAAACACATGATTCATCTTGCATTAAAGGTGTCATGAACTGCCTTTGTTTTTTTTGTACTGTTCTCTGAGGCCCACTTATAATGTTATCAAGATTTCTACATAAAAAAACATTATAATTTATAAGTAATATGCTATTTTATGTCCTGTTTTTGACCTCCCTCATCAGAACGCTCTGTTTGAATACCATGGTGGATTGTAGACTGGGAAATAAACGTCCACTGCTATGATTGGCTAACAGTTCCTATGTTTGACAGCCTACATCCTTCACAGATGGACGCTGCTGTGATTTAAAACGCATAAATACTCAGTACATATCAAACAATCTGCAATAACAGACAAAACCATAGTGACCACGTAATAAACAATTAACTCACACTTGGGTGGTGTGACACTGTCAGATCCAATATAGTTGGCAAAGCATGGTCTTTTACTTTCGGTCTTTCTAAAAAAACTATATCAAATTGTGCCTTGTTTGCAAACAAATCCGCAGTAAAATTAAGTGAACACAAGACCAAGTTTTTACTGATGTGGTCTGGCACTTCATTAAAAATAAACAAATCAAACAGCTTATTGTTTGGTTTCTGCATAGACCTGCATTTGCCACTCTTGTCATTTACCTACTACATGTGTGAATCGGTGGGTGGGGCTAAACATGTAGCGATTTAGAAGCAGGTGTTGATCTTCTGTGGAGGCTGTGTTTAGCCACACTAATACATCATAAAGTGGCACATTCCAAAACGTGTCATTTTGGCAGATTGGCTTCAATATAGGCAGATTTTAGACTAACAAGAAAGTTTTGAGTTCTTAAACTTTCAGGATGCTTTTATAGTACAATGATATGGAAGCCCATTTCCAAAAAAAAAAAAATACTTTTTAATATAACTTTTTAACTCGCAATTCTGACTTTTTTTCTCACAATTGTGAAAAATTAAGTCAGAATTGCGAGATATATGCTGCCAATTCTGAATTTTTTTTTTCTCAGAATTGCATTATATAAATTCGCATTTGCGAGTTATAAAGGGGAAGTCGTGGCCTAATGGTTAGAGAGTCGGACTTGTAATCCAAAGGTTGCGGGTTCGAGTCTCGGGCCGGCAGTAGGGTGACCACCTCGCAATAGATCTGTTGCGGGACAGTAGATGTGATTTTGCGGGACAATGCGGGACACGTGTGAGACAGATACATTTACTACTGTTATGTTGTTTAAATACTGATTTACATTACATCCGTTGTCTTGTGCGCCGATTTATGTTTCTGTCGATGGATGCCCATTGCCCACACTCCAGGTTGCGCTTCTGGCAACATTAAATCCAGGAGAGAGTATAAATTTTGAGCTTGCACACGTAGCCCTAATGGCTGATCGAGAGAGAGCGCGCATCTGTTTTGTGTGAGAATGATGAGAAAGAGAGTGCATTTGTTGCATTCTCGCATTACAATAATGCGCTCTGCACACTTGTCATTAAAATAACGCCATAGAAACCGTCTCAAATGAACTATTAAAATGAGAAGAAAGTCGTGTCTGAAAGCTGCAACCGTTTTTTTTTTTGGGGGGGGGGGGGGGGGGGGCGGGGTTTCAATGAAAGGAGAATATCGTGTTTTTCCGTGTGCGCTCCACCATTTCCGTCGGTGGTGCTTGAGCGCTTGATGAGGTCCGCACATCCTTTGTGCCGTCCACGCAGTCGTCATCTGCGGAAAACTCCCTGTCTACGACTGCGTGGGTTGGTTATTTTCTTAGCTAGAACATGACGACTGCGCAAATGGGGTTTTAAATGCCAGTCAGTTTTTAATGTATTTCTTATTTTGGTATTTCAGTTTCTGGGACGAAAAAAAAAAACATACAGAATACATAATTGAAATGCGGGACGCACCTTACGTCTTGCAGGATGCGGGACAAAGCTCCCAATTTCGGGACTGTCCCGCAAAATGCGGGACGGGTGGTCACCCTAGCTGGCAGGGATTGTAGGTGGGGGGAGTGAATGTTCAGCGCTCTCTCCACCCTCAACACCACGACTGAGGTGCCTTGAGCAAGGCACCGAACCCCCAACTGCTCCCTGGGCGCCGCAGCATAAATGGCTGCCCACTGCTCCGGGTGTGTGTTCACGTTGTGTGTGTGTTCACTGCTGTGTGTGTGCACTTTGGATGGGTTAAATGCAGAGCACGAATTCCGAGTATGGGTCACCATACTTGGCTGTATGTCACTTTCACTTCACTTTAAAGTCAGAATTTCGAGATATAAACAATTCTGAGAACATATCAGTCTTTTTTCTCCTCAGAACTGGATTTTATAACTAAGTATTCTGACTTTACTAACTCGCAATACTAACTCGCAATTGCGAGGAAAAAAAGTCAGAATTGCGCAATTCTGACTTTATTTCTCGCAATTCTGACTTTATAACTCGTAATTATGAGTTTAAATCTCACAATTCAGAGAAAAAAGTCAGCATTGCGAGTTTATATGATGCAATTCTGAGATGTAAACTCGCAATTGTGAGACAAAAAGTCGCAATTACCTTTTTTATTTTTTCATGGTGGAAACGGGCTTCTATACAGTGAACTCTTGTGTATCAAAAGATCAAGGGGATTTTGATTCCTCAGTTCATGACCCCTTTAAAGGGTGTATAATGTTTTGTCAGATTAATGCTCTCCCTTCCGCTTATTACTCTCTTGCATCTAGCAAATCATGGTTCAAAAGCTATTCAGTAAGTTCCGTCGGAACTTCCTGCTCTAAATAGAAAACATAACACAGGGGCTCTTGAGACTTTCAGCATGTCTTGCCAGGTCAAATCAGGTTATTTCTCTGAACTAATTGTATAAAAAAGCATAAAGCAGAAATGGAGGTAGTTATACATAAGTCTACTTACACTTAAATCATTATTAAAATTTTGCTCTACAGCTTGCAGCATCGCACCCACAAAGTACTAATGATTTTGTGGTATGATTATCTGAATTTCATTCTTTTTATACTCTTTTATTGTCTGTCTGCTTGAAAAACAGCTTGCTCAGAGGATTCATGAAAAAAGCCACTTTGGAAGTGCCATTGATGTAATGCACAGCTCTGAAATATGTAGTGATAATTCTATCACAAGAACCTCGACTGGTGTCATATACCACACAACAGCTCATCTAATAAGTCACACCATCGCCAGCTCTGCGTTGGTGTTCCATGGGAAGATTAGAGCGTTAACAAAACGTCACACAATGGATCACACGCACACACACTCCCTCTCCCACATCGTGCCTTGATCTGGTTGTACTGTGCCGAGAAAAATCCCTCACACACGTAGGGTCGGTTCTGCTGCTCTCCGTCGTCTTCTGCCCTCTCACTCAGAGGAATATCGAGGCACCTCTTCAGTCTGTTTGTGCAGCTTAACAACCCCTGCGCCTCATGCTCCACATCATCCTTCCCCTCCACCCCCATCAAATCTACATTTGATTATCCCCCCCTAGGTAATATCGCTCGTCTCTCTACCTGCCGCGCCACCGCTTCTCGCTTATTGTTTAGTATAATGGTGTGGGGACTTAAAAGGGTTTACACCTGATTATATCCCACAGGGCAAATCCCCCATAGACTGACCTTGCAGTTCACTATTGCGATTGACTAAGCAGACTTAGCCCATTCGGCCAAATTCCTCATCTCTCTCTCTCTCTCTCTCTCTCTCTCTCTCTCTCCGTTTTGTGTCTCCGGCTCTCGCTCACTCTCTCTCATTGGCTGTTGTTTATCCACCCTGCCTGTTTACCTCCATGAGTCATCCATTTGTCACATTGCAGCTCCCGGTTGCTTTTGACGAACGCTGCCTTTTGCATAAAAGCCCGACATTAATTGCTGTGCTCTGACAGGATGACGGAGAGGTAGAGACAGGTTTCACAAAGGTATACTCAAATTTCTGGGACAACCCCCCACCTCCCATGCCGGCATCCCTCTGTCCCTGCTCCTGTTTCTCGCTGCAGTCGGTCTGATGAACAGCAGAATTGAATTTCATTAGTTACATTGTCCCTGTTTTGAGCTTTGTGCCGCTTCTCTTTTCCTCCCCCGTCCTTCTCACTTCTTATCCCTCTCTGCCTGCCAGTCTTAGGCTTTCTCTCCCCCTCCCTCGCTCCCTCCGTCTCCTCCATCTCTCCATCTCAATGCGCCACAGCTCCTCCCTCCACCTTGCACAGAGTCGACTCCTCCCTCTCCATCTTTCTTCCCTCACTCGCGCTCCCGCTCTCGCTCTGCTGGGTATGGCATGTATGTGAGCGGGTGCACTCCTGTTTACATGCATGCCTGCATCTGGGACAGACTCTCATGCATTCTGCGGACTGTAGCTGCTTGTGCTCCACACTTTTGAGAAATTTCTGGACCCCTTGCTTGCTTTGAGGAATTGTGTGGCGTTTTTGTTTTCCCTCTCACTCATGAAATTCTTCAAAGGCCTCCTGTGTGCCACCCTGCCACTCTGGAGCGATTCGGATCTAAGCTGCACTCCGGCAGAATGGAATTGCCAAATTTAGACTCCACCGCATGACGTTTCTGGTAAGAGTAGTTTGCGTTCAGTGCCAGATAAGCGTTTTGAGAACTCTGAGATTCTGCAAAGGTCTGAAGGGGGGGAGAGACGAGACTGGGATTTTCAGGGGTAAATGTGTCCGAGAGGGATAGGGCACAGGCTCAGGAGGGAAAGATGCTGAATAATGCTTCTGAACTGGACACGATACCTAATACTGTGGACTGTCATTGCACAGGGAGGGGGTCATTACAAATTAATATCTTGCTGTGTGTGGCTTTCATGCATGTTTTCACCTGCACTATGTTTCTAAAAAAAAAAAAAAAAAGAAAGAATTTTACCCCCACCCTCCTTCTCTTCTGTTCTGTTCTGAGTATTTTTCTATGGCCAGGTTAGGAAACATGCTGTCTATGGTGCAGGTTTGAATATCGGCGAGACTTCTGAGTGTATTTTTGGTGCTATTGTCATGGTTTATTGCTCAAGGCTTTTTAAAATTTTTGCAGGATGCATTATGGAAGAAAATAATGTATTGCTTTTGACGCGTTTGAGTCTTTAATTCACAGTCCTCATTATGGTGTCTGTTTTCTCTGCTTTTTTCCCCCTCTCTCTCTCCCTCTCTCTCTCTCACTCACACACACACACACACTCACTCATTTTCTCTCTTTCTTGCTCTCTTTTTCCTCTCTCCCTGTTTTACTGCTTGGAAGCAACTTCCTCTGCAACTAATGTGGCGTTTAAAGGAATAACAACATTACACTTCATTTCTTAATCTTGGCAGGCTGTCAAAAATACATTAAGAGGAGTCTTACTGGATACATCAAAGATTCATGCTATCTCAGTGTTCTCAATGGTACATCCTTTACAGCTGTCAGATCCATAGTTTCTTATGAAAAGGTGCATTGTCAGTACACATCTATTAAATCAAGATTCTTTTTCTTTTCACCATCATATATACACAGACCAAAAATATTCACATGAGGTGTGAGCTAATTCTCAGATTCAAATCCAAGACACCATGTGCTCTGCAAAAACCTCCTTCTGCTGTTTTTTTTCCTCCTGAACACAGGGTTATCCATCAAAACACAATGTATCTGCAATATGCATATAGGATTGTGTTGGGTAGGAAGATGGGAACATGAAACAACTGCATGGCAACAGTATCCTGGCCACATTCTGAAGATGATGTAGCTGCCAGCGGAGAAATCCAGGCCAAAACGCAAGAGCCGTGGCTGAAAATCTAGCACCAAATTGTGATACAAATAAAACAGCCTATAAATTGAGATATGGTTCGGTATGCTGACGATTGTGTTAAAAGGCAATCTCCTCATTGAGCAGATTCTCAGCTGGTGGTAATAGCCATTATGATAATGCTGCAGTCCGATAACAAACAGCAGATGAATCAAGATAAGGCAGTGCTACAGGAGAACTGCATCACCTGACGCTCGTGTGCTGTGCGTTCACACATAGATTAGAGCCTGTGCCTGTCAGACCTCATGTTTTCACAGCTTTTGTGAATGATGCAGCCTGAGCACAAAAAAGAGACCAAATCCCAAAAATCATTGAAATTCAGATCCTTTCCGATTGCGAACCCGCCACATTCCTCTCTGCCTCCCTATTCATTCTCTTCTATTCGCTTTTTTAAGTAGTCAGCGAGGTCCTGCTTTCAGCCGCGGTGACATAGATAGACCAGGCGTGCATTTGTCCTCATTGTGGAGGGTTGTGAGAATCGGACGCCATCAGCGCAGCGGCTCATTTCTGTCACACAAAATGAGGGACTATTGAAATGGGCTGTACATAGCGGGAAAGCCAGTGAGGGGCTGCTGTGAGAGGCGACCAAGTGGCATATCAGACAGCGTACACTCACTCCAGCCTCCCACAAATGTATTCAGAAGGTCACAGAGTCACTTCACTGCAGCAGACTCTCCCATTAAAATTTAATCATAACAGCTTTATGTAAAAAGTAAAAAATATTAGACCGGGCCTATTCCTTACTTTCTTGCTACCCTGTATCTAACGGTTACGTGAATGAAAATGATGTTTACGTATTTGAAGTGACGCTTTCTGTCGTTTCGGAGAACTTGGCGTCGTATCTCCACCGATCATCTGGATGGCTAAATTTGCACCTCGTGAAAGATGAGAGGAAGATATCATTGATTATATCAGTCAGACTAATCAAATTATTAGCCTCGGATGGAGTGCTGGTCAGAGGAACAATGCTAGCATAATTCAAGAAGCTCGAGAGTGATTATCCCATGGCTAATTTCGTGAGATAAGCTCCTTCCTAATAGAACTATTGATAAAGAACTCCAAGGAGCTCGGTTTGAGCTAGATTGCTTTTGGGATTACGGTCATCCTATATTCTCTCCACATTTTCTCTCTTCTTTTGTTTCAATTAAACCCAAAACAAAGAGCCCTGTGTTTAAAAGAGGAAGAGCGGTTGGCGTAATTACCAGCTTTGCCTGCTGGTATCGGTGAATTTAAAGTGAATCTCAAGAGCATTGAGGAATGAAAAACACTTTATGGAATTATTATTAACCGTTGCCAGAAAGCTGAGGGGAGGATTGACATGGGACTGGGCCCAATTAGACTTTGCGCCATGACAAGGAACCTGACAGCAGCCATAGCTTTGCAAATTTAGCCAGACCATGGGCTGAAATAACCTATAATGCTTCAGATGGCTGATGGGTGGGCACATGCTTGATACCGCTTACAAGGAATGAATGTGTTTTATTGTCAAGAGTAAGAGATAGAAATGCAGTGCATCTGTTTCATTTCCAGCCCTTGAAGGATGCTTATTTAAACAGCAAGCATCACGTATTGCTCCATCGGCAGTTAGTCAGAACAGGCCAATATTCGGGTGACAGGTCGTAACTAATTTCAGCCTCAACCATGCTTGGAGTTGAAACATTCATGTCGTTTACTCAATTTATGATAGCATGAAACTTCCAGGCCACCAGTCAGCACAAAGAAGGGTGTTGCTCCTGATCCTTTTTTTATGACGATTTTCATTTTCTCTTTGGATTTAAATGCTTTTAGAGAACAAGTGTGGCAAGCTGTGAGGGGAAATCATGGGGAATATGTATTCAGATAAAAAAGACATGCTATAGTCTTGTTTCAGCATGCTACTCTCAATTCCATATAGTGTCCATATAATACTCCTCTTCAAGCAAAAGCCTCACTTTGACAGTTTAGTCATAGCTTTTGTTTGAATGGTATACATTTTAGCGCAGTGCTTGACATTTTCACTTCGATAAGTCTAGAGTTCCCTATGTTTTGACATCAAGGTTCATGTTAGTTTTTCCTTTAGTGGAATGTAGCTTTCCAAACCTTGGGCTTTGATCTAAATCTTACTGTCATCAAAAACAAGATCAAAAGAGAGGAGTCAAATGGAAGTAAACAGTTGGAAGATACGTCTCTGCTCTGAATGCTGCATCCGTAGACTTAAAACCCAAGCTGATTTGGTATACAAAGTTGTTTGTGTGGGGTAGGAAGAAGACAAATGTATGGGGCAAGCAGGGCTGATTATTGATTTGGCTCAGGTCCTCACTGATTAACTGCTGTTGTAAATACCGATAAAGACACCTGCTTATGTTGTGATGAATGGTAGCAACTTGATTTGCCACCCACAACTTGGGCGGCCTTTACACTATTTTCAATGACCTAGCATCCAGATATATTTGTAAACAGACTATCTCATTTTCACTCCGCTTTGCTTATCGGTTGTACCTATAGCAATTACTGATCAACATGTATTTCAAAGCAAATAAAACAGCACGATGGTCCCATGAATGTGACTCCAGCTGTCACAACTGTATCCATAAAACATTTCTTTAGATACAAATTTTAAATGATCAGGGTATAAATGAATTGAACATTACAGACACAGAGTGAATGGGTCACCCATGTCATTTCACAACCAGACTGCATGAGAGCAGACAGCCAATTACCAGCAATTTAGCAGATAACTATATATGTACTGGGAATATTTAGATAGCTGTTAACCACTGATTCGCTTCTTACTGTGAAATGTGTGCAGTGTGATCAGGGATGCCAGAGAGGGAGAAAAAGGAGAGAGTGACAGGCAGAAGGAACAGGATGATGAATAAATAGATTGGAAGAAGGAACAAAATGAACTCCCTCAGGCCAGTATAGCCAATTAGTTGCTGCACTCTATATTCGCTTTACTTTCAACTCACAGTAGCTTTCTATTAGACTGTTGTGCCTATTATAAAACATTATGCTTATTGGTATCATTTGCCAGCACAAATGAATCATTATGTAATCCTTCTCTGAAAGAATGTAATAAAAATCATAGTAAAATGAATCATTTTCTAATTGTGATTGCAAATAGTTTTTACTTGTGGTTAACATCAGACTATCCTCAAAACGATGCTCATTTTCAATATTTCGCTCTCTCCAAAAAAAAATGTAAATGATTCCTTTGTGAGATTTTTGAAATATTAGAAATATGATTACAGTTTGGTGTTATGATTTATGAATCATGAATTTTAATTTAACTGGAATTACATTTTCTAAAGCCTATACACGTTTTTCAGTGCTCTAAGCTCTATGCTTTAATCACTCACTATGGTACAATAAATAACGCTTTTTATTTTAAAAATTACACAATGATGAATCACCACAACATTAACAAATTAGTCTTTCTTTGATATAATATTGTTAATAAAAAGCACAAAAGCCCTGCTGTTTACTATAAAACAAATTTCTCCCCAAAAGTATAACTCTCTGGAGATCAAAACATGTTATTAATTACTATGTGAAACATGTTGTTTCATGACTGTTTTATCTAAACTTGAAGTTAAATCCCTGACTGAAGCACACATTTGCCACAACAGGAGTGTGTTTAGTGTGCACAGAGAGAAAACAGTTCCAACTGGAATACACAGCAAGCCCAGTGCACTTTAAACACATAAGCACAAATGTAGGAAGGAGAAACATTATATTCTCTAGTTAAATACTGCTGTGATTTGAATGTATTGAGTAAAAACTACAATTTAATATATCTTTTGTCAATTGATACCCTTATTTGAGCCTATAAAACCCAAATAAACAGGAATGTGCAAGTGGGTCACTGCCAAGCCTTGCTTATTTGTCTTGTTTGGTCAAGCCGAGGCTCACCGACAAGGTCAGGACTACGATGATGAACAGGGAGAGAAAATAAGGAGACTGCGTAGATGGTCCGACGTGATATTTTTTCTCAAGGTTATCGCCAGGATGAAACGGAGGGGATGGAGTGGGAGAGAGAGCAGGAAGATGGACCTTTGGGTTGAATTACATTTGTACATGAGTGGGAGAGACAGAATATCATCCAGTGAGCACTCAAACACATGAGCGGTGTAACATGAAAATATAAAATCAATTCAAATGATAGCCGTCCTCTGTGGTTTCAGATGACGATGAATCTTGATACCGCCATGACGAGCGTGTTTGGTTTCGTCTGTGTAATTTGCCTCGAAACAAAACATCCGTGAAAAACTTTTTTTTTTTTTTTGTTGTTGACAAAGGTAAATCCTCATATTTGTTAAGAGCTTGAACCTTAAACATTAATTTCTCCGTGAGGGTTTCTAGCTTAAACAGATAAATAGCTTGGTTTTCCAACGTTGGAGGCAGAATTGATTTTACCCTCCAGCTTGACAGATAGCACTGAAAGTAACAAATAGCAAAGAAGAGGACAAATCTTTGAAGCGCAACACTTATTAACTTCATGAGTGTTGGGAAGGTGCAGTAATCTAAAAGAGATCTAGTCCTCCATTAGGAGAGGATGTAGGCATCAGCCGGCAGACACCTTGTGAAAAAGAAGCCTTGCTAATTCCTCCCACCTGCTGACAACAGATAATTGAAAAGCAAGTCTGCAGACCTTTTGAGTATAATCCAGATATGGACTTGTCAATTAACTTGCTCATATTTCATTGCCTGATTGAACTCGGCTTATCAACAGTCTTCTGAATTTCTCCTCTGCGAACGCATGCCATGTCGAGTTTGAGTTACAGTGGATGTTGCAAAATAGGGCATTACATTTGAGGGTCCTGCTCTCAGAGGAGCACTATGTTAAAATAAACTTGTGGTTGACACTTTATTTCTTCCCTTCGAGCTAGCGGGCAGGGTTGAATGGGTATGACCTTCCCGTGTTACTGAGGGAAATGAACAGAGGAGAAAATGTAATTTCCACCGCAAAGATCTTGGGAGAGCAACTCGCTTTTAGACGGCACGCAGCCTGTCGTGTGACTGAATGTTGGGTAGTAATTATTAAACAAAGAGAATGCTTAGTGCCGTTCTAAAACGGGAATGTTGAGGCATACTCAACACATCACGCTTTTAATGTAAACAACTGTACATTTAATTCGCTTTTTGAGGGAATGGAGAATTTATGACAGTAAAAGATAGCCTTTTAATAGCGACGTGCTTGCTTGTTATAAAACTGGCTCGAATTTAAGAATCTAATACAAGTGCACTGCTCCCTCCTCCCATATGCAGATCTCATTGACTACAGTATATTTCTTCAAATCAATCAAGCTAAAGGAGTGCATTTCTGTAGGAATATATTGCATTCCCGGAATGGTTAGTTACACTAAAGTGCCCTGAGGTAGATATGCCTTTAAAGACACAATTCTCCGCATGGAAATGCATGAGGGGGTGTTGACTAATAAGATGAGCTATTGACCATGTGAGTGAGTTCGCTATATTGAGAATTACTCCGTCAATGCAATATTCTGGCAATGCAACAGAGAGAAGCAGTTTTTTCCTTCTTCATACATTATTCATAGTCGCCTGACAGACTTTGATTTGTATGTTTACAGAATGGGGACTTCCTGAGCGATGATTTAATCTTTTAATTGGATAATAAATCCAACACTTTGTGTAGTGGCTTTTCCATTGCCCTCAGTTGACCACCGAAGCCAAATTAGTTTTAAAGCATTTGCATACCTTAGCATTTGGGATAAAACAAAGGTTACAGTGATTACGAACAAAGATGGAAGTGTGTGTGTATGCTATCCATCATTTATATCTGGAAGAAGAAAAAAATAATTTGTGCTAAATGATAATTAGGCTTTATGGCTTTTCTTTTTTATTTAAACTATCATAATTTTCACTTTGCCCATTGGCAAGCATTTGCAAGTTGCAGGCCAAGAAATTACAGCATA
Source organism: Barbus barbus (assembly GCF_936440315.1). NCBI lineage: Eukaryota > Metazoa > Chordata > Actinopteri > Cypriniformes > Cyprinidae > Barbus > Barbus barbus. The sequence continues at coordinate 30,455,664 of NC_136729.1, forward strand.
AATGTTTACAGTTTGCATTTTGTCAGTGGTAAAACAGGTACACATTTCTGCCCATGAGCCGAACTATTTTCTTCCTGTGGGAGTACTATGCGACACCACAACAGTGAACAAAATACGATTTTTTGATATTGGAAGCAACGGCCATGTTTAATTAGGGAAACTGTGATCACACCATGCAGACCTAATGTAATTTTAAAGTGATTTCCATCTGCTTTTGTTTGCTTATTTAAAACCACCAAGCAAATGTGTCAATTTTAATGAGCCAACACCTTTGACCTGTTCTCTCCTCAGACAAATTCTCCCAATTATAGTTAAAGGTCAAAGGTGGTTGTTTGGCAGATATTTGGGAGACATGCATATTGAACAGAAATTTGCATCGCAGGAGATGTCACACATAATAACGGTTTAAACAACCCTGCTATGCCTCCGGAGGCTTGATGCCTGCTCAGCCGGGGAAGATTGTGATGGATTCATCGTGATTAAAACATCCCGTTCTTGGCAGCTCTGTTTACGTCATGACCTTCACCCTCACACCTCCTCATGCCACACGAGTCGTTTAATCGATGTAGTAATTCTCTCACAGTACCCTGATCACTCTGCTCCCCGACTGTATGCAGATCACACTCGATAGATAAATGAGGGATAAGCACCCTTGACAATAACGGCCCTTTTGATCTAGCTGAGGAGCACTAATATGAAATTGTTATCGCTGAAACTACTCACCTTATTTCACGCCGGAACTCAAAAGAATATTTTCTTTCGTTACACATTTCTGACACACCTGAAGACACTCGGAAATGGAATCGGCAAATCTATGCATTAAACAGATGGCTGCATGTAGGCCTTTTCTTTCACCTATCTTTGAAGTTTCATTCTCAAATAATAGTCTGGGCCATGGATCGCGGAATGGACCAAAAGAAAGGGGGGCCCAGGGTGTGTGTGTGTGTGTGGGGGGGGCGATTGGTGCTAGGGGGGTATGGTTAGCAGAACTTGGCACTCTGGGTGAGAATAATTAATAATGCATTATAATTTAAGCTATGACTCTGGATCATTTATTTTTAGAATGGAGAACATAGTTCTCCCTCGATTTTGGAAACAAGACATTAACCAAAGGAATATGTAGGCTAGTTTACTTGAGGTTCTGACAAGATGTTTTATTTAATGCTATAAATGAAAAAATATTATCCAAATTCTAAACTTTTATCGCAATCCTTTCGTTATTATTTAAGGATTGCAGAGCAGAAATGTGGCCTACTGTGAAGCTGTTTCAAACATAAAGCTTAGGCTACAGGATGAGCATTGCTCTCTCTGGATCAGGTATAAATATTGCAATGTAATTGTGATTTCAAAGGTTTAAACATAAGGAATAAGATTGTTTCTGAATCGGAATCATGATCTTTTAATGATTGATCGTGCATTTGTCTGAGCTTACAGCCTATGTATTATTGTATGTCATATTTGTACCAGACCTCAAAAGTCCCCCCCCAGCTTCACAATTGCTTTGAGTTGTGTTGTACTTTTCTCTGAGAGAACACTCTTTCTGCATCTCGTAGGTTTTGAGTTTGGGGAAATTATATTTTTAAGTAAAATATAGTCAAAAATAATAGCTACCCTTGAGATATGATACTGCAAATGTGTAAATACAAGTTGTGTTAAAATATGCACTGTACTCTTGAACCTACATAATATCATAATGCATCCTCTGAGTTTGCATAAATGTATTTGAATTCACTGATGCAAGAAGTATTTAATTCTGGGTCACTTTCACTTGCTTTACAAATGGGAGCTACTTAAAGTTTACCTAATCAATTATTAAAGCTGGCCTGTCTACTTAACATGATTTGTATTTGACTAGTCCAATTAGCAACCTCGTGGAATGTAACTCGTGTGTCGAAGTTTATTTGGATTTAACCCATTAAGAACTAAATGTAGCCATTAATCATGATCAAAGTAATAATAATTATAAATAATAATATAATATTAGAATAATAATATAAGTTTTATAATTTAAAAGGGATAGGATTTGTAAAAAAAATTTTTTTTTTTTTGTTAGTGCAAGTCATTGTAGGGTCATGTTCCTGATTTATATGTCCCTTGCTCTAGTTTTTGCAATAGTATACTATCATCTATTATTTATGTAGTTAAAAAAAAAAAATGTTTTGGCATGCTTAAATCATAACTGATTTGGTTCAAGCCACTATTGAAAATACATTTTCTTTGTTAAAAGTTAAACATTCAAAATATATATATATATATTTTTTCTAATTCAAAAAGATCCTGCAGAGTATAGGCTATACTTATATCTCCCCTGTAGGATTGACTTATAACTTGACTATACTTCATGGCCAGTGTTATTTATGGTTGATTTCTTTTTCTCATACAGTCTTTTACTTTTTAATGTCTCTGTTATATCATTAATCAAAGTTGCCTTTATGCAGCATGTTCCAGTGCAGTAGCCTGTTACATTTTTCAAGCGTCAGCATTTTCTCCAAGACCATCTCTTGCTATTTTAAGAACAGGAGCAATATGATTGTCTCTCAGTTATTTTGCCTTTCTTCTGCCTTGGAATGAAACCCAATCTCTCTCTATCTTTTTCTCAGCAGGTTACCATCAAAATGGTGGCCAGAGAGGCAAGTGGGCACAGCTACCTGGTGGCGTGCTGGCAACCCATTCTCATCCTGATGCTGGGTACCGTGCTGTCCGGCTCTGCCACTGGCTGCCCCTCTCGCTGCGAGTGCAGTGCCCAAGAGCGCTCGGTCGTGTGCCATCGCCGGAAGCTGATCGCACTCCCTGAGGGAATTCCCACTGACACGCGGCTGTTAGATCTCAGCAAGAACCGCTTGAAAGCCATCAACCCGGAAGAATTCCTCAACTATCAACACCTGGAGGAGCTGCAGCTCAATGAGAACATAATTTCCGTCATTGAACCAGGGGCCTTCAGCAACCTCCTTGGCTTGCGAATACTGGGGCTGCGCAACAACAAGCTGAAGTTGATTCAGCTGGGTGTTTTCACTGGCCTCAGTAACCTCACTCGATTAGATATTAGTGAGAATAAAATTGTCATTTTGTTGGACTACATGTTTCAAGATCTCTACAACCTGAAAGAACTGGAGGTGGGGGACAATGACCTGGTGTTCATCTCTCACAGAGCTTTTCATGGCCTCGGCAGCCTAGAGCAGCTCACTATGGAAAGATGCAACCTGACCTCTGTGCCAACAGAGGCCTTCAGTCATCTTCACAACCTGCTGACTCTCAGGCTGCGGCATCTCAACATCAACATCATTCGAGACTTTTCCTTCAGGAGGCTCTATCGACTCAAAGTCTTAGAGATTGCAAACTGGCCTCTTTTAGAAACCTTGACCACAAAGTCCCTCCATGGACTTAACATCACAACCTTGAGCATCACAAACTGCAATCTCACTACCATCCCTTACGAGGCCATTCAGCACCTGGTGTACCTTCGATTTTTCAACCTGTCCTTCAATCCGATCGAGGTTGTGGAAGGCAACAAAATGCACAATTTGCTGAGGCTCCAGGCATTTCACTTGGTTGGGGGCCGGCTAGTCAGCATTGAGCCTTATTCCTTCAGAGGACTCAACTACCTTCGGGTTCTCAATGTATCCAGCAATAGTCTAAGCACTTTAGAGGAGTCTGCCTTCCACTCGGTCGGCAACCTGGAGACACTGGCTCTTCACGACAACCCCCTGGCATGCGACTGTCGTCTCCTCTGGGTGTTTCGCCGTCGATGGCGACTTAACTTCAACCGCCAGCAGCCATCTTGTGAATCGCCTGAGTTTTTGCAGGGTAAAGAATTCAAAGACTTCCCGGATGTTCTCCCACCAAATTATTTCACCTGTCAGAAATCCAAGATCCGGGATCACAAAGCCATTCATAGATTTGTGGATGAGGGGACCACTGTCCAATTCCCTTGCCAAGCAGATGGAGACCCCGCTCCAATGATTATGTGGCAGTCTCCAAAAAAGCAATTTATCACTACTAAAAGCATCGGACGGCTGTCGGTGTCTCCGGATGGCACCCTAGAGGTTAGATACGCCCAAATACAAGACAATGGCACATACACCTGCATTGCCGTCAATGCAGGAGGAAACGACACCCGTTTGGCTCACCTACACGTTCATAGCTACTCTCCCAATTGGCCCCATCAGCCCAATAAGACATTTGCCTTCATCTCGAACCAGCCCAATGATAACGGTGCCAATGGAACTGGCGCGACAGATCCCTTTCCCTTTGATATGAAGACTCTCATTATCGCTACCACCATGGGGTTTATCTCTTTCCTGGGAGTGGTGCTTTTCTGTCTGGTACTCTTGTTCCTCTGGAGCCGAGGGAAAGGCAATGCCAAGCCAAACATCGAGATTGAGTATGTGCCACGGAAAGTAGATGGAGAAAGCAGCCCGACCGAGGGATCTCACAAGATCAGTATGAAGATGATTTAAAAGACTAATCGCCATTGTGTGTGCATTACGTGAATAGGTGTTCTTGAAAACAAACTTACATTGAGGAAGGAATAAGGGAGTAATCTTTGCACCCCTTGCGGAATTGTGAAAAGAACAGTGTTCCGGAAAAAAGCCTTTTACATTTTTTTACAGACTGTACAGATCAATCACACAGGGATTGTGTCCTCAAAGGGGAAGCAGACAGGTCATTTGAGGGTTTCAAAAATTTGTGTACTTGTTCGGGTAAGTGTTAAAAAACATAGTCCTGTTGAAATTTGTGCGAAAGCCAGAATCAGGAGGACCGGTTTGAATTCATACTTGTCCTCTTTGTCTTCTTTTCTGTACATAACTAATTTGATGTACATTGGGTACAGTGGTTGAATGCAGCCAATCAGAGGTTATGGGTTGTTAAGCCTACTGGAGTGCATGTGCTATATCTAGATACATGCAAAGTGTATAGGTCTAATTAAATCACTGTAAATGTCCATTACCAACTCTTTATAAGAGATCAATTTGTTTAAAATGATTTATTGATTAGGCTTGACAATCATTAATATCTCAAAGGTCAAGTATTAATCATTAAATATGGTTTGATGGTGCGATTTCAATATTGACACCTTACATAGTATCATAAAGCCAGATGTAGCTTTGAATTTAAAGCCATTTGCTTTGACTGAACATGTGACAAAACTATTGGACCTCTGGTTGTACTCCCACTAAACTACTATTCCATCTGACAGATCTGTTTTTATTCACCTACTGGTGAAAAGTTTACAATTTTATTGATTTAGTCATCAAAATGTTGTCAATTTGCCATGCTATGATGCATTTTCTACCACTCTCACGAGGCAGGTGTTGGTCGGTATGTAAATGTGTTCTACAACCCTTGAAACACTTACAGTGCTGATTTTGGGACAATGGATGGCTGTAAAACATATTAAAATGACAAGCTTTTATACTTCAATGTCTTTGCTCTTTTTTTTTTGCTCTGCTCCGTTAATTAAACCTTGAGAGCTGGTGAGGTACACAGGAAGATAGAGACGCTGTGCTTAATGTACTGCTAAAACCTTCGCTGTCCTTCGTTTTACTATTCAACATTTTCTGAAAAACAACTTTTCTCTGTAAATACTCATTTCAGTGTTAGTACGTAGAACACATCATAATGTTAGTGAGAATGGTTTGAAGTGTTAAATCAACCTTAGATTATAGGTTGTGTGGAGTCCCTATATGCCTGACTCTTGACTGAATTAACTCAAAATGCATTCGTTTTGACCATAAAGAAAATTAAGCAATGGGGACAAATTATTAAAAGTCCTTATGTCACATTATTCTAAGAGATTTAATCTCTACAATGTAGGGGTGATAAATAGTAGCTTTTAGTAATATTATAGCTCTGTACACTGATTTACAATGTTCCATTATGTTTGAAAAATATCAATCTGCAGTTAAAGTGATAAAAAATAGCAGTTCATTGTTATTGCATGATCTACTCAGACTAGTTTACAAAAGTAGACTGTTGTGCATTTATTTGCTCTGTTCAGTAGTTTTGAGCTCTTCACAACTCCCAACACTCACAGTTTTGCCTTCTAAAGTAATCCATAACATGTTGTAACAAATGCCCAAATATTCAGAGATCCTTTAGTTTTTGAATGCACTTGTTTAGACAAAGCTACCAGGGACAAAGCCACCGCATATATAAGGATAGGACCAATCTGACAACTCATCTCTCACAGGGGCACAATGGAAAACGTGTCAGCTGGAGTCTAAGCACAGAGACCTCATGTTTAAATGGGAAGTGATGGTTGTGTAAGATTGTCTTCCTGCCCTTTTTCTACTGAGATGGCTCACAAACAGTTGGCCAACCCGCACAGCTCTTTAATACTGAGCAAATACAACAGCAAGGGAGGGAGTGGTGAACATTAACGAGAGAGGAAGTGGAGGGAAAGGCAATGCCAAGCCAAACATCGAGATTGAGTATGTGCCACGGAAAGTAGATGGAGAAAGCAGCCTGACAGAGGGATCTCACAAGATCAGTATGAAGATGATTTAAAAGACTAATCGCCATTGTGTGTGCATTATGTGAATAGGTGTTCTTGAAAACAAACTTACCTTGAGGGAGGAATAAGGGAGTAATCTTTGCACCCCTTGCAGAATTGTGAAAAGAACAGTGTTCCGGAAAAAAGCCTTTTACATTTTTTAACAGACTGTAGAGATTACATTAATGAGAGAGGAAGTGGAGCATCCAGATGCCAGAGAGAAGAAAGGCAAAAATGAAAGAATAGAGATGATTAATATTTAGTGAGGTAAGACTAATAAGAACAAAGACAATATCTGGTAATAGAGGCTGTGTTATTCAAAAAATGATTTATTCAGGTTAATACCAAATTGGCTAAACTATTTAGTAACTATCAGCAACTACAATATGAATTTAAATGTAAAAGATGAGGAGGCATATTTCCTCTCTGTTGGATTGCTTTAAGTACTATTTTGTCTTTTTGCTATTCATATGTTCTGCCTCCTTGGCCTTGGGTCTGGAGGTTTTACTACAATTTTTGGAATAAAAAGAAAAAAAGAATGTTGTAAGTTAAAGTTAATGTACTGTTAATTATATAACAGTTTTTTTGTTTAGTTTTTTTTTTACAAATAAATGGCAAGTAATGCACTAAATTAAACATACAATTTTTCAAGTAGAAAGACTGAAATAGTATTTTCCTGTAAAATGTACTCCAGTAATCTTTATTTTATTTAGAGCCTCAATTCTTTTTACAGTGTATAGTAGTTACTGAATTAATAGTCTTAGACACCAACATATTTTAAAACAAATGTGCATGTCTGACTGTAATTCATCATAATGAACCTTTCTGCCACTGTAATTTGTAGATTACTGTTACACAAAATGGTCATGCAATTTGTTAATCCTACAGGCTATATGGATAAACTAACACTGATTAGCTGTGACGTCTGTGAGCTAAGTGTTTCTGTTTTACAGTGAAAGTGAACTGCCCAGTCTTTAATTATGTCAGATTATGCCACTTCATTCATCTTGAGGAGTGTATTTAGCCTCTGACTTATAAAGAACTTGTACATCTGTTGGCTAACAGTGAGAGGAAGATGGCTACATGCAATTTTGGATCAGTAAAAAAGTATAATGTTTGAAGCATCATGACATGATTTGTTAAAAGGTGAGGAGTTAGTAACACATATATGTAGATCTTTTATACTAGACTTGCTGTTATTTTCCTAATGTATTTAGACATTTAATAGACATTAATAGACACATATAATAGACATTTTCTGAGAAAATGCCAAATTTGTCTTTCTATTGTCTTTTCAACCTCGCACCAGTAATCAGTTTTTGCACAAAAAGATACAGAACTATTGACTGTGAATAATGTGCAATGGTATTTCAATTTTGTGTTCACCTTCAACCTCTTTTTCCGTAACAAGGTTAAATGGGTGTTGCACAAAACATGTTTCAAAAGGGAAATGTCATGGGTTATTAATTTCTGTTTTTCAATGTGTGATTCAGTGTGATGAACACAGAGTGATACTACCTACTACCTAAGTACATAAATTCTGCAGTTCTGTCATGGGACTGAAATAATGTAGAGCTTAGGGGTTGACAGCAACAATGCATTATTGTTTTAGAAAGTTACTACTTCCTCATTAAGAATTGGTCATTGAAGAAAAAGTATAATATTAAATACTTTGGGTCTGAGGTGGGAATATGTAGTTTCTTATAAGATTAAAAGTAACCTTCTTAAATTAAATTATAGCATTCTTCTTTAATGGTTTTACACACACATAACAAGTTGAATCGTTCTTATATGGTATATGAATGCATGAATTAATTTTGCTGCATTTGGCATTGAAAGCAGAGGTCTTAATTTAGATATATTTTTAGGATGGAAAAATGTGGTTTTACACATGATAGAAACATGGCTTATAAAGGAAAGATGGCTATCAAATAGCACACCTAGATTCCTAACTGATGACAAAGAATTGACAGACCAGCCATCAAGTGCTCGACAGTGCTCTAGGTTATTACGTGCAGAGTTTTTTTTGTCTGAAAATGAACATTTCAGAATTTAGCAGTAGGAAATTACTAGTCATACAGTTTATATATATATATATATATATATATATATATATATATATATATATATATATATATATATTAACTATGCATTCTGTTAATTTTTCTAATTGGTATGTTTTGTTGGGCCGAGATTAAATATAGGGCTGAATATCATCAGCATAACAGTGAAAGCTAACACCATGTTGCAGCGGTCCTAGTACTGAGCCTTGTGGTATTCCATACTGCACTTGTGATCGATATGATACCTCTTCATTCACTGCTACAAACTGATGACAGTCAGATAAGTATGACTTGAACCATGCCAATGCAATTCCACTAATGCCAACATAATTTTCTAGGCTATTAAAAATAATGTTGAGGTTGATAGTGTCACTGTGTGCCACTGATATATTCATATAGATTGTTTATGACTTATAGATGATGACAAGGTCAAAAATAAGATAAACAGAAGATTGTTCAAATTAAGTAGCAATGCAATCATTGCAAAGTTGTCTAAACTTAAACTTAAAAAAAAAGATAAATAAATAAATAAAAAGCTCATTCAAAAATTAAATGTTTTTACAGTATAAATATAAAAACTCTTGGCATTTCACTCATGAGCAGACTTTCCTCTCTGTATCCTCAATCCAGGCTATCAGCGATATGCATTTATCAAATATGGAGGTGTTGGTCAAGGTCATTTTGAATTAGGCATTTCTTATTTTTCAGTCTGTTTAACTGTTGGCATGCAGTCACCGAGCAACAGCATACAGCACAATAAAACATTGTAGGCTACCATTAAGTGTTTACTACATCTCAAGAAATCATAATAAACTGTAGAAGGGATGCTGCATCACAATTACAGTGAACTATTATAAAGACATACTATCAGATAAAGCTCAGCCAAAACATATAGATTAAGGAATGATTTTCTGTCGCTATTCACTTCTTTGAGCAGCTAACAGAATACATCAACCTTGGAGGAGTAGATATATGGAGAGTGAATTATTCTGGCATTGTGGTCTTGCTGTTCATGCATAAAGCAGCCGGGAGAATGGCTCTCTAACAGAATAGTTTTATTTGTAATGCAGCTGCTCTGATGGGATCAAGTGGAGTAATTCTGTAATGTTCACAAACAGCCAGAAGCTGCCATCTCTTAAATAACATAAGGGCACAATGGTGTTACTTTTCTTGAGGCATTACCTATGAGTTGTGGACGTTGTACTGTTTGGTGTCTTTTAGAGCTAAGCCCCCAGTGTAAACTCTCTTTACAGCTGTTGTATTCAATAATGACGCATGATCATTTCTTTCCAATTAGCTCCACCGATCAAACTTAGCTCTTAGATTACTAATCAGTTTAGCCATGGTGAAGCAGGAAGAGAGCCCTGCAGCAGAGGAGAGTAATTACAGGCAGATTGGCCACTGCTGAGAGCCAATGACACAAAGCGTCTGTGTGATGGAGGAGGATGGCACTCATCAGGGTCTCACAGGCTCACCACATGGGCTCACTATTCCCCGTACATTCTCTTTACCTAATACTTTACAGTCAGGGACACCTTAAAGGAGCACTCCACTTTTTTTGGAAATAGGCTCATTTTATAACTCCCCAAGAGTTAAACAGTTGAGTTTTACTGTTTTCGAATCCATTCAGGCGATCTCCGGGTCTGGTGGTAGCACTTTTAGCGTAGCTTAGCATAGATCATTGAATCGGATTAGACAATTAGCATCTCTCTCAAAAATGACCAAAAAGTTTCGATATTAAAACTTGACTCTTCTGTAGTTACATCGTGCACTAAGACTGACGGAAAATTAAAAGTTGTGATTTTCTAGGCCATATGGCTAGGAACTATACTCTCATTCTGGCGTAATATTCAAGGAACTTTGCTGCCGTACCACCATGGGTGCAGCAGGCGCAATGATATTGCGCAGTGCCTGAAAGTAGTCCCCAGCCATATCATAATTAGTTACCTATCTAGATGCTAATAGTAATGGTGATGCTAATGCAAACTCTGGGTTTTTTTTTTAAGAATATGGTAACACTTTATTTTGATAGTCCAATTACTAACAAGTAACTCTGCAAATACATGTCAACTACCAGTCATCAGATTAGTTACTGTCTGTATAATATTGTTAACACTTTATTCGATGGCCCCCCAAAAGATATTCTAGAGACTGTAAGTAACTTTTCAAGTATGTCAACTTATTCCACTATTCCTAACCTATTAGTCTACTAATACTTCAATAAATTAGTTAACATGTAGTTACTTATTAGTAAAATGTCTAAAGTAGACTATTAAAATGAAGTTCAACCAAGATTTTTTGCGTTTTTGTAAATAAATACATAAATCTCAGTTTTACTTTCATACAAAGATTCCCATATAATTTATTATGTTACAATCGAACCTTAATACTAAGCCACACAGTTTATTTTAAATTGGACATAACGAAAATGCTTGCAGTGAGTAATAAGTCATCTTAGGATTCAGAAACACCTCTGAATGATTCAGAGAGAGAGTCTGATTCAAACCGTTCATCTTAACTAATGCAATGTTAACGAATTGGACCTTATTGCAAAGTGTTACCTTACCGTTTATGAATAATTCAAGTAGTTTGGTTTTGCTGTGATATATTACACACCTTTTTGCCATTAATTTAATTTGTAGTTTAAATAAGTTTCATAAGTAAGAAATATTTAATAGTGGACATGCAAATTTCATAAAGTTGAGACCAAAGATGGCATATGGATACTTACTTCCCATTGGAATTTGCACACTGACAGATGAGTTTGAGACTGTTTTGTAAATCTTTTTGACTGACTCATTAATCAAAATAGGTTCATAAGAGTCACTTGAATTGGCCATCACAGTTTGCACTACGTTCACAGTTGTGTGCAAAAAAGTGCACTCTACAGATGTAATTAACAAACACCACCTCGTGAGATGATATCTGTTCATCCGCATATGGATATGGATGCAAACAAACTTTAGATTTTTAGATTAGCCTATTGTCGCAGTGTGAAGCCCTAAATAATCAAATGCACTTTCAGTGCGCTTATATTCTTGAGTGCAGAGCAGTTTTCATCCCGATTGACCAGTGGAGACAGGTGGCACATTGGCACTTATATTAGATTACAGGGTGAGATACTGCCAACCATCAACATGCTGAAGTGGCATTTAACCATCGCAGAGTACTAAGTGAGGAGGCGAAATATGAATTAATGGAACCGCTCCCATGTGGCTAACAGCAGTAAGTAATCAAGTAATTCATATGCTTTTCCTCTCTGATAGGTGCTGCCAGCTGTGTCTGTGCTGCATACGGAGATGACAGGCCTCTGATGCCAGCTTGGGTATGATTAGGAGGACTACCATACCAAAATGCCAGCTGCTGTGACTTTCTACAAGAGCAATCATCAACACTATTGTTGGGACTGTCTGAATGTGCCAAAAAGCAGTAGTCAGGGTGTCTGAGATTTATGACAGATGATAGTTGGAGAAGTGATGCACAGAGAGTTCTTCAGGGGCAGGGGCTCAAATGTAAAAAGGACAAACCGCAGATCCAGATTGCTCCACGAATGCAAATTCGGCTATCCAGTCTGACTGATGCTCGTCATCTTTTTCTTTTAGCCATTTTATGTTTGTAAAATAATGAAAACAGACAGTGGAAACTGTATAGTTTTCAACTGATGTATGAATAAGACAGGGAATTTACCGTTTCACTTCACATTGTCTTATGACATTTGAGCTTGTTTGATTGGTGACAAATGGCTATTGATGAATTATGTAACAATTCAAAATATCTCATTTGTGGATTTTTAATTGAATTGACCCTTCACAAAGACCTACCCTCCTTACTGTTCTTGCGTCTGACAAGCCATGCCACTCTCACGCCACACATCATGTTCTCACGCAGTGAAAAATACTTTGAGGAGCGAAGAGGAAACTGACAACAGGCCGACAGACAAGACGGAGCAGGTTACTTTTGATATGAAACAAAGTCTCAGCTTTCTAATTTAGTAATTTTTAAGAAATTCATACAATAAGAACCATTTTATGGCTCTTTAATGTGTCGTGACAGATCGCTGTAGCTCATCAGTTTAAGTGGAACCGATCATCTCTTCCTCTTTACTAGTTACCTTTGTCGAGTCCAAGACCAGGACTATCGAGTCTGAGTCAAGACCGAGTCCAAGTCAAGTCCAAGTCCAAATGAGACAGTCAAAACAGAGAAAGAAAATAAGAATCTTCTTCAAAACCACATACTTAACTATTGATCATTTATGTGATACGAGAGACAGCATATCTTCTATTCTAAGATAATCATTTTGCATTATTATTTGTAATGATCTAAAACCATATGCAGCAACACTGTAGGATCAAATTAGGCTATTTTATTTACTTTAGGTTTAGCAATTTCACTAAAGTCACATAAGCTGAAGTGCGACTTCACATTTTCCGCATTTTTATTATAGTGTAACAGTCACTGGGCTGCCAATGGAAAATATTACAAATAACAAGCAACGTAAGTGTAAAAAAAAATCCATTCTTGAACTTGTTACTTGTTCTAAAGCAGGCTGTCCAAACTCAGTCCGAGAAGGCCGGTGTCCTGCAGAGTTTAGCTCCAACTTGCCTCAAAACACCTGCCTGAGATTAGCTGTTTCAGGTGTGTTTGATTAGGGTTGGAGCCAGAGGTGGGTAGTAACGAGTTACATTTACTTTGTTACATTTACTTGAGTACATTTTTTGGGTAACTAATACTTTTATTAGTTACTCTACCCACCTCTGGTTGGAGCTGAACTATGCAGGACACCAGCCCTCCAGGACCAAGTTTTGAGACCTCTGTCCTAAAGAAAACATAGTACAATATAACCCTCCCAAGCAAGGCTGTGTAGCATATAAACACCTTCAGGTCTGTGTTTCTGTGTGTGGCCGCGCATGCATTTGTTTGCTGTTTGCCTTAGGCCATATAATATAGGTGTTATATAATATATACATCTCCCGGGGATGGGGGATATAGACAGTGTTACAGGTGTTCATTTAGTTCAGTTAGACTGTGGAAGTTTGGACACTCAGGAGGTTGTGAACCCTTGCACACATTACAAGATAATCATATCAAAGTAACTGGTAGCCTACATGGCAAGACTATATTGCATGGCAAGCCAGAGGACATTGGCATTTTCAATGTTGCTGCTATAGCTTCAGATGGAAAAGTGAAAGAAAAAAAAAAGATGGCCGTGCAAATTATATTATCCTATTCGGTATAGTGATGCTAGTGGCCTATGCAATGTATTTGTGTATGTTTTGGGGATAGTGGTGAGTCTACACAGGTCAAATTCGTAATTTTTTCAATATGATTAAAAATTTTACTCGCAGAGGAACTCAACTCATAATTCTTCTCGCATGATGTGAACTCCGATCATATGAGTGTCAATGATTGACACAATTTCTTTTGATGAAAAAAAAAATCAAACATCACACAGTGTACTGCTGGCAAAAGTTACTTTCTGTGAATCTGTGGACTTCTAATTCATTAACGATAACTAGACAAATAGCAAAGTGTAGTATATGGTAAAACTATTATTTGTGCTACAAACCAGTGCGTTTATGATTACTATAATAAATTAATATGATAACAAGTACCAGTTTGCAACATCAAGTAGCATAACAGGCTGTTTTTGTACAGCTAAAATAACTGGAAGCGGGTGACAGCCTTGTACATTCAAGGTCAAAATTGCCGAGTCTGCAATTACATTAAAAATGCGGTGGTTTGGATTTATCACAAGTAGCAAAATAAAATAAATGGTACAGTTTTATTGAGTCTGTACACTGTACACTGAATTAAAAAAAGCATTATTGCATTGTTTTTCATGATCCTTTGCCACTGAAACATGTCAACAGGAATGGAAGGAAAACCAAAAGGAAAAGGGAGAAAAGGGAGTTTTTTTTTTTTTAATTAACAGTAAATTATCATTCACTGTACACTAATTAGAGCAGTGAGGGTGCTCGAGATCCTCTCAGCTGGAGTTTAAAATGAACTAAAACACACAATTAAAGGCAGTCTATGCACTGTAATTTCCAAGGGGAATATTGCACACAGCTCAGAGGCACTTTGTAGATCTCCTGTGGCCACAGAACTATTTTACTACTCCATCCACTACAGATGATATGCACAAAACTATATGTTTAGTTAAAGGCAGGGCGGTAGAGCAGGTACAATTCATTGGAAACAAGGCACATGAAGTATGCACCAAACATACATTTGGCATAAATGTTCACATTACACTGTGGATGAGGGGTAACTAATTCTGTTGTTGTCCATTTACATAAAGTGTCTCTTTGAGGGCTGAATTTGATTAAAACATGTATTTCCATATTGGCTAGTTTGTCTTGATGTGTGTATACATATACTGTAGTAAACACAGCAGGTGTCCTTGTTATTATTAAAATATGCCTTGTGTTTGAGCATGTTTTGTACTGACTAACATGAGTATGTACACATAAATATAACTAATCACATTACAGACCTTTTTCATTTACTGTTACATTTATCACATACAATTAGTTCAATTATAGTGGTTAGAATTATATTATTAGGTTAGAATTAATCTATATTTAATTTAACAGCCTTTACATTTAAAGGGTAATGACTTTTAATATGTCAAGATGTCTGAGGCTAAACAGATTATGAATAAATTAACAAAAAGTGTTACATTTCTCACTGTTCTCACCTACTATAGTCTGCTTTGCTGTGAACACAAACAAGCACAGAGAAAAACATCAAAATGTCCCAGTTTATTTTATATATTTACAGATTAACTGTAATTTTACAATGCCTATAGCATTGTATTTGCACTTACACAGTATAGGCTTCTAAAAGGAACTGGCACAAATTAATTTCATGTTATTTTTGTACTATTTTGCTGGTTCATTTCCGGTTTCACTTTTAATTATTTGTTTTATAATGTTCATGTTCATGTAAAATTGTGCTTGATAACTGCCTCAACTGATGAGTTTTGTATGCCGAGTCCATGCAGGGGCACCGCTATGGTTCACGTAAAAAATGCATCCCCTCTCCCTCGCAGGCCCTTGGAATCATCTTAATCCCCAAACCCACCCCCGTTACGGCGTCCCTGAGTCCATGCATGCATGATTCATTTTCAAAACATATTAATAGTTCACCAGCAATGACAGCTGAGCACACCACAATAGTGCTTTAATTGTATTACTCCTGAATAAATTATATTGTGAAATCCTCAAGTTATGATTGGCTGTCTGAGAATAAATTTAGCTGATTTGCTCCATGCACCCAGTGCAACCAATTATGGTCTATTGTAACAGGATTACACCAGCTGAGAGAAAATAGATTAAAGAGAAAAGAGTCAGAGGCAAAGAATCTGCGATTTCACACAAATAACAACTATTTACATTATTATCTAATTCAGTATGATATGTTCTTGTTGCTGTTGCAGTTGATTGTGTGGTGGAGATGCTAAATTGGTCTATTGAGTCAGCCAGAATTGTTACAGTTGCTCTGAAGATTTACTGCTAAAGCATAAAGATTTATGCTGACAAAAACAGGGAGCATCCCTCAAAATGTTTGTGGAACTGCCATGGAATGACTGGTTCAAGGATTTCAACCACAAATATGATCAATTTAACAGACGCTATTTCTTTAAATAGCTGAAGTTGGTATATTCCCTTATCTTATTTGGATATCCATATCCTGACACAATGTTACATCTTTAAAGCAACTTTTTATGGAATAGTTACATTTAATATTTTTATATAATGAGAATGTTGCAGTTGCTCTGAAGATTTACTGCTGAAGCATTAAGATTTCTGCTGACAAAAAAACAAGGAATATGTTTTTGTCTTTACTTATTCGAATATCTCTATCCTGAAGACTATATGGCATCATTAAAACATCTGTTTATGGCTACATTTGACATTTTCTCTATAAAATAAATATTGACAGCACAAATGCATTGACAATCTGGTACTGAGAGCTGAATGAAACACAGACAGTCCACTGAGATTGTCCAACAGGACTGCATTGTCTATCCAGTACTATCTGGATTCCGATAATTTGTTGTGGACCAGATTTAATTTGTATAATAATGAAACTGTTTAACAGTCCATTGTATTTTAATGCAAATGGGCCATAGAGGTGCGTGTGAGATGAGTAAACCCCTGCACACACACTCCCCTTAAAAAGGACAATGTAAGAAAATTGAATACATTAACCTTTCCTGCCTTTGTTTTTATTCAGCTGCTTGAAACTTTAAAGTAAAGCATTAGTGGTCAGCAATATTAGCAGCTCTGGGACCAATGTAAACTGCCTGATTGCCTGCCACCAATCAGTCTGTGAGCAAGAAAATATACTTGTACAAAGGGAATGCATTGGGAAAATGGGAGTTTTGTCAGCAAAGGTACATCCCTGCTTTTAAAAAGGGGCTTCAGTAGTCATCATGCCGTATGAATGAAAGGTCACCAGTGCTTTTCAGGCGGTGAGAGACAACACCAAAAAGTTCCATCAACCATTTTAGATAGCCTCACAAAATCACACAAAGCAGTGTTTGAAGCGACTTCTCTTGAGGGAAAGGGTTTTTTGTTGTTGTTTTTTTCCTTTGCCTTTCTCTAGCAGCTACGCTTGTGACAGCTCCTATCTTTTGACTGCATCCCTCATTATGAAGCATCTTGCATCAAAAGCATCCCATTTGTCACATGATAAGCTCCCGGAAAAGCTACATATCCTAGCATACAACAAATCAAACATCAATGTATTCTGAATGAAGCAGTGTAAAACAACCACATTCTCAGATTAAAAAAGAGCATCAGAAACGACTGCATTAAATACATTTACACCACATATAATATACACGTCCGTGTACCATGCAAAGGTTTTAAATAAGTCTCTTATGCTCACTAAGACTGCATTAGTAAAAAAACAGTAATAATGTGAAATATTATTGTCATTTAAAATAACGTTTTTCTGATTTAATATATTTTTTAAAAAATAATTATTATTCCTGTGATGGCAAAGTTGAAATTTTAGCATAATTTAGCATCCAGTCTTCAGTGTCACATGATTCTAATATGTTGATTTGGTGCTCAATTACTATGAATTTACAACCCGAATTCCGGAAATGTTGGGACGTTTTTAAAATTTGAATAAAATGAAAACTAAAAGAATTTAAAATCACACGAGACAATATTTTATTCACAATAGAACATAGATAATATAACAAATTTTTAAACTGAGAAATTGTACAATTTTATGCAGCTCATTTCAAATTTGATGTCTGCTACAGGTTTCAAAATAGTTGCGATGGGGGCATGTTTACCATGGTGTAGCATCTCCTCTTCTTTTCAAAACAGTTTGAAGACGTCTGTGCATCGAGGTTATGAGTTTCTGGAGTTTTGGTGTTGGAATTTGGTCCCATTCTTGCCTGATATAGGTTTCCAGCTGCTGAAGAGTTTGTGGTCGTCTTTGACATATTTTTTTGTTTAATTATGTGCCAAATGTTCTCTATAGGTGAAAGATCTGGACTGCAGGCAGGCCAATTCAGCACCCGGACTCTTCTACTATGAAGCCATGCTGTTGTAATAGCTGCAGTATGTGGTTTTGCATTGTCCTGCTGAAATACACAAGGCCTTCCCTGAAATAGACATCATCTGGAGGGGAGCATATGTTGCTCTAAAAACTTTATACACCTTTCAGCATTCATAGTGCCTTCCAAAACGTGAAAGCTGCCCATATGCACTTATGCAACCCCATACCATCAGAGATGCTGGTTTTTGAACTGAACGCTTAGCCCGGAGGACACGGCATCCGTGATTTCCAACAAGAATGTCAGATTTGGACTCTTCTGACCATAGAACACTTTTCTTCTTCTTCAGCCCTTTGTTGTCCCTGTGCCAACTTTTTTGAGACCTGTAGCAGGCATCAAATTTGAAATGAGCTCATTTACTGAATAAAAGTGTAACATTTAATTTCTCAAATTTCTCAAAACATTTATGTTCTCTGTGTTCTATTGTGAATAAAATATTGGCTCATGTGATTTGAAAGTCTTTTAGTTTTCATTTTATTCAAATTTAAAAAACGTCCCAACATTTCCGGAATTCGGATTGTATTTGAAATAATAAATTATCAATTTATTTGAAATATAAATCTTTTGTAATATTATACATGGGTTTACCGTATCTTTAAATTAATTTATAAAAGTCTTCAACACTGATAATAATAACACATGTTTAATGAGCACCATACCAGCATATTATAATTATTTCTGAAGGATTATGTGACACTGAAGATTGATGATGCTGAAAATTCAGCTTTGACATTAGAGGAATAAATTACAGTTTAGAGATAGAAAAAAATAGAAAAAAATAGTTATTTTGTTTAGTTGCAGTAATATTTCCCTATATTACTATTTTATTGTGTTTTGCAGACTTGGCAAGCATAAGAGACTATAGCAAAGGGGCAGAACTTTTTAAAATTTTCAGAACGTTTCCAACAACAAAGTGTCCAATTCAAAGACTATTTAGATAAGCTATATGATATAAGATTTTGGTTACATTCCTAACATAAAATGATATAGAGATATACAGCAATACATTTGTATTAATGCTGAAATGCTATAACTGAATATATCTCAAGATTATGATGGTAAAAGTTGCAGTCCTTCAGCCACTGTATTGGAAAGATCTCAAGGATAGTAGAGGACTCTAAAGGTCCTTTCAGAACATGCTAAGAGTCGGGCCGGAGACATGGTTGCCGAGAGCAAATATTGATTTTCCTCTCTTCCCACTGTGGGTTGCTCCTGCAGTGACAAGTTCAGGCCTCACCCACGCTGTGTAAAAACCAGTGTGTGGGATTTAAGTGAATCAGCCATATGTCCCCTTCAAAAAATGTCCTCCCAGGCTTTCTTTTTCACACACTCATAAGCAACTCTATCAACACATCCTTCAAAGATGTTCGTCTCACCTAATTTAGATTTCAATTCAGCCTCCCTCGCCCCCCTTGCGATTCGCACACGCTGTGAGCACTGGGTTGTTTCCATGCATGTTGTCCTATTTTCCTTAGACCTGTCACTCCCATTGCCAGTTACACAGGCACATTTTCGTGAAAGCTCCCAGATGCAGACATCGCAAGCACCACCAAGCAATGACAGCCACATCAGCATGCTTCTCCTAATGCCTAGCTCCCTTCTGCTTTCCTCAAATGAAGCTTTCTCCTGCTAATAATATGTTGGCAAGAAGGAACCCTCTCCTCCTCGAGAGAGATTACATGCTTCAGAGTGGGGTGTATGGCTTGGTAAGTGATGTCTTCCAGGGATTATGCCATTACATCTGTGTGTGTCAGTTGATAAATGTAGTAGCTCATCTGTGCATGCCGGATAAAATATCCAATTAAAAAGAACCATGGGGCAAAAACTGAACTCGCTGGTGCTACAACGCAATATCGTGAGGGCATGTAGGAGCAACCTGTGGGCTGGCAAGCTGCACTAAGTATCTTATTGTACCTTTCAGAGGGGCACTTTAAAACTTGTTGAAATGAGCTTAAGTTGTTTCATATGAAAAGTGTCTGTGGAATGTCATATTTAACTGAAGATTTTTCTGTGGTTTAGATTTTATGTTGGATAGATGAATGGATACTTGCTTCCATTTTCTCACCTAATGCCAGCATGATGTTTCATGAAGCAGAAGGACCTTGATGCAAAAAATTTTTTAATGAAATCGGTCCATAAATCTGACTTGTGATGCAGCCTGGAATCATAAATCACACTATGTTTGTTCATTTTTTGTTCACTGTGTTCATTCATTTTTTTCCCCCTGTATTTCTGTTAAATCATGGAGTTTGGGTTCCCTTTTTCATAGCTGAATCAAATTGGTTTCATAATTGATTAATTTTGCAACATCAACACTGCTATTGAACTGAACTGAATCAACACTGAGTGGAGCTGAATAATAACACCATTGCCTTTTTAGCGCTGCTTTACTGCAGAATTTGAAGAAGTTTGCATGATTGATTTGAACCCCTAACCCATAGAGCAAGTTTCTTGGAAAGACTTATTACTTACATGTTTTCAGATTGATTTATTCACCACTGTATAGTACATGGAATCAATTTTTAACTGATGCACTGGGTTCCCTGTAATTAGGCCATTGATTTTAAGTTCTGGTTTTGTTAGTACGTTTTACAATTCCTTCATTCTAGATTTTTTTTCTCACCCCTTAAGGGATGTTTAATTTTTTTCAATATCTAAGAGGTTTCATTAGAGACTTCTGTATAGGCATTAATCAAATTGCCTACTCAGTTTTTTTTACTTAAATGCCAAAGAATAAAAGATGTTGTTCTGAATAAGAGACTCCATCTTGTCCTTTGTAAATAATGTAACTTTGTGCCAAACCGCAGATGCTTTACATAAGAGAATTTGTGTCTGACACTTTTGGGATGCCTGCCACACCTGCAAAGAAGACCCCCCCCCCCCCCCCCCCCCCCCCCCTACATATTCAGAGCAAAATTGTCCATTAATAAGTATTTGGTGTTTTAATACTGAGGACTTTAAAAGATGTGGCAATGAACACACACACAGACATTTATATTGTAACAAAGGGATCAAATATTTCAGCAATATCACTTGAGCACGACTGCTGTTGTTCTGAATATCAGCTGTGATAGAACGAGGCCGCAAGTAATTACAGCTCATATTCATATCAACAGCACAAATAGAAATGTGATATTGCTTTTACACAACAGTTGATAACAGTCCATAAATAAGAAAGTAGCAGTGAGTAAGTCACATTTTAGACACATTATTGCCAATTACTTTGTCTATTTTAGCTCAGCAAATGAAAATAGTTTCAAATGAAGGCAAAGCAGAATAAACAGTTCTGAGCAGCAAACAGCAGTGGGGTTTTGAACCACACATCAGTTGAGTGAATGATTCAGTGACTTAAAAGACCAACCCATTTGTTATTCCTGAAAGCATCAGAGTTTGAATAAATGAATAGTTCAAAGTCTCGAAATAATCATTTTGCCACCTACTGTCATAACAATATAACCTGCAGAAAGAGTCACCACAGACTGACAGGGTAAAGCCTTTATGCATAATGCATTGCAAAGGTATTCATAATATATGTAGAAATGCATTGTATCTTTTCATAAATAATAGTAATCAAAGTTATACTTTCTAAAGTTGTAACACAACTTACAAGACAATGTAATTACAAGGCATAATTACAGTAATACATTTAAACTACATTTATAATGCATTATATATAAAAGCATCAATTAAAGCATTACAGTTTGTCTGGAGGAGTTTGTTAGGCTCTTATGATAGTACTCTTGGAAAATGTAAAAAATTTTTTTTTTACAAATTCTGTTAATTGATGTTTTAAGTAATACTTAGGAGAATGGAATGTATTTGGGTTGAAGGGATGAAATCCAAATATGTAGCAGTGTCCTAGATGTGTTTCATAAGTCATGTAATAGATAATGATTGGCCTGCAGTGTGGGAGTTCCAACAGTTCAAGGAAACAGCTAAAAACTGACTAGAGTTGTTTGTCATGGTAGATCAGTTTTTCCCCATGTTTTCACAAGGGGTTTGGTAGGAGTAGCTGATTTGCATGTGCATGAGTCTCATCACTCACATGTGCACATTCTCAGGTATATGGATATAAAGAATTCTACTTTCAGGTATCATTAATAACGGGAATGATAGAGATGATCATAGCCTAGAAATTACAGATCTGGACTGGCTGTTGTAAACAGATCTCCCCTGCTGGGTAATGGGAGGGAGCCAGCAACTGGAGGATAACTGACATCACAATCCATCTCTGCCGTCAATATGTCCTTGAGAAAAGCACTTATTGCTAAGTTGCTCCGTGGAGACCGTCCATGCAATTAATCTAGTGTAAATTCAATTGAAAAGATGGTCGCTAAGTCAAAATGTTCAATTTCAAAGGTGACATCCTGCATTAGAGATGGCTTGGCATAAGGGAAAGCTCAGATCTGACAAGGTGAAACATCTGGTTCTTGGTGGGTGGTAAGAATACAAGTAGCCACTCGCAGGCCTGCAAATATATCCGTACTTTCAGAAACAGGGGAAAGGGAGAAAAGAGATGTCACTCCAATCACAGAGTGAACGAGTCAAAAGTCACACAGTGCCAAATAATACAATGTGTGGCTAGCATAATAATGAATCAAGTGCTGTCCCCTTGGGCACACCATTTAATACTCTTAATAATTTAAGCAAGGCCAGCTGGGTAAGGACATTACTGTAGAAATTGCAATGTTGAAATAATTGTTTTACTATTATTATTTTACACATAAATGCTCTAAAATCCAATAATAATAAATAAATGTTTGGTACCAAAATAAAAATAAACATGGGGGGTTAATATTACTATATTATTAATACAGCATTTAATTAAAAAAGTTTTTAAGGAAATTAATACTTTTATTCATTAATATACATTTCTGTTTCAAATAAATGCTGTTTTTTAAACATTAAATAATCCTAAAAATGTATCACTGTTTTCAACATTGATCATACTAAGACATATTAGAATGATTTCTGAAGGATCATGTGACACTGAAGGCTGGAGTTATGGCTGCTGAAAATTTAGCTTTGCCATCACAGGAATAAATGACAAATTAATAAATTAAAATTCATTTAAAAATATTTTGACTGTATTTTTTTTCAAATAAATGCAGCTTTGGTATAGCTCTAAATAGCTGGAAAACTACACAGCTTATTTTGACAGACAATTATAAATTAGTTAATAGTGAGAGAATCATGGCATCACTCCAGAGGCCCTGCCAAAGCAATACCGTGGCAAAATAATGTCTAGCCCAGTTGAAGTCATTTAATATTAAATGACTTATCTATTATGCCCCCATCTATCTGATATAAACATTTGTTTGCTGGGTTCCGCATCTGCACTCATATTAAATAGGCAGTCTGTCAGAGTTCAAATTCAACTTCTAGCTAATTCACCCCATGTAATGCATGTACCCTGTCGTCGAGCATCACTCTGCAGGAAAAGCATAAACCCTGGAAAGGAGGAAACAGCTGTCTGGGAGCATTACTCTCTACTGGTGCCAAACTATGTTTGTCAGAGGTCAGCCTGGGGGAGCAGTTCACCCTGGTTGAGGTTTTAAACACTGCACAGGAAGATGACAGACGTAATTACCACTGCTAAGTTTTGAGGGTCCCTTGTTTATGCTCGCAAACCAACAGCAATTGTGGGGTCTTTGACTTGATTGTCAGGCTTCACCATTGTTTTCCGGCTCTGCCCTGAAGCAACGGAGCTGATCGGTGCTCACGGATGACACAACCCCCTCTGTGTGGATGGTGAGAGGAAGCAAGGGGAGCGAAGAACGGGGGAAGGGGGGTGGGTGGGAGCGCAGGGGCCTCCATAGCTCACGCAGCCTCCAGGCATAGCAGCAGTATGGTGTCAGTAATGAGAGTCCTCCAGCAGAGCAGGGACCACTTTACCAGTGCAGCAGATGTCACCGCAGGGACAGCTGAACAGAAAAGAGGCACGGGCCAACCTTCTTCTCCTGTGCTATGATACAGATGCTGAAAAAAGAGCGGGCCTCGGAGCTGCGCTTAATTACAGTGCGATTGCGTGAGTGTTTTTAGCAGGCTTGTGAAAGGTAACAGGCTGAAAAAGAGGACTGTGATTCTACCCCGTGGTGCTGGAGAGTCTGAGAGAGACATATTCATCACTCACACTGCTGTGCGGATGGTGATGAGAAATGGATCACAGTCCAGACTGAAAGTCACAAGAGTAGAAAAAAGTGTTGTTAGTTTTTATTAAATCCCATTCCCTGCAATTACTCAACAAATACATTGTTCATGATGAAAAAGTTATTTGTTTTTCATTAAAATGGTTTATCAGAATTATTTGAGTTGCGCTTTTTAACTCCATATGAGTCAAATGCAAATATTAATTATATTCGTCATGCACTGTACACATCATAACCTGTCTTTTGCCCAACAAATAGCTATGTGCTGTAAAAGCTCAAGGTTTGTAATCGAAAGGTTGCTGGTGTCATCCATGCCATGCATGAAAAGCAAAATCCTAAATAATTAAGTTCAACTTGGATTTATTGAGCACATTTAAACAAATACAATATGGCTGAAGTTGCTTGACATACTAAACCCTTTGACATTATATTTTAAGTAAATTCAACATTAAATTTTTTGAGCTATAGAGAAAATATTTTACAAAAATTAATATGATAAAACCATCTAGCTCTGACATTCGCAGTTTGCTCCCTAGTGGCAGTCAGGGAACTTTTAAAGCCGTTACCCTCCACTTCTTCACCATGGCAAAAGGAATTAATAATGAATGTATAAATATATATCCACATAAAATACGTAATTGAACTGCCCATTTTACAGAAATTGTGTTTAAAGAATAGCGTTTTAGTGGGAAAATGTCGGTAATTCTCACCTTGCGCTCATAGTTTTGAGTAGAATATGTACATTTGTTGCATATGATCTAGCCACAAAAGTTCATTTAAAATGTTTCACTACAACCGAAGCTCAAATCAAATGTGAAAATATGGCATTAGAACAGAACTCCATGCAGCTCCTACTAACTCTGCATTGGAAATGAATGACTTTCAGTGCAAAAGTGCAAAAATAATTATTATTTTCAAACAGGTTTCCTAAAACACTCCCTGACTCTGTCTGCCATTGTTCATCCAAACAGAGAGCCCTGAGCCAAACTCAAGGCATTGGCTGAAGCAAAGTTCCTCAAGCTGGTACATAATACATAAACAGAGCTATGCTTTATAATAGATTTCAGGTGACTTTTCAGGCAACACGTTCTCACTCCCAACTCGTCACATATTGAAGCTTGATCAGGATCCCTTGATCATGGCGTCATGTTTTAACTTACTGGGTACCCCTTTGGCGTCATGTTTTAACTTGCAGGGATTCCCATAGACTTCTGACCCAAGCCCACGGCGTTTTCATTTGACGTGCAGGTAAGCAGACCGCAGTGTGTACGGGTCGAGACTATGAGAAATAGGAATAAAAAAGAAAAGGGGCTGGGTATCCAAAAGCCCTCCTATCTTAAAGGTGCAAGAGGTGATTGTCTTCAGAAATATTTTTTGTTATGCCGGTTGAAAGTCTCTTCACATCCTGATAGCAATCATTAAGTGGTCTAAATGTATTTAATATGTATTTATATATTCTGTGGAAGGCGTAGGTCCAAGAAATGTACGTCCAATCAAAACGCTCATTCCAAGCGTTTCTATTGACTTTCCTACCAGCCTGTCAAGATGTATTTGCATACCTCTGTGTGTAACAGACGTAGGCAAGTAAGTGCTGGTGCGTGTAAACCTCACTCCCCTGATCTCAAAAAAAGAGGCACTCTGGCGAGTGACGCTAGCGGCCGTGGCCTTTAGCCTCCTCGTTAGAGCGCCCGCCTCCCGCGCCGGAGACCGCGGTTCGAATCCCGCTCGGAGCAAGACGAAGTAGAACCGGTTACATGTGCACCCAGTTTGCACAGACAGGATACGTCATCAGCGTGTTCACGTATGCTATGCAGACAGAGCGAGAATGGCAAGCAAACAACCTGACCTTCCTTCCTGGTATTGTAGTACTTTTACTAACTGTACTATGAAGTTTTCTCACCGGTTAATGACATGTGATGTTTTGTAGTAATGTTGTCTCTGATCGTCTGATCTGTGTGCGTTCATGTGTGTGGGGGGCATGGATTTGGACAGCGATTTGTAGGGAGGGTGGTACGTTCGCTTTCAGTGCTATCAGGCTAAAGTTAGCATTTTCCAAGATGTCCTACTGTACCTTTAAGTGAGTGATTGACATTAACCACAGCCCTTGGACACTGTTTACTTAAACACAGCTAAATAACTAAAGAACAAAATACTGTGTATTGGCTATGGCTACCAATGACCTGATGACCCGAATAAATCTAATTTGCCTAAAGTCAACTTTGTCTGAGAGCAAATTTATTAATAGTGTGTATTTAGGTATACCACGGTAAAACTAAATTTACCCTTTCTTTTCTTCTTCACATTTGTCCCAAACTGACTCAAGGGCTGTGAGATAGAAGAGGCAGCAGGTGGAGGACAAGACTGTGGAAGGGAGAGATCTGTGGGGATAAGAGATGGAGGAGAGACAGAGGTGGCAGAAGGTGCTGGTGAACAGATTGAGGTTTTTGTCCTTTTCTTCCTCTGTCACAAAGACTTAGAGCATGGCAATGGAGGTGGAGCAGGAGAAGACTGTGGAGGAAGAACAGCTGTAAAAGAAGTAGAGGAGGGAGGAGAGAGAGAGAAGTTGGAGAGTGTGGGGAAGACAGAGAAACAAGGTTGAGTATAAATACAGTCTCAGACTCCTTTGTGAGATTCTTCGGCTGTTCCTCGCTGAGGATCTCCTGTTTCATGGTGAGGCTCTCCGGCAGGTCCTCCATGAGGCTCACCGGCTGCTCCATGGTGAGGCTCTCCGGCAGGTCCTCCATGAGGCTCTCCGGCTGCTCCATGGTGAGGCTCTCCGGCAGGTCCTCTGTGAGGCTCTCTGGCTGCTCCACGGTGAGGCTCTCCGGCAGGTCCTCTGTGAGGCTCTCTGGCTGCTCCACGGTGAGGCTCTCCGGCTCCAAAATTGAACAACTGCACTGCTCCTGATTGGGGCTGTTGTGCTGCTCTGCTATGGAGATGTCACTGTCCAGCTGCTGTGCTGTGGAGGTTGCTTTAATACAAGTTTACATTCATTTCAAATCTGTATTATATTAACAAAGACAAATACATGTATTTTAAATAATAATTATTACTTTTATTAGATTTTTTAGATTTGTTTCTGAACACAAATCTTGCTCTTACCCATAGTCAAGATAAATTCATAAGCCCTTCGCATCTTCTCCAAAAAATTTCTTGTGACAGGAGTGAGGTGCAGATGGGTAATTATGTTTATTTTGTTTTGCAATAAATAAAATGGGCTTGTAACCCACTGCCTCAAGTTTCCGCACCTGAAATGAACAAAAGCAGTTACTACACATTAGTTAAATCCACTGAATTCTTAGATACATTAGTACTGTATAAAGCTATTTTATTTTAAGGTCATTTAATGGAGTTTAAATTTAATCTTGTTTTTATACGATCAATTTCAGATAAGGCCAGTACTCTTTCAGTTTCTACCATTGCCAACATGACTGACTCATTATTTGACAGAGAACACAACTTGTTGTTTCTCTTTAGTACAATTTAAAGATAAAGAGTCTTCCTTGTATGAAATAAGACTATAAGGCCATATATATATATATATAAGTTTATGAAGGCCACATCATACTGCTAATAGATATTCACTATGTGACAAACATGGGCTTTCAGTTACACTTCAAATAACACTTATGAAAAATTTGCATTTTACTTACTGCAATACGGGCAGAATCAATTATACGCCCAACATTTCTGCTTTTCTTGACAGATTGCCCCCACTGGCTATCCAGTGACACCACTTTGTCATTTATTTTTTGTTTAGTGGACAGACTTCCAAAGCAGACATAACAACTTTTCCTGTTAGCCTGATTGGGAGTCTGGCAAGATGGGCAGGGCCGGAATTTGGGCCTTGTCGTGACTTGACAAGAAATATAAAGTAGAAATATACACAAAAAAAAAAGCAACAGACAGACAAAATGTTAAAATAAAGAGAGTTTTTGTAGGACCCATTGAGAGAAACAGAAAGATGGACAGATACAACAATGTAAATAGAGAAATCGAGCTACAGAGAGACAAGTACAGGTTAGCACGACGGACATGGCTCTTAAACGTGCCTTTGGTTTTTGTGTGTCTGTGGAGGGAGGTTAAAATAAAGAGAATGTTGGAAGCTGGCAAATGAGAGAGAAAATAATATATATTGAACTCCTTACATTTTTACCAGTATTTTCTTTTTCAGTGTTGGCAGATTGTGCAGTTTTGAGTTGTAATACATGAAATAAAATGGGCTTGGACAGGTGGCATTTTGATATTTCTGTTGTACCGTTTTATTTCTTTAAGGCAAATGACAGACATGGAAAATGGTTTACAACGTAGCCTTCTTTAGAGAACACTTAATTTGCTTTATTATGCCATATGATGAGCCACAATATTGTTGCAGTTATGAATTAATTTGTATAGTTTATTATTGGTAAGATTTGTGTGTTTACTATATAATTTTGTGTGGATTTTGATCAATTACTGGAAAACACACCAATCTGGCAGCACTGTTCTTCATCTGAACATTTATAAATGGCTAAAGTGTTGTGATCGAGCTAACTTACTGTAATATGGGTAACTGAACACACATCATAATTCAAAATCATACAATCTCCTATGATATTATCTTGCATGATTATGTGAAAAAAATCAAAAAAAAAATTATTCCTATTTCTCATAGTCTCGACCCGTACACACTGCGGTCTGCTTACCTGCACGTCAAATGTCAACGCCACGGGCTCGGGTCAGAAGTCTATAGGAATCCCTGCAAGTTAAAACAATGACACCGAAGGGGTACCCAGTAAGTTAACCCAGTAAGGGATCCTGATCAAGCTTCAATATGTGACGAGTTGGGCGTGAGAATGTGTTGTTTCAATCTTTTGGTCTACTTTCACAGGCGTGCAGGTGAAGGTTTTGTGTGTCCTACTAAAAGTGGACTTTAAATTTCAAGCCACATTAATCCTCTCTTGTGCCTCTAAGCAAAGAGACTTGTCTTTTGTTAGTCTTTGTCTCCCTCAGACTCTCTAACCATGTTATTTCAGTCCATGTCAATCCTTGAAGACCCGAACCCTATATCATTTCATGCCTCTGAATAGTTAAGCCTTCTAAGCAATGCTTGTGATCCCAGGCAGAGTGCCATGAATATCTTCTTTTCATTATCTGTGACATGACATAGCTTTGTCAGTGGGAAGTTGCTATACAGGCTGACACAACTCAGGGTCTGTCCACCGAAATTTGCCCTATTCTGCTTCGGGTTGTTGACAGGTTCATCTGCTCCACTTTGGCATATCTCACAATGAATCTTTCAGATTGAGCCCCACAACTCACTAGAAACTGTTCACTGCCACATATCATGGTTTCAACAAACAGTGCCACCCTTGTTGTGTTTACTCTGGGGTTTCCTTTCCCCGATATCTGTCATTTCCTCCATTTAGGGCTTTGAGATATTTGATGCTCTCTAATAAACAGAACAATAGGAAAACACAGAGTTTGTGATGCAACTGGTTTGCCAAAAATAATTTGCATTTACCACTAGAGAGCATTTTATGCATTAATTAAAGCGGCCTACATGCTGAAAGATGCCAAAGCTCATCTGGTATTCATCAGAACAGGCTCACTTTGGCTTCCTGGTTTAGAATGCAAAAGGGCATCACAGAGCACACTCTGTCTATTCACTCATTATCATTAGTGTGCCACTCTGGGTTTTTTTGTAATTGAAAATTGAAGGCAGTCATAAATACTACAGCAGAATAACACAGAAGCATATTTTGTAAATGTCTCACACATATTCTCTATAAACAATGCAGCTTTTAAATGTATACATGGCTTAGGCTGGGGAAGAACAAAGGCTTGTTTTCAATCTAAATGTGTCTAGTTACTTTCAGAGGCACGTTCAAATGAGGTCTCCAGAAGGCCAATGAGCATGACAAACTCTGTCGTGTGCTAAATGTCACTTCTTGCCCTTATCACAAGATCACCTTGATGGCAACTTATCTAGACATCAAATTCATGGCTTAGCTCTCACACCTAGAGGATCACGTCTTTTTTTCCCCTCTCAGAAGTGGCAAAAAAATAATCATTTTTAAGTTGCTGCTGGTTTTCATGCTAATCATTAAAAAATACAGAAATGACTGCAACTGACTTATGTCTTACTGAAGTAGTGTATAGTGTATCTATACATGTGATTTTACTTTTTTATGATTATCTTCAGAGCGAATTTTAGTGGGTCTTCCTGCAGGTTACACCAGACAAGTGGCGACAAGTGATTTTTTTATACAATTTATTCAACTCATTCAAAATACTGATTCATTCAGGAAAACAAAAAACATAATGGCCCTTTAAGACACTGAATCATTCACATAACTGATTTGTTCCAATAGGCTGGTTCATTCGGGTACGAAACCAGTGACTTATGAGTGAGTCATTGAATTATCCACTCTACCAATTTGTTCCCAACACTGACTCATTCAGCTGCTTAATTCTACCATTGCTCTATTTTGAATTTAATTATTTTCATTGGTGAAGCAAAAATAGACAAAGCAAATGGAAATATTGTGTCTAGAATAAAAGTTTCTCAATATTAATGTCTTGTTTTTCGAACTATTGTATAGAAAGAATATCGCTTTAATATCACCACCGTCTTGTGGTATTGTTTAGATATATTGTTATTTGTCTTCCTCATACAAACTCTCCAAAATGAAGAAAATATGCTGAAAACATCACACTGGACATCTCAGTTTGATGTCATTATTGAGTTAATTTGTCAAAATATAAGGTTTACTTATATGGCATATGGATAGATGTACTTTATTGATCCCTGCGGGAAATTTAGGAGCAGGGTAAAGCGTACATGATATATATCCTCCTATGGCAATTAAACAAGAAAGAACATGCAGTGAGATACCATTACGTACAGTGAGAGATATGCATGTGTTATCCGTTAATGGTAATGGGTTCTTGCATGGGAAAGAGTGACCTTGTTCAATGTCTTTACGGCTTGCTAGGAGTAATGTGTGGGGAAGCATGTGAAGAGGAAGCAGCCTTGTACAGCCTAATAGTAGAAGGCAGGAAGGATTCCCAGTAGTGCTTCTTAGAGCAGAGTGCTGGAACAAGATGACGGCTAAAGGTGCGTCAAGATAGCGGACTGTGGAGGGGGTATGAGGAATTCTTTATTATGAACTCCAATTTGTCATCATCCTCTTCTCCACCACTTCCTCACATGAGTCTGGGGCAAAGTAGCTAACCTTCCTCACACTTTGTTCAGAAGGAAACGAAGTGCAAATCCATGTTTCTTCCTTTGCAGATTAGTTTACACGTTGTCATAACAGACAGAATCTGAAGTAGCTCTTAATTGTTATGCATCACATGTTGTTTATTTTGGATTTCCTGAGGCATAAACAAAACAAAGGCTACATTTGCATGGATCTGATGATTGATCACCTCTCTGCAAGAATTCCGTCCCCAGCCACATGAGACGTGATGTTTCATTCGTCGACCCATAAGTCAATTTGTGGCACTGCACGACGGCACCTGTGACAGTAGCGTGAGCTGAGAGCCGTACCCCTGATCTGGCTGAGACTGGCATATTCAGCAGAGTCGCTGTAGTTCTGTGCTGATCCCATTAGTTTAACAGCATGGAATAAAAAGTGTCTTGGAGGGAAAGAGTGACTCACCAACCTATCCTTTCCTCTCTTCAACCATTACTGTGTGATGTCACAAAATGGTGAACTCTTCCATTTCTTAGCTCTTGGGAGGTGAAGAGCCCCCGTCGTCCTGTCAACATAAATGTTCTGATATGTATGTGTGTGTGAAACACCACCAACGGTGCACTTACTCATAAAGTAACCGAAGATTCCTTTACAGTGAGTCTAAACATAGTATCTATGAGATAGAAAAATCAATGGAACCAAATACTGGAAACCATTTAGACCAAGCCTAAAAATGGACCAAAGCATGGCAACACAAATAATACGCATGCTGTGATATCTCACACCAAAAGTGCAGCAGGTTCAGAGCAATATGAATCCCTTTAAATGTTTATTTATTCATATGAACAGTTAAAGATAACACTTTACAATAAGGTTAAATTTATTGGGATTAGTTCATGCGTAGGCTACATTGAACAAACTATTAAATTAGAAAAAGGCTTAATTATTAATATTTGTTAATAATAATATTGTTCATTTTTAATATCAATTATTCATATTTATTTATAATACATGAACTTAATTTTTACCATTTCAAATATAAAATATGCACTATTATAATTCATTGTTAATATTAATTAATAATAATCCAGATTACATATAGAGAGAGAAAAGTTAATTTACATATTAATATTAAATTTAAGGCCCTTGCACACTGAGTCTGAATTTTTTGTATGCATTTATTTCGGGGGTTTGGGGTATTCGTCAACCTTTCCTATGAAAATGCTTGCTATATCGAACCTGATCTGACTTTTTTTTATGACGGACGAAATTTCGGAGGCTGTGTGTAAACATGACACAACGTGAGGTCGTATTTATTTTTTAACGTGCAAAAAGTTTGGACAAGAATTTCAGACTCAGTGTGCAAAGACCTTAAGTTTAACTACTGTTCATCATTTCTATTAGCTATTACATTAACTACTGTCAGTAAAACTTCTTCTAAAGTGTTACTTTTTTTGGTAAATTTTATAACGTTTAAAAAAACATTTTACTGCTAGAGGTACTAAACACTGTCTGTAATGGGTTCACAGAAAAAGTACTCAATTACTCAATTTTATTTAATTGAATTTTTTGCAGTGGTATGAGACACCATGCAACTTCTTTCCAGACAATCACTTGTCACCATCTTTTGTACTTTTTTCCCCTGACATACACTTTCTTCGAACACGGTGACTTGCCGAAAAAAGAGCGTTTATAAGCCATTAGTCTGGATGTATATTGCCTCGACAACATTTGAGAGGTGAGGAGAGGTGAAAGCACTTACACTCCACGAGGAGACAGACAAGCAAGGGCGCACTGAAGAGCTATTCTGTTCCAATTCATCTCAGGTGTAAAAAACCTTGAACCGTATTAGTATTCCTGATGTTAGCAGTGAATCCTCTCTTTTCAATCAGTACCTGTTCAAGGTTTTGTACAGCTTCACGGACCGCCCCAGGGACTTTATCCCAGCCAATCGCTGACATGCTTGACATGAAATGTATTGAAGATCAATGATTTTAGGCATAAAAGGCAGGCACCATTGAATTCCCAAGCAAATATACTTGTTCTTCCCAGGACAGGAGATCTGTTGGTAACCCACCAGCTCGATCAAAGATACTCTTGGGCATTCATCAGTTATAACAAAACTCATGAAGGCACTCAACATTCACTTCCAGCCCATTCCAGTTGTTTAAATCCAGCACTGTGGATAAAAATATCCAGTGATTTTTTTTTCTTCTTCTCACTTCACTGAGCAGGAGCTCAACGCAGCCTCGCTTTACCTTAGACTCCTGCAGAACATCCACACACACCCACGCTTACAAAGTCGTGCAAAGCGAGGGGTTTAATCCCTCAGGGTGTGATGGAGTGAAGCGAGGTAACTGCGCTTGAGGGTTGGCAATGGTTAATTTCGTGTTTCTGAGAATCACCAGAGTCTACTCAGTTTGAGAGAAGCACTTTTCAAGGCAATACATAAAAAACGTTATCAAAAGCCACTCCGGCTATAATGAATTTGAGCTCTGCAGGGCTCAATCAATAGGCACCCCAATAGGTTCTTTATGATACAGTTCATTGTATGGTTGGTGCTCAAAAGCATTGCATTAAATCCACCATATAAAGAAAGCGTTCATGACATTTCACCAGCCAGCTCTTTTCTTCAGCAGGGAGACTGCTCCAAACATCAAAACAAACCACATAAAAGACAAAAATAGTCATTCTTCCCTGTCTCTCAAGCAAAATGGATCATTAGAGATCCATATTCTGCCATTTTGATCCAATACCTCCGTTTACCTCCATTAGAGGGCTTTGTGGAGGATCCAAGTAGCAGATGGGTCTAATTAAAGCTTCCAGCCTGCATTGAAGTCAAAGGGACTTGCATCACCATTCTAGCTATGATCACTGATGTTCTGTCCTTGGGGTCAATAAGAAGGTCAGGAAAAGTACCTACAAAAAGTTCAGAATGTAACGAATTGGGAAAAAAGAGAGACATTAAGACCATTTGTGCTAAGAACGTCTAAGAAGAAAGGGTCGCAGCAAGGAGCATACCACATTTGACAAATAACAAATATATGTGGCTTGATTTTTCATAGTGCAAGTCATATAAGCACTTCTAAAAACGAACAGTAACAGGTTACTCTTGCAGCATTTTTGGAATAAAACACAAGGTGAATTTATTTTTTCTTAACAGAAATAAAACCATCTGGAGCCTGTAGGTATAAAGAGCATACAGTATGTGAGTAACCTATTTATTAATGTTCATTTCTTGCAGTCCCTTACGGAAAAATGTTCATGAAGGCTTTGTTTTTGCATAAAGAATATAGCATTTAGGATCTACTTTGTTTTTTGCTAGATTTTTAAGCCTATGAAGGCATATGCTGTTTTCAGTTATGTTAATTTAGTCACTTTAAGCAGCTAGGTGTCAACTCAAGCAGAGCTTATTAAGCCAGTAGGAGATCAGATGAATTGTAAGATCTGATCATATTTTGCTGTTTTGACAAGGGAGGGAGGAGAGGTCCGTAAAAATGCTGCTCTCTGCTGTATATTGTAAGACACTGCAGCTGATTGTTTTATAAACAAGTTCATGCCACATTCAGAATGATCTTTATTTATTAACTCTAGGGGGAGTGCAAATGTGAATGTGCTTAAATAAACCAAAAGTCAATCCTTGCACCACTTTTAATCCATCAATGTAAACCTTAAAAACAATGCATCTAAAGATAATCCTATAACAGGGTTTTTCAGAGATAAGAGTCTGTATATTGCAAGACTCAAGCTTTGGTGACTACAAAAAAAGTGAGTCTATCAAGTATAAAACTGGATTCAGATATCTCCTACAAAAGGTATGTTTTCACTCTTTTTTTCATGTCACAACAAGAAACACCAATACAGATTATTATCCCCAGTCATTCTTTGGTAACTCTGAAAAAGCACCACAGAGATTCCTCTAGCATCAACTGAAACTAAATCATGAATTTATCTGACCTTGTAGCAAGTCTGGTTATTGTCTGCTGTGCTGAAAGTATTTGAGGATATGTTCAGATGATCTCTACCTTCATATCACTCTGGGCTATCTTAATATCTACTTGACAACAGTATCTGTCATCACTTCACTGCCACACGACAGTATTTGAAACCTGCATCTCAGTGAATCAATACCTTCCTGAGTTCTCAAGGTGAGGCACAGATTCAAGGTCATGCTGAATGAAACTGCACCTTCACCTATTTGCAAACACAAATACTCCCTAACAGTTTTATTTCTTTAGACGAATGGCCTTACACTTAGAGTTTAAGGTTTATTTTTGGTTTATGTTCAGCTGGCTCTCATTTATTCCAATAATACGAGAAATATTGACTTTATACTGACAACAGCATTGATGCATGAAGTCTGCTACTACCTGCTGTGATTTCACACCAATGTTATCAATCTTTTGTTTTATAGCTACTTTGAATGTACTACACAGCTGTGACCGAACATGGGGGGGCGACCATGTAAATTAAAACCCATTTATTTTTTAATACTGATATGAATAGATGTAATATTAATTCATATAATAAAACCCTATATAAGTTGATATATTTCTATGAAATCTGCTATGGCTTAATCGTTTTAATTACATTTCTCAAAAGCTGTTCATTTATTTTTCTAATTTTAATAAATAAAAAATATATACTTTGAAATATTATGTTTGAAAATTAGTATTTATTATAAATGTATTAATATTAAACACTGATTTAATAGAATTCAATTTATATAAATATATTGATATTGACTTATTTGAAACAAAAATCCACGATTGACCTTTGCTGACGATGGCATGTGGCTGTGCTTCCTGGGACGTCACTCACTGTTGAGTTATGAATATTTATGCTTGTAGTTTCATGCAGACACAGTCAAGTGCCGCTGCTGATGCCGTTTATGCTGCCTCCTGTCCTGCAAGCTGCACTTCACTCTCAGATGCTGCTGTTCATCCTGAAACACCAATGAAGCTATGCAAAAAGTGCTTTTTACTTTTTTGAGCGCAGGCGAAGCAAAGGATAAACCCAACATAGCCTAAGTCAAGTTGCCATCACACCAAAAGTTGGTGTACTTTTGAACTGGGTGAGAGATCATCCGTGAAAGTGTCTTCTCAGTAGCAGCATGACCTCTCCACCTCACAGTACAGCGACAGAGCCTTCGTGGACTATTGGACCTACAGAACTGGAGATGAGCGAAGCTCTGCATATACGAAATGACAGCGCGTGGTTCGGCAGGAGTCCCTCGGCGTCCGCGGAGCCGGCAGTGATCACTCAACGCCAGGCATCTCACCTCCATCCCCGCATGTCCGTGTACAGCGTCACCCGTCCCACTCTCTCTAGATCCTACTTTCAAGGACGTGTATATAATTTTTTGGAGAGACCAACGGGTTGGAAATGCTTTGTGTATCATTTTACAGTGTGAGTATTTAACTCTGATTGCTTTAGAGAATGAGAAATAGTCTACAGCATCAACATGTTTTCTATTCATAAATATATATTTAAAAAAAAAAAGATTTATTGTTGCAAGAGGCACTGCTTTTATTAATGTTTGATAAGAGTACGGTGTTATGCAAGATGATTGTTTAAGGTCACTTTTCATTCTGCATAAAAGTAATTTTCCCTTTAGTGCAACCTTTCAGCATACAGAAATCTTCCAAAACAATGAATAATTAATTGATTGCAATTTATGTCATTTATTATTGAGTTCTACATAGTTTTGTTTTGTTTTTTTCTGTGAAGGTTTTAAATATTAAACAACTGTTGTATTAAGTGATACACTGGAAAAATTGAAATGAACCATTTTATTTAAACTCAAAACATGCAGCAATCCAACTAAACTACAATGCTTGTTGGTTTAATTTGAAAAAGTCAGAAAATGCAGTAAGTATTGTGGTGCAGTGGCCTGTGTACAGAAAAGGATAAAAAACGTTCTGTCTTCACTACGCTTACTAAAAAAGTAAAAGCATAAATTAAAAAATATATATATACATATCAGATTATATTGTAATAGAGAAGCAGCTTTGAGATGCATTTTTTGATATTCTGTAAATTGCAAGAATTTTGGAATAGCAAGTAAACAAAAAATATTGCAATCGCTGACTGTCTAGTGATTGATCTAAGATCATCTTTACAGTGTAATGAATAACCTAAAAGGATGCTTTGCTGCAGAATGTAGTTGTTTTGTAATTCTCAAAATGACTGGACTCATTGGACCGTTCACGGTATCTCTAGCAGGAGAGGAGGTGATAGCGGGTGGCTAAACTTGGCTGCAGAGGTGACTCTGTTCAGCAGGGGCCCTGTGGGTTTGGTAACCCTGTGACTCAGAGGTGTTGGGTAGAGTTGCCAGGAAAACATGGGAATCTGACTGTGAGAGTGTCAGATGCGGCATCGTCCTGTAGAAACTGTTAACGGCTTTACTAATCCTGGATCGTTTGACTGATACTTGGTTTAATGCGTTTGTAAGAATGATGAGCATGTGGCCGAGGGTTGGAGGTTAGTCTGTAATTAACTGGTGGCTTGTCATGTAGCACATGCATTTTATTCAAAGTGATTTATGGTGTACTAATATTGTGATGGTCCCTATAGAGCAAATTGAGGTTAATTGCATCGCTTAAGGGCACAACTGGGCTCTCTGGGCTCCTCAGTGCATAATTCATCCCCACCTGTTGCATTACTAGCCCAGGGCCTTGAGCAGTAGTCGACCACTTGACCACACTGTTAGCTGCAGCAGGAAATTGAAGAGTCTCGCCTGAATACGGAAGCGTTCTTCTGTTGTGTGAGTGTAGGAGGCAGGCTATGTTAGCCAAGAATGTGCACAAGCTTATCACTGCTTCAAAACCTGCAAAACCATGGGGGAACGAAAGGCACTTATCAAAGCGTGACCCTTGTTTGTGTATATGTGCACATGCTGTTGGAAAAACTAGTAATTGAGTGCCGTACATTGTTATTGTTATCTGCCCAGCAGTACAGTATATGTGAGTGAAATGTCCCTCGATGTCATGTAGTCAAGTAGATGTCAAGCATGTAGTTTGGGGCAGTCGTGGCCTAATGTATAGAGAGTTGGACTTGTAACCCGAAGGTCGTGGGTTCGAGTCTCAGGTCCGGCAGGGATTGTAGGTGGGGGAGTGAATAACCAACACTCTCTCCACCCTCAATACCACGACTGAGGGGAGACCCTTGAGCAAGGCACCGAACCCCCAACTGCTCCCTGGGCGCCGCAGCGTTGGCTGCCCACTGCTCCGGGTGTGTTCACTACTGTGTGTACACTTGGATGGGTTAAATGCAGAGCACACATTTCACTGCTGGTTGTACTCTGTATAATTGTGTATGTGACAAATAAAAACTATTTTTTTTTTGTCTTTAAGCACAGCAGAGAAATGTAGAAGAAAGGCAGAAATAACTGCTTTAATCACACTATATTGAATTCAGTTAGAAAACAGTTCAGATTCCATGTCATGTTCAAGTGAGTGATATTTCAAGTCATTTTCTATCTATCTATCTATCTATCTATCTATCTATCTATCTATCTATCTATCTATCTATCTATCTATCTATCTATCTGTCTGTCTGTCTGTCTGTCTGTCTGTCTGTCTGTCTGTCTCTGTCTGTCTGTCTGTCTGTCTGTCTGTCTGTCTGTCTGTCTGTCTCTGTCTGTCTGTCTGTCTGTCCGTCCGTCCGTCCGTCCGTCCGTCCGTCCGTCCGTCCGCCTGTCTGTCTGTCTGTCTGTCTGTGTAGCTATTTCTGTATTTATCTGTCTGTCTGTATGCATAACTATTTCTGTATTTATCTGTCTGTCTGTCTGTCTGTCTGTCTGTGTAGCTATTTCTGTATTTATCTGTCTGTCTGTCTGTATGCATAACTATTTCTGTATTTATCTGTCTGTCTGTCTGTATGCGTAACTATTTCTGTATTTATCTGTCTGTCTGTATGCGTAACTATTTCTGTATTTATCTGTCTGTCTGTCTGTGTAGCTATTTCTGTATTTATCTGTCTGTCTGTCTGTATGCATAACTATTTCTGTATTTATCTGTCTGTCTGTCTGTATGCGTAACTATTTCTGTATTTATCTGTCTGTCTGTATGCGTAACTATTTCTGTATTTATCTGTCTGTCTGTATGCATAACTATTTGTCTGTCTGTCCGTCCGTCCGTCTGCCCGCCCGCCTGTCTGTCTGTGTAACTATTTCTGTATTTATCTGTCTCTCTGTATGCGTATCTATCTATCTATCTATCTATCTATCTATCTATCTATCTATCTATCTATCTATCTATCTATCTATCTATCTATCTATCTATCTATCTATCTAATTCAATTCAAAAAGTAAAGTAAAGTCGTGACGTATTGTCAAGTATGGTGACCCATACTCGAAATTGGTGCTCTGCGTTTAACCCATCCAAGTGCACACACACAGCAGTGAGTAGTGAACAAATGCACACACACACACACACACACACACACACACACACACACACACACCGTGAACACACACCCGGAGCAGTGGGCAGCCATGCTGCGGCGCCCGGGGAGCAATTGGGGGTTCGGTGCCTTGCTCAAGGGCACCTCAGTCGTGGTATTGAGGGTGGAGAGAGCGCTGTACATTCACTCCCCCCACCTACAATCCCTGCCGGCCCGAGACTCGAACCCGCAACCTTTCGATTACGAGTCCGACTCTCTAACCATTAGGCCACAACTTCAAAATTGCTTTATTGGCATGACTGTAAAAATTGCCAAAGCTTGAAATAT
Organism: Barbus barbus; assembly: GCF_936440315.1. NCBI lineage: Eukaryota > Metazoa > Chordata > Actinopteri > Cypriniformes > Cyprinidae > Barbus > Barbus barbus. The sequence goes on from NC_136729.1 coordinate 30,495,866, forward strand.
ATGTGGAGAAATATAGTAACAATGAAAAGATCAAAATAATAGAAGAAAAACATTATAACAATTTAAACTTAAATAAACAGTGTAACAAATAAGAACGTGTGAACATTTCATACCACAGTGTTTAACATGTAAATACACACAGGCTGAGGGTCACTGTGGTAGACAGTAGGGAAACACACTGAGGTAAGACATAATACACATATTACATACATTACACACATTCACCTGCTGTCTCTCAGGCTGTGGCACATCCACACATATCTCGCAGCCAGTGCTGCTGTCTGTCCCTCTCCAAGTATTATCTTTATTTGTTCCTCTTCAGTCATGGCTGTAAAGTTCTTTATGATGTTTGTGAATTCGTTGATGTAGGCTTATAGCTCTCTTATTGATTTAAATTGTAACAGTGAAGTAGGAAGTGTGTCTCGGTCACTCCTGTCTCACAGTGAGCACATACTCTTTGCTCTCTGCAGCTCTTTTTGTGTCTGCCGGTCTCGATGGCTAGTCTGTATTCACTGAGCCTGTACTTGATCAGGATCTGCCTCTGCTTTGTGGTTTTGACACTCTGGAGATATTCTTCTAATTCATATTTTGATTTTATAGTTCAATAGAGTTGCAATTTACTTTGTGTTTTAGTTTCTTGATCCTAATGTTCCAGATATATATTTTTAGATTGTTTGATAATTTGATTTATTTTGACGTTTAGGTGAGAAGTGCTGGTCTGAGACTGGTTAGTGTTAGCAGAGTCACTCTGAGTGTCTGTCGGTCTGTCTGCCTGTCTGCCTGCCCGCCTGTTCGTCTGTCTGTCTTCCTGTCTGTGTAACTGTTTCAGTATTTATCTGTCTGTCTGTCTGTATGCGTAACTATTTGTCTGTTTGTCTATCATCTATCTATCTATCTATCTATCTATCTATCTATCTATCTATCTATCTATCTATCTATCTATCTATCTATCTATCTATCTATCTGTCTATCTGTCTATCTGTCTGTCTGTCTGTCTGTCTGTGAATCTAGATATTTCAAACTGTTGAACTTCAAGGTTTTTAAACCTATTTCAGAACTTTCAAACAAGGCTTTATTAAGCCAAAATTTCTAAGTTTGTATTGGAAAATTTGACTTTTCTGATGATTTTAATGAATTTCTTCATAGAAGAATAACATTTCTACCTCAATTCAAATTCAATTGGAATTGAATTGGAATTTAAAAGCCATTCTGAATTTGACAGATTTGATAAATAATAGTTTGCATACAATTAATACATGCCTTTTATTGGCTTTCTTTGTTATTAATTACAATAGATGCACCCAGTTTTAGTTCATTTGATTCAGCAGCGACTGCGGTTGAACAGCTTGATTTGAAGGTGGTAATCTTTAACACATCAGTTGATTCTGTCTGTTGCATTGTTTCCCCAGACTTTCCTTTTCACTCGGTTAAATACTACAAATTGCAGTGGTTTCTGCAGGTATGAATAGTTAAAATAGCCTGCTGCATATTTGATTCTGTTTAGCTACACTCATCAAAATACTCTCATTGCTCTGATTATTTTCAGTTGATTTTACCTCAATCGTTTGCTGTGTTTGTCATCCCTGACTAACTGCCGTGGAATGGTAGATCAATTATTCGTTGCATTGCACTGTAGCCTGTGGCATGTTTATTGACATGTAACTTCTCTCAAAAACTGCTTGTGACAGGTTCAAGGTCATTCAGCAATAATGATTACATAATAAGATAGATATTTATCAGGCAGCCATCCTACCCCAAGGTTATGTTTGTATGTTTACTTACATTTCTGGCCCCTCCCTCTGAATTTGTGATGACAGGCAACAGCTGGGCACTGTTTATCTGTGGCAGCTGGGTTTCATACCTCTTGGTGTTTCATTGTTATTGTTAATGCAGTTAGACTGATGAATTATTGAGCTGATAGAGCTGTTGTAATGGGTTAAGCATTACTCCAAAAGACAAACACTGAGAAATAGCATTTACAAATGAACAAAGCATGTACTGGATATTGTGCTGTTGCTGCGTATTAGAGATGTGCAGTTCAGATTAAATTAACATACATTTTTAATTACAAGATTAAATTTGTTCCTAATTAATCAATAGCATCTTTATATACCAAAAAGCTGTTTTGTGCTCTCCTTAATATGCTGTTAGACTGATTAATTTGGTAAAACAAATAAACAAGTTTAAAGCACATGAGAAATCATGTTGTTTGAAGGATTTGTTCTGTCAGATTAATTACATAGCTGTCTGTGAGCAAACTCTCTTTTCTCACCAAAAGAAGAACTTTCTATTTTGTCTCAGGAGTTACAACGAAGCCTTTGTTTGGTTTTGAGTGAGAGCACACAATGACCTTGCCATGATGTGTTAAACCTACAGTACTGTTACAGGGGCTTCTGTACCCTTTACAACTCGTGCAATATTGATTTGTTTATCTCTCTCTCTCTCTCTCTCTCTCTCTCTCAAAAAAAAAAAAAATAAATAAATTATTATTCTTTATTATTATTATTCTTAGAATAAAGTAATTTAGTCAGTGAATATGAGAAAAGATACATTTCCTAAACAGATGTGTTCAAATATGTTCTAAGAATGTTTTGATAGTTTCTCTGAACATTCAAATTGTCCAATTATTTTTCAAATATTTTAAAAAAAGTTTTTTTCCTGGTTATGGGAACATTTATCATTTGCAAACATTATATGTAATGCTTACTTTTGAATGTCCTCTAAACAATCTGAAAGGTTTTATTATTATTATTATTATTATTATTATAAATGTTAAAAATGACATATCTTCCTTTCTCTCTGCAGATTCCTCATTGTGCTTTCTTGCCTGATTCTCAGTGTGCTGTCCACCATTGATGAGTATCAAACTCTGGCTAATAAAACACTATTCTGGGTGGTGAGTCTCAATGCTTTAGACTTACAGTGTGTTAAATATTGTTAAATTAATATAAATCTTTTCCCTAACTGATGATTCTCCGTCATCAGTTAGGAACCTAGGCGTACTTTTTGATAGCAATCTTTCCTTCGAAAAACATGTTTCTAGCATTTGTAAAACTGCATTTTTACATCTTAAAAATATATCTAAATTACAACCTATGGTCTCAATGTCAAATGCAGAAACATTAATTCATGCATTCATGATCTCGAGGCTAGATTATTGTAATGCTTTATTGGGTGGTTGCTCTGCACGTTTAATAAATAAACTCCAGCTGGTTCAAAATGCAGCAGCTAGAGTTCTTACTAGAACCAGGAAGTATGAACACATTAGCCCGGTTCTGTCAACACTGCACTGGCTTCCTATTAAACATTGTAAACATTTTAAGATCTTGCTAATTACCTATAAAGCCCTGAATGGTTTGGCACCTCAGTATTTGAGTGAGCTCTTATCGCATTATAGTCCTTCATGTCTGCTGCGATCTCAAAACTGGCCATTTGATAATACCTAGAATATCAAAATCAACTGCGGGCGGGAGATTGTTTTCCTATTTAGCACCCAAACTCTGGAACAATCCACCTAACACTGAGCGGAAAGCAGACACACTCTGTCAGTTTAAATCTAGATTAAAGACCCATCTCTTTAACCTGGCTTACACATAATACACTATCGCATTTCTATAATTCAAATCCATTAAAGGATTGTTAGGCTGCATTAATTAGATCAACCGGAACCGGGAACACTTCCCAAAACACCTGATGTACTTGTCACATTGTTAGAAGAATGGCATCTACGCTAATATTAGTCTGTTTCTTTCTTATTCCGAGGTCACCATAGCCACCCAGATCCAGACTGTATCCAGATCAGATGGTGGATCAGCACCTAGAGATGACCTCAACAGCCAGGACACCTAGGTGAGCCCCAGAGACTGATCCCCAGTGAAGACCCTGTCTCCAAGACGGCCATCGGGACAAGACCACAGGAACCAGATGAGTCCTTTGCACAATCTGAGTCTGCTTTAGCCTAGATTTAAACTGCTGATTTTGTCTGGCCAGAGGAGAATGGCACTATTTCGACAAACTGTTTCCCCGTCTAAATACTGTAAAGCTGATATAAAGCCACCCAGCTTTATATCAAGCCGATGTAAAGCTGCTTTGACACAATTTGCATTGTTAAAAGCGCTATACAAATAATTTTGATAACTTTTTTATTTCCTATTTGGGTTTATGCATTCACTTTATTTTTTAAGATTAAGTGTTTTTTCAAAGGCATTGTTCGATGCCAGTGTTTCTTGTCATAACTATGCAAACATTTGATTTCAAAACCAGTATCATAGCTATTAAACTATTTATTGCTATGATCTTAAATCTGTATTTAAGTAAATTAGAGGTGTTAAATCTGATTTTGTGGTGGCTGTGCTTTAGATTATTTAAATTATTACACGGCTTTGTGGAATGCTTGATTCTGACTGGTCAGTCGTGACATTCCATAGTATGTTATTCCCGATGACAACTGGTAAAAGCTAATAACAGACTCATCCGGGTAACTTAAGTCGGTGCTGTATACACTTGCTAGGAACAGTTTTTTTTTTTTTTTTTGATGGAAGCTTTGTATTTGGTTAGCTAATAAAATATTAAAACTCAATTCAATATTATGTGTACAATTTCTTAATTCTGTCATCCTGATATCATGGACTCACTTTCTCGTTTCATACAAACAGCTGCTGCCTTTTTATTTTGTACACTCTAATGGATTATAAGATAACTAACAAACTAGTACTGCAAGTACTAGTACTTAATCATTTATGTGGTGAAATGTTGTGTAATAAAAGTGGTATGACTGCACCGTATCCTTTAAAAGTCCATCTAGTTTGGACGTGCTGCTTGCTAGCAACTGCTTTCTTCATGGTAGCTTTGCGTTCAAATATTTCAACTCAGGTCAGTGTTTTGTGTCTAAATATTTAAGTGGGATAATGTACATCAAGACAGTTGTTATCAAAATAAAGATGTACATTATCCCTTACTTAATTGAATGAAATCTTAATTCAAATGATGAAGGATTTTGACAATAATCAGTGTTGAGCACTACTGTAAGGTTAACCCTGCCTGCTTTAAATGTTTCAAAATGATTAACAGTTGAAAATGTTAGAAAAGTTGAAAAGTAATCAAATGTAATAAGTTACATTACCTTAATAAAGTAATTGAAAAGTTACACTACTTCTTACATTTTAAACAGGGTAACTTGTAATCTGTATCCTATTACATTTCCAAAGTAACCTTCCCAACACTGGTAAACAGACAGCATAATTAGGAAACAGGCATAATGCATAGGGATCATTGACCAATCTGGACATATGGCTTTGGGCTCTAGACCTTGGACCCAAAAGCAGCTATTGTTTTTGAAGTTGGAATTGATCATGTTTCCATTTGCATACAGCTCATTGTTTAGCTTGTTCTCCAGTGTCTGCTGCCATCGGCCTTGTCCAGCAGAGGGCAGCAGTTCATCACTATGTCCAATTTGATGTGGTCGCTTTACATTTTTGGTTAGCTACTCCCCTCTTGAAACTAGAACTTTGCCCCCATCTAATGTAGGAAAAAGAAACACTCATGTAATTTATCATAAGAGCAACATTAAAGGGAAAATTCTCCCAAAAATGCAAACTGTCATCATTTACTTATTATTATTATTTTATAATTTTTTTTATCTGTGGAACGCAAGAACGATAGATGGAAGGATTTTAATTGTCAAGTTTCAAAAGTCTTCCAGTATTCCAGGTTTTCTGAAGACATATGTTGTGAGGTAAAGTTGTTATTAACTGAGAATTCAAACTGACCGCTGGCCAGTCAACACAATTAGAAGGAGAAAGGGAACATGAAATTGGGTACGTGGCATAATTTAAATGTGGAAAAGTGAATACGATTTGAGAATGTGGGCATTCATCTTTACACTTTTCATTTTGAGAACCACTGCTTTGATGAATTTAAGGCCTGCTAATACTCTCAACATTGTAACTGACACCACAAAGTCTATTTCAGAGAAGGAGCTCAGTTCACAGAAGATGAAGGTGTTCTGTTGTCTAGAATGTCAGCTTGAGCTGGCACTCTTAAATCATTCTGTTTACTTTGTTCAATAATCCATGCCAGTGTTTCTGCTAAGCATTAATTACTTCAGGCCTTATTAGCGCATCTGAGGCTTTGTTTTGATCAATATTCAGATCCAATCTGTCAAGTAATTAATGTGCTCGTCGAAGCATTTCCTCCTGACAGAGGCTATTAAATATGAACATAATCAATACCAGATTCAAAAACAATAGCTAGGTTTTGTGTGAAAGGTCCAGAGCCTCAATGCCATATGTCTATATTAGTCAATATTCCACAGCATGCAATATGCCTGTTTGCAAGCTCACGCTGCCTTTTTACAGGTCAAAGAACAGAGACAAAAGAGAATCAATTGTCTAAGGCCAGCAGAAAAATGAGAAAGGGAGGGATAGAGATTATAACTAGTGACTGCATGTCAGAGGTCACTCCGACCACCGGCTAATGGGATTAAATCTATGCGCTGTGTTCATTAGCTGATGCCTCGCATCACAAGTTAAATCCACAATCTAGGGCTTGATGCAGAAAAGGCCCTTTTGGATTAGCTATCTGGCTACAGAAGCTCTAATCTTAACCAAGCTTACAACAGGTGTTGTCTATTGTGTGTTAAGGCTAACTATCAAAAATCAAATAGAATACTTTTAGCACGGGTGGATACTAACTTGAAGGAGAAGGGTGTTCTCACAGGAAGTAGAACCCCTTGTTTAAGGGCTGAAACCTTTCTTTTAGACCCAACCACCATGTCATCCCTACCCCCCACCCAGTTTACACCCTATTTAATGAGGCACAGCCCTCTACATTGCGTCTCACAGCTGTTGAGCCAAACAAAAGCAGACTTGCCCCTTTCTGCATCTTTTCATGACGGTCAAACTGCTCTCTAAGCCACGATCAAAAGTTCTTTACAACACTTAAATGTTTATGGGTCACAGACATATAAGAGTATCCATGATTAATAAAATAAAAAATAAAATATATATTCCAAGTTCTTTGAAATGTAGTCTTTGTATTCATATTGTGAAACACATGTGAGTGTACATTTTTATTTGTTGAAAAAAAAGTGATACATACAAAAAAAATATTCTTTACTTAATGAATAAATATTACTGACTTGTTTACTTTATGAATAAATATTAATATTTATTGTGGGGCATAAACTGTCATGATGGTATATATTTGGTAATCTCAAAAATACATATATACAAAAAAAACATATATATATCTTTATATATATACACACATGCAGTAGTCAACAACACATTTTTGGTTTTATGTTGTTGTTTTTTTATGCTTGTAGGTTGGACCATATGGTGACCAAAATATTTTTTTGTATATTAATAGGCAGTGGAGCAGTTTTGTTGAAATATTTATTCCCAATAAATTAATGATAAAACTTTACAAGAAATTCTGCTCTTGTAGCTCTTCTTCTTCTTCATTATGATATCAGGACAGTGTCCCACAATGACTATCTTAATTCAGAAATAAAAAAAGTCACTGTATTTAATTTTTTATAATTTTTTATATATTTTTGAACAAATATAGATAGAACACATAATTTACCCTACTGGTGTAGCAGATATTATGTTTTAGATCCCCATTATAAAAAGATTCTCTTATCTTTTTTTTTTTTTTTGCTTTGAGTAAGTGCTTATGTAAATGAAGCTAAAGCTTATCAGGCAAGTCTTACTAAGTGCAGATTAATCATTAACTTAGATCAATTGTTCAACTCTTTTTCCAGTGTCAGCCACTAATAGTCTTGATAGTGCCTGTTAATCCATATTAGCCTGACATTGTTTCACTGTGAGCAGGGAGAGCCACTGCACATTAGCACTATACTTACAGCCACACACATGCCACTGACACTTGTGTGTGTCACACTTCTGGAGTGAAACCTCAGAGGTTGATCATTACCTGCGTAACAGCGATAGGCGGCAGAAGTCACACAGGACGTTACACCACACATGGGTGCTGGAAGTCACGCAGTCCCAACACCACACGCCTTGAGAAATCCCACACACAAGGGTTGTGATCTCACTTATCACATGCTTCCCGTATGAAGCGTCATAGCTGTCATCAAACGTCCTCCATATGCTAAGTGTGATAACACATCATCAAGCTCTGTCTCGAAGTGTTGTGAGGACAGTAGTCCTGCCACGAGGTGCTAACCCCTTTTCCAGGCAATTATCAGCTACAGATAGAACCCTCCCTTAATTGGACAGAACACAGATGTCTCTCTCTTTGTCAGTGAGGGCATCATGCTAACCGAGGCACCCCCACGAATGGCTAATAAAACTGTAAATGGACAAAAGCATATATAACGATGAACTGTTTCCTATTTGAAACCACCGTGAATGTGCAATGAGCATTTATTGCAATATTCGAGGAATCTGCGGTAATGTTTCAACCCTGGGTCAAAGGAGCTTTTAGGCTTTTTGTGATTCATGCAGCTAATAGAATCTAAACATTATCCAGTGCATTTCAGCTTTCCAAAAGATGTTCCGCAGAGAATAGGCATGAGGTGCGATTATTTGCCTGAAGTGATATTCACTGTTATGAAGTGAAAGGACGTCCTAACCCCTGGAGTTTTTAAATATTCATTTCTAATGCTGGTGTTGTTTGAGGTGTTAGGACAAATCACCTTTATCTCATTTGCACCGATAAGATGCTACATCCAGTCAGTTACCCTCCCCCAACACAGTAGCTAATGCCTTTCTGTTGTGTGTGACAGGATGTAAAGGACTATAGAGAATACAGATAAATCGGTGTATCTTCTCAAACAACGTTTTAATGAGTGAAATATTTCACCCAAAATGAAAATTGGCATCATTTACTCACGCTCATGTCGTTCCAAATCTGTATGACTCTGAGTCCTTTTGAGGTACATAAAAGTTATTTTGTCACACATTCTTTAGAATATCATCTTTTGTGTTCTGTAGAAGAAATAAAGTCATACAGATCTGAAATTACATGAGAGTAAGTAAATGCTGACATTTTTGGTTGATATCCCTATAAAAGCTCATTGATTCCAAACTAATTCCTTAAAAGACTACATAATGCCGTACCAGTAGTTTATTTACTTTGTGTCTTTCTTTTCAAGAGTGTGAAGGATTAATTAATGCCACCGGGTGTTATTTATGATCAGACTTCAAGTGTTTGCTTTGTCTAGAGCATGAAAGACTAGAGCAGTAGAAGTCACTCTATGCCAAGACACAAGCTCATAGTAAGTCCATTTTTTAATATTTAATGTAATCTTATAAGATTGAGGACATGGGTCAGCTGGCCCTTGCTGTAATTACAGCGAACCCTTCCTTTGCTCACCCTGGCGACCGCATTCCAGCTGCGTTTTGGATGGGATATCTCATTGCCATGGTAACTGAGAGAGGCCCTTGCATCTGGGGTCCTGTTTCCTCTCACCCTATACCAACCCCTCCCCCCAAAACTGATCCCATGGCCTCCGTCGCCCACTGGCCGTCCACCCAGACCTTTCGAATGCCAGCTGGTCAGTGTGATCACAAGCCTAGATTTAATTAGATAGCAAGTACCAGCAGCATGGAGTGGGAACTACTAATCGGACATCTAATTAGAGAGTTAGAAAAGACTATTCTGAAATATTTTATGCTATTTTAAAACAAAAAGTAGAACTTTAAAACATGAGTAAAAGTTGACTTATTTAACTATTTTCAGTTTTAAACTTCTTATATTATTTGATAATGAATAATGAATAATGAGGAGTGGGAAATGATTGTTGTAATTTTCTGAAATATTCCTAAAAATATAACTTACGTTTGACTTGACAAACAGTGAGTTGGCCTCCTTTCAGTCGAGTTGCTTGCAGTCTCTCTCCTCTGCTGTGACCTCAGCTGGTTCAACTCACTTTTCTGCTTGTATGCGTTGTTTCACACCTCATGTTCTGTCTGTTCCCACAGGCTAGGGCTGTGCCTGCAATTTCATTTCATTTTTGGAGGAGCTTTAGACAGGCTAGACAAGCGAACTCTCCGGCTTTGTGCCAGCAGCCGTCCCTAGGCAGCTGACCAAGCTCCTTCTTAGCCTCTTCTCAGACCCGCATCCAGCTTTCCAGACTGCTTATGTGACAGAGGGCTACACGACCAGCCTCATAACTCATACATGTCTGGTTCTTCGCAGCTCTCAAAGGGCCTGCGCTCAGCAGACTCTCAGTCGTCTTTTGTTTTCTCATCTTTAAGAAGGAGACGAGGGCAACTGCTGTTGTTGGCCATGACCATGAACCAGCCGTCCTGTGTTTTCACACAGCCCTGTGTCAGTGTTAATATGCATCTATTACACGCATCCCATGTATATTAGTATTATATGCTTTATGAATTGCAAACTACGTTCCAAATGATGCATAACCAAATTATTTATTCAGCTATTATCTTTTATCCCATACAAACAACAAATACGATTAATTCAATGGGTTCTTTGTCTATTGAGCTGTCGTAATATATCTCAGTCATGATTGCAGCATTGAGTTGCAATAGGTGCACAGCACACAGTGGAGGATTTTGTTCTGGACATACCTCATAAATATTTAAAAAAGGCACTACTATTCCTCATGAGGAATATCTAGATCGCCAAAGAGCCCTACAATGACAGCCATTCACATTTTCCACATAATAAAGCTGTATTGTTAAACCCATTCTCAAAGCAGACGTGTCATTGCTCAAATAAATTACCTCCCTGTACTTACAGTTATATTTTAGCACAGCATTATACATTATGTCTCTGTCAAATCAATTAGCCCTTTATACTTTGTTATGTTCTAGTAAATCTCACATTAAGTGTCTCAGTTAGAATCATTTCTCATCGTCATGAGCGCATAATATCACTAATATATGCATTTAGTGCTCTTTTGTGTAAGCGTAGTGTGTCTATCTCTTTGATTCTGCAGGAATTAGTGCTGGTAGTGTTCTTTGGTGTGGAGTATGTGGTACGCCTGTGGTCAGCCGGATGCCGGAGTAAATATGTGGGAATTCAAGGCAGGCTTCGCTTTGCCCGAAAGGCCATTTCTGTTATTGGTGAGTGTGTAAATTCATTTTCAAAATGGCCTGTTGAGTTTTCTGGTTGTTGTTATCGACCTGTCCACATGTTTTTTTCTTGTTCTAGACCTGATTGTGGTGGTGGCCTCCATTGTTGTATTGGCATTTGGCTCTAAAGGTCAGGTATTTGCCACCTCTACTGTCAGGTAAGGTTAATATTATAATAAGTCCAGGGTCTTGTCCCTTGTGGCACAGGATTAATGAGACTTAGATGTAACTCCTTTGCATTGTTTTAAAGTCATGATATGATGTTGTTTACAGAGGAGTCCGCTTCCTTCAAATCCTGCGAATGCTGCATGTGGATCGACAGGGAGGAACCTGGCGACTGCTTGGATCGGTAGTCTTCATTCATCGGCAGGTGAAGCATATGTTTTGTTTGTTTTTCACATTCCTGGGTTTGGAAGGTTCTTCATGGAACCATGGATATCAGTAAAGAACCTATCATTTAAAACATGTTTTATGTGATGAATTGCTGTAGAGGTACTCAGCACTCATTTTCTTCAACAGCAAAAGAAAAAAATCCAGTTGTCAATGGTTTTTCAGAGGAGAATATAGGGACATGCAGGACGGTTAGAACAAAAAAGAGTGTAAATGTACAGTTATCCCCTCGCAGAAGTGTTTTATGAGTATTTTTAATTTTGTTATAAATATACACAATTTAAATAAAATAATAATAATATTAATAAACTATATTCAATTCACAGTTAATTCTCATGGAAATGTGCATTCCCAGTCTGCGAAAAGGATCCATTGCCCTGATCAGTGGTCCATTTTAACATGCCAGGATCTTAAGGATCAGTTAGGTTTCACACTCTTAAAATGAAAAGTTCTTATAAGAACCAACAGGAGATTATCGCCATTTAAGTCTGGGTTAAATATTAATTTTAATGATCTTCATGTGAACGGTCCAAATACTGATTCATAAAATCCTGTTTACTCTATATCAGTGGCTGCTTGAAAATATATTTGTAAAGAGTTTGTCTCCTGCAGATGTAACGGTGTTCTGTTGAAGGTGACCGTGCCTTGTTGTTAATGGTTTAAATTAATATTTTCATAAAGTACCAAATTCAGTATCACTGTTTCCTGCACCACTTCTCAACAGCAGCAGGACTCTTTAGCAATAAACCAAAAGGAATCATATTTTACTGTCAATGAAAGTTTGCAGTCTGAATGATATGAATGTGATACATTAGTGTACCACTAAATAATGGCAATGAGTATCTCTCTATTGAGTTGTCCTTGCAGGATCTGCCTAAAAACGAACTACTACACAATGAGTGGATTCTAAATCGTGGACAAGTGAGCCATTTTAGTGAATTAGTTTAGTGTAGATTTTTAATGAATAAAAACATAAAAGTGAAGCCAGAATCTGGAAACAAATGACTCTCTTGAGCCAATATTTTTAATAAATAATTCAGAATTAATCTACATGAAACATTTCCCCATATACTGTAATTTACAGTATTAGATAGCATTTTATAATGAAATAGGAAAGTGTTAGCAAAATGAACACTATAACTGAAACACACCCAAATAAATTGGAATCAAACTGAATCTCTACCCAGCACTAAAGCTGCAAAATATAACTGAAGAATTGTTATTTTTAACATTATAGAGTATTACAGTGTTTCCTCTTTCTAGGAACTGATCACAACTCTTTATATCGGATTCCTTGGGCTGATCTTCTCTTCCTACTTTGTGTACCTGGCAGAGAAGGATGCAGTGGATGATAGAGGTTTCACAGAGTTTAGCAGCTATGCTGATGCTCTTTGGTGGGGTGTGGTAGGTAGATCCCCACCCATACCTTTCACTGACACAATGGCCATTACATGGATAATTGAAGGCATACATCAATGAATTGGATCATGTTGAGTAATGGGTGTTGCATGTCAATGTCCTTTCTGTACATATGCTCAGGTGACAGTAACCACTATTGGCTACGGAGACAAGGTCCCTCAGACTTGGATAGGGAAGACCATTGCATCATGTTTCTCTGTCTTTGCCATCTCCTTTTTTGCCCTCCCTGCTGTAAGTTAAAGAAATTTAATAGCCAGAACAAATGTTCCTCGCACAGCAGGCCAGTGTATGAGAAGAATGATAGTATTTCTCCACAGGGAATCCTAGGCTCCGGTTTTGCTCTGAAGGTGCAGCAGAAACAGAGACAAAAACATTTCAACAGGCAAATTCCTGCAGCTGCATGTCTTATACAGGTGTGCCTTACTGTTGCCTATAGATGTAATATTTCTTATTATTTGTCAGTCATGAGGATGGTCAGACTTTCCAGAGTCGATCTGTTTCTTCTATTCTCATGCTGAAGGCATCCTGGAGGTGTTTTGCCTTAGAGAACCATGATTCTGCCACCTATAAGTTATTTGTGAAAAGGAACATGAGCAGCTCAGTGTCCAGCCCTAAATTAAAGGTAGGCTACCTACCTACTGCACAGATCAAACAGACTCACTACAGCAATTTACAGACACAAAACTTATGTGAAAAGAGTAGTAGTTGCTCAGAATTTTTCCATGCTTGTTTTTCTAATTAGTATTATAGTATAATTTATATAAAATCACAGTATTTGTGACCCTGGACCATCAAAGCAGTCATAAGTAGCACGGGTATATTTGTAGCAATAGCCAACAATATATTGCATGGGTCAAAATTATCGATTTTTCTTTTATGCCAAAAATCATTAGGATATTAAGTAAAGATCATGTTCCATGAAGATATTTTGTAAATTTCCTATCGTAAATATAACCAAAATTTATTTTTGATTAGTAATATGCATAGCTAAGAACTTCTTTTGGACAACTTTAAAGGTGATTTTCTCAATATTTTGATTATTTTGCACCCTCAGATTCCAGATTTTCAAGTAATTGTTTCTCAGCCATATATTGTCCTATCCTGACAAACCTTACATCAATGGAAATATTATTTATTCAGCTGTCATATTATGTATAAATCTCAATTTTAAAAAATGTATCCTTATGACTGGTTTTGTGGTCCAGTGTCACATTTATTAATCTTTTGAATTAGCTTTATTTTTAGTTTGTTTTAGTAATTTTGTTGTGTTTCTTTTAACAAAAAAAAAAATTTCTATTTCAGCTATAAATATTTTTTTTTGTTTTGTTTTTTATTTTAGTTTCAGTTTTAACCATTTTAGTACTCATTTTAGAACTCAATTTTATTTCAATTAGTTGCCAAAGTAGCATTTTTAGTTTTACGTTTTTGTTTATGTTCATCATTGTATTTTACTTCAGCTTTATTTCAGTTGACAAAAAACAATTTTAAATGGTTTTAGTTTTTTATTGTGTGTGTGTCTGTACTTGTTTAACTATACTTTTGAGGGCCAGATATCCTCATTTATACGTTGAAATAATTATATAATAGTCTATGTCTTGTTTTAAACTTGAGTATCAGCAAATATAGATTTTTTTCAAATCTTTTGTTGATTTTTTTTCTTTGGGTAGGTGAAGATTAGGAAGAAAACGAAGAGTAATGACAGGGATGATGGACTGAGTTCTCCCACCATACCTTCCATAACCTATGACTCCTTAGATGATGGGAAGGATGGTGGACCAGATACAGTGTGCAGTATTCAACAGTCAGGTATTACCAGTAATAAATTAAGATACTGCTGACCTTTTCTCTCGCTCTTTCATGCTCTTGAAGCATCTCTCCTCTGATATCCTTCACTTCCCCTCTCCATTCTCACAGAAGGGGCAAACACACACAGAAGATGTGGTGAGCTCCCGTCAGTGTCTATGTGTTTGTACTCACTTGCTAACTACCATTTCCTATGCCTGTTGTTTTGGTTGCTTTTTTTCACAGAGAAATTTATAATACTGATTCTTTAATTGAACCACATGCCAGTTTGTGTATATAAGCCTTCATATCCATCACAGTATAAAATAAATACACATTCGATTTGAAATGTGCCATTTTGAAAGCATTGAGTTTGATCTCTCTCGTTACAGAGCGGGTGCCATCCTGGAACTCTCTATCGTCTTTCCAGTTCTCTACACCACCAGGTAGGTAACAAACCTTTGTTGGCTTGTTGAAATTGGAAAATGCAAAGACGTCACAGTCTGGAATTATGTGTGTGTTTTACGTGTCTTTAGGGAGAAAGCCAGGTATTTTGGAAGAGCAGCCTCGGCCCACGTTTCAGAGGAGCAGCAGCAGCATTGCAGATGATATGGAAACCGAGCCGGAGCGAGAGATTTCGCTCGTTCCAGTCACTCATGTGTCTCAGTGAGTAAGAACATACCATTTTTAGCATAATTTAAACCGAGTCTATATGCCAACCAGACAGCAGACAGTCAATTATTCAAGTTTCAGAAAGTTTCCACTACTTATCATTTTTCAGAACTCTCACGGATGGCACGTAATGCAATATCTAGCGGATGGGCAATTAAAAAAGTGTTAGCTTGATGGTGTCAGAGTTAGCACACCCCTGCAGTTCACTCTCACAATGCAAATGGGGTCTAATCATCCTGCTAATCTCTGCAGTCACTGGATTCTCAGCTCAAATCTTGAAAACACTTTTAACACATCTGCGCCATCTCTCCTGAAACACATCTCAGCTTTCTGAGCCCACCCACCTCAAGTGAAAACGTTGCTGGAAGTGCACGGCATATGTTTGTGGGCCTCAAAGCATTCCCATGAAGAGTGGTTATGTTGCAGGCTGTGTTTTGCCTGAGAGGAGGTCATTATCAGAATCTCTTTGGGCCATTAGCTGTTCATCATGTGGAACAGCGCAGGGCCTGTGTATACTGCAAACCATTTACTTACCCAGGCAATGGAGCGATCCCGTCTCTGAATAATCTAATGAACCATGTCTCTGTATACAGCCCATTAGATTATCAAGAGAACCCCTTTCCATTTGTGATGGGATCCTCCACTCTCCTGATTATCTGAAAATACAAAGATGTTGAGGGTTTTTTCCAACCTTAAACTTTTATTTATTTTGAGAAACCACAAGAGGGCAGTGGAGGTGTTTTGAAGACCAAATCCTTCTCCTGGCACTTCAAAGCATGAGTTTCTTTGAGTGTACACAATCTTGGCCAAATCCTACTATTGCTGCTTTAAATGTGTATTATATTTATATAGGGTGACATGGGAAGAGACCCACGATCTCAGATCACAATCTGAGAGCTATTGTAGTCTGAGACTACAATACTTTTTCTTCTCTTTGCACAGTTCTTGCGTATTTACATTGACCTTGATGGAGCTGAATCTGTAGCTGGAGTATCTATAATATTAATCTCAGAGACAGAATTGATATAATTACATGTTGCTTATACGCTGAGATTAATTAAATCATCTGCAAAAATGTAGGTGGTTTCCGCCAAAGCAACTTAAAAGAGATTTGAATTTTAATTAGGTAGGTATCATTTTTTAGAGTCTCAAGTATAATTCCTTTCTAAATCCTCATTCTTAGGAGACATATTGCATCTCCTCTACAAAGGAGCCTTGTCACTACAAGCTTTCATTTGATCTTTGAAGTTTGATGAGCTTTCATTCGCCTCACACTGAGATGCAATGGCAACAGCTGGCTGTTCTCTCCCTCTCTTTTCTCTCTCTCTCTCTCTTTCTCCTCCTGCTCAGTGTGGGTGTGAGTACATATTTATTTGTTTATGTCCAGCGGAGCAGGGTGGGGACTCAAAAAGACCTGAACCATAATGTATCTTCTCCTCTCTGCTCATCTTTTCTCATCTTACCCAATCTCTTCTCCTCTTCGCTCCTGTCTGCTCCTCTCCTCTCCCTTTGGACATTTGTCCTGCTCTGACCTTTGACCCAGGCTGTTAACTCAAGAGGTGGGAGAGGCACAAAAGCCTCCTCGTGCCTGCAGCTGAAACAGTTCGGCTGCATTGGGGGTGGGGATAGAACAATGCCACAGAAACATCTCTCTGACCGCTGCGCTCCTAAAACACACACTGGAGGATATCAGCACTATACCTACACACTCTTACTACTAAATATTAAACTTTAGGATTGGTTGTGGTGCAATGAGGTGTGGTAAATAATGAATTTGCTGTCATTTGAAGGCTCTTAAAGTGTTTTGAATAAAGCAATTCTTTAGAAAGTAGTCATAGTCGTTATTTCATATCAAATACAAAGGTGTTTATCGCAGCTGCCTGGATCAAAGAAAATAAACTCCTGTCCAGAGCGACACAGGTATAAAGATGAAATCAAAGCAAACGCAGGTGTGTCTGAAAGTGCCCATTTGTACTCGTACGTATCTGCTGTTGCAGTCTTGTAGGGCTGCGGTGTGAGGTTTACCAAAGGAGACCCGAGCTGAAAAGATTGATTTATTCTCAGTAAACAGAGAAGGACTTCTAGTGGCGGAGGCCAACCCAGGCCGTCTACACTGCTGCAGAGACAAAGAGCCATTGTCTGCGGCTCTACACACGCCAACAATAGCCTGACTGACAAGCGGCCCTAGTCGTAATGGGCTTCTGGGCTAAACAGCGCAACAGTGACTTTTGTTAGAAACAATCTTGTCTTCCAAAGCAATAATCTTCATGCTGGTAATTTCACAGAAATTGTATGTACAAGAAAATTATATACATATTTTCCAAAGAGCTGAACATACTACTAAGCTATTTAGTTTTGAGTATCACCATGTTCATGAAGGTACTTTTGATTCAACAGTTAAATATATTAAATTTTTCCCTCACACAGACTCAGGTTTGCCTGTTAGAACTGAGTATAGTGTGTGTGTGATGAGAGTATGCCTGTGTGATGTGGAGTGTGAGGCGTGCTGAATGAGACAGAAACATTGGCTCACTAATGCCTCTTCAGCACGGCTTGCCAGCACAAGTTTCTTTATCTTGCCCGTCACGGCCCCTTTTCTTCCCCCCCTTAACAGTAATTGTGTTTCGTTACAGTGTGTTAGAGCTAACGAGGGACATGGAGCGAGAGTCAGCCAAGCAGTGAAAGACAGACAGAGAGAGAGGGAGAGTTGCTCAGCAAGAAAGAACACATTCAAGATGATTCTCTCATTTGCTGTCAGACCAAAAGCCCAGCAAGACTCTCTGTAGACGTTTGTAACAGAACATTGCACATGGTGAACTTGACAACTAATCGGACAAATTCCTGCCAGCAGCGATTTTCAGCAGCAGTTTTTTTTTGTGTTTTTTTTTACAAAAAGTATGACATTATGAATAGCTGATGCAAAAATTCCGTCATCATTTACTCAATCTCTTATTGTTCTAAACCTGACCTGTCTCCGGACAGACGAATCCATGATAATATTAAAGAAATGGCTGAAAACTCGTCGCATCCTGCTGACTTAAAAAAAAAAAAGAAAAAAAAAGAATGCTGTCAAATGGTTAATCGCGATTAATCACATCCAAAATAAAAGTTTTTATTTACATAATACATATATTTACAATTTTTATTTGTCAACTACCCATAAATGTAGCATATTTTTCTTAAATATATACATGCATGGTTGTGTATTTATATATACATAATAAATATACACAGTACACAGTATACTATGTGAAAAAAAAACTACCTTTATTTTGGATGTGATTAATCGTTTGACATTTAATTATTATTATTCAATGCTTTCCATTCACTATTTCTTATATCCTAAGCTTATACTGTTCTGGACAGTGTTTGAAACTTGTATTGCTAGCAATCATTTGTAGGCTGCTTTCGATAAAAGTGTCTTCTAAATGAAGAAATGTATAATGTAAGAACATATTTCGGAAGAAAACTTCTCGGTGTTATATAAATATAAATATACTGTATAATGAAGGTCAGTGTGGTACAGTGTTTGTTTTGGACCCCACTGACTTTTATTGTATGAGGAAAAAACAGTTCAAATATTATTTAAATTATATTTATGTTCTGCAGAAGAATAAAAGTCATTATAACAATAAAAGTCACAGGTTTGGAATGATGCGAAGGACAGTAAATGATGACAGAATTTCTGATTTTGCGTTAACTTTTATTAGCTTTTTTAAATTCTAAAAAAATCACACATAATTCATATGCCTCCTTAACAATACATTTGTTGTCTCAGAGCACCAATATTTCCGTTTCACTTTGTGAAAATAATATCAATGTACCATATCAGGTTTCTTTCAGACGGCCCAGCAAAGTTAGTGACTTTGTTAGCTGGCAACACGATATGACAAAAGGCTCGGAGGCCCCTGGTGATGTATATGAACTTGCGTTGAAATGAACACTGTCAGTTTCTTTGCTGCTGTAATGTTTAGGATCATATGAGGCCACAAGTTTGGGACTTAAGTCATTTAGTTATGGTGTATAGCAGCAGAGGACTCAATGTCGAAGTGAATGCTGCATCGCTGTGTGTCACTCCTCTTAAGGACATTTAATACTCTCCGTATTCGCCTGGCGCTTTGATGCTCAGGATGAAAGAGATCTTTGCTTGGCTGAAACCAGAGGGACCCCTGCTGTGTGTGTGTGTGTGTGCGAGTATCTTGCGCCCGCACGTCTTTGTGCGCACATATGTGTGTGTGTGTGTGATGGCTTCTGGCCAGCAGCCCAGACTCCGCCGTACAACGTCCCGCCTCTGGTCAGCTATTATCAGTCATCACTGCCTCAGTGGCCCTTATCTCAGCTGACCACTTATTAAAATGTCATTGAGGTATTTGAGCTTGAAGGGGAAGACAGAGCTGATATTTGGGATAATGTCCTGTACCGTGCAGCAGAGCCCTCTAAACCTTATGATTCTCAGACCGCGGCTAATCGGAGCACTCGTCCCCTCCTCTTCCACAGAGCTATTCTTAGACACACAGGGCCCCCATGAGCCTTTTAGTGCCATAGTGCCACGATCCTGCAGCCTGTGGCGCAACACCGCCACACAAAGGTCTTCATCCTTTGACTCGCTGAGACAAGTCACAAGAGTGCACATGGCCTCTGTGGGGGACATTGTGGTAATTGACATGTGTTTGTGATTCATCATATGACGTAACAAAACATTAGGGAGGGTTTGAGTATGCGGGTCATTCCTTTGGGATGATTGAGTTGTAAGCTATATCATGCTGTTGAAGTTTCTAAACAAAAGTTAAGTTTGAAAACATTTTTAAATGTTTTTAAAAGAAGTCTCTATGAAACAGTAATATAATGAAACCGTAATATTATGAACTATTATTAACATTTAAAATAGCTGTTTTCTGTATTAATATATTTTAAAATGGAATTTGTTTCTGTGATGGCAAAGCTGAATTTTCAAGTCATTACTCCAGTCCTTCAGAAATCATTCTAATATGCTGATTATTAGAAATTAGACGCATATCTTATTATCAATGTTGAAAGTGGTTGTTCTGCGTAATATATATATATATGATAATGCTAATGAATAGAAAGTTGGGTTACACTTGGTTTTAAGGGTCAATTCTCGCTATTAACAAGCCAGTAATTATGACTTTTGCCTTAATAATCTATTAATTTGCTGCTTATTAATAGTTAGTAAAGTAGTTGTTAAGTTTAGGTATTGGGTAGGATTAGGGATGTAGAATATGATCATGCAGAATATGTGATTTTTAAGTGCTAATTAACAGCCAATATGTTTCTAATAGGCATGCTAATAAGCAACTAGTTAATAGTGAGAATTGGTCCCTATATTAAAGTGTTACCGAAAGTTGAAAAGAACAGCATTGTTTTAAATAGAAAGTTTTGGTAACACTTTATTTTAGGGTCTCTTAACTAGTTGCTTATTAGCATGCATATTACTAGAATATTAGCCATTTATTAGTAGTAATTAAGCACATATTAATGCCTTATTCTACATCCCTAATCCTACCCAACACCTAAACTTAACAACTACCTTACTAACTATTAATAAGTAGCAAATTAGGAGTTTATTGAGGGAAATGTCGTATAGTAAATAAGTGATCCCTATTCTAAAGTGTTACCAAAGTTTTTTGTAACAAGGTAAAATCTGTACTGTCACTTTTTAAATCAATTTAAATAAGTGGAGAAAACATCTGTCACAAATGTAAATTACGTCAAATGTACAGCTCTGAAAACTCTAAATAATTATGAGAACATAATACAATGAATTAGGAAAATAGTTAGTGACTACATATCTTCATAAATCTCTTTCAATATAAATGAACTATTTATGTGTTGGACATATATTTATCATTATCCTTCTGCAATTTTGCATGTTCTCATTTAGTCGCACATCTGTCTGATTGAGTTTGTCTTTTGCAGTACCACTGAGGCCATGTTGGTGTGAAAGAGAGTGTTTGTGTGTGGATGTACATGGATGCTTTCCAGTGATAAGATTAGAGAGAAGCCCGGTGATTGTTATGTTTCCTGTTTATCTACATTTAATCAAACTCAGATTAGCAGAGGGAGGTCAAATAGGCTTGTTTTCCTACCTTAAACATACAATCAAAATAACATGCCACTGAATTTCTATCACCTTTGCAGATTCAGTTATTTGTATGCAGTTTAGATAAGAACTAATTTGGTCAGTAATATGTTCACATCTCTCTTAAGCTTCTCCTTCCCCTCTGAATTCTTGCTCTCCGTCCCCAAAATCAAATCAGTTTAGCACAATCAATACAAAAGATGTTGCACATGTTGCCCTAAGGAGCGGTCGCTGACCTTGGATCAGGTGTTCTCTCATCTACCCCTAATGAGGGATAGTAGATGCACAGAAGGGTGGATGTCATTATCTAACACTGCATGTAGAGCCATGCTGAGATCACCTCCACAGACCAAATGTTGCTGAACACGTCCCGTTAGAGTTAACTGGAGGTGGGGAGTTTGAGACTTTGGCCTGAAGTGTTGATGGTACTAATGGCGTGTTTATTTCCTGTCCCATGACGCATTTCTTTGATCTTTATTTGGTGCAATTATGACAGCCTTTGTCACAAGTATGACATCATTTGCTATTTACATGTACAAGCACGCAAACTCAGATCTTCAGCTTGCCTATAAAATATAATGCAGCTTTTGATCGGCTTGTATTTGAACAATTAAAACTGCACAAAATGGGTTGATTTTTATTTCATAATGGATTTAATTTGTGATCTGTATATTAATGTAAACCAATGCCTTAAAGTTAATCCAAAAATGAAACTTCTGTCAATCTCAGCCTCATATCATGGAACCCTGTTTCTGCCACATGTAGGCTATATAAAAAAGTTAAATTGTCAATTTTCTCTAATGAGCTGAATATCACAATTCATATGTTTTTCTTTTAATTCTGTGTTCACATCTTGCAGTTTTGGGGGGGGTTTGTTTCTGCCATGGAATAATATAAATACACACATACACACACATTTGACTTTATATCTCACAACTATGACTTTTCTTTTTAGAATTGTGACAAAAGCTAGCACTAGTGACTTAAAAACTTTTTTCTCAGAATTGCACATTCAAATCTTGTGTCTTTCTCACAGTTCAGATTTTAAGTATAAACTTTTATGCTGTTTTGAATTTTCTTTTTCTTTTTTTCTTTTTTTTGCATTTAAAATCAATAGGGTCATACATACATAATCATATTATGACTACCTTTAAAATGCATTATACATAAAGGCTTCAAATAATGCATACAGGTTTAGAGCGACATGAGCAACTGATAACAGAATTTTCTTTTTTTGTGAACTATCCCTTTGATGTCTTGCTCTATGTGGGACATTAAGGTACACAATGCAGCGTGAATGCGGTCTAGACTAACTTCTTTGCGTGTTCCAGTGATCTGTGGCCCTCCAGTGGATATGCAGTTTCTTTCACATCTGGCTACTATTGTTTAGCAGGCTCAAAAAAATAAATAAAAGATTGGGAACGGAAGAGAGATTTGCAGTCTGCCTTTGGCAGAAAGAAGACCTCATATGATCGCCTCCTTTTCTCTTTCTCTCCCTATCTGTCTGTTTGTCTGTCTCTCTCCATCTTTTTCTTTCTTTCTTTCTCTCTCTGTCCCAGTGGGAGTCTTTCTCCCTTTGCGTACGTCTCCACCAGTGTTCGCCATTAGCCAGGCTTTGTGCCAGCACTAGAGGCAGATGGTGACCCTGCTGAGGTCATGAGACCAGCGTTGCTATGCTGGTAACCATGACTGGAGAGAGGAAGTGGCACTGCCTCAGGGACAGATGGGGTGGTTCCCATGTTCTATCTCTTGTGTTCCCCACCTCTCTCTCTCTGTCATCTTTGCATGCTCCATTGGAATGACAAGCACCCAGGGAGGTATGATTCCTGAACTCTGCAGATCGCGGACAAATTCCAATTTATCAATCTGTATTCTGTAGTTTCAAATAACGTTCCACCAAAACGTGATCTTCCTACCATACTGATCTCTGAAATGCATGTGACACTGATCATTATACCATAAACATTTATTGCTCAAGAGTCATACAGCACTTGACATGCTGTAAACCTGTATGGAATTAATTTCCTTATATATGTATAAATATAACTTTATATACTACTGTTACTGTTGGTGTATTTAAATATATATATATATATATATATATATATATATATATATATATATATATATATATATCTTTTATTCTGCAAGGATGCATTACATTGATCAAAAGTGATAGTAAAGAATTTTACAAATTATTTATAATTTAAGTAAATACTGTTTATATACTATTTATAATAGTTTGCACGTGACTGAATGTTTCTCATGGTATAAAGACCTTTCATGGTTGTTATATTAAAATGCAGCATTTTAATATTTATATGCTAGAAAATATGCATATATGTTGTGCCAATACTAATTTCTCTACAAAATTTAGATTTTAATTATATTTATGCATTTTTAAGATAGATAAGTTGGACTGGAGAGTGAAGTAAAAGCAGTAAACAAGTGAAGAGTCAATAATATACATTTGTTAAATCAAAACGGTTGTTTACAGCATAATTCCAAGCTTCTATTTTTGTTATACTAGCTTTGATTATTTTATCATAATTATGATGTGTAGCTGTTTCCTATATATGCATGGAAATAGATCATAAACTAAGTTATACTAAGTATGCAAAATAGTATCAGTTTTTGTTATCTGAAGTTTTCCATTACCTCCTTTCCTCCCCTTTTAATGCTAACGTAACAGGCGTTGCATTGCAGTGGGTATGATAATGCTCAAAGCTATGAAGGCTTGCTATTTAACCACTGGCAATATAACCCAGAGGGATGCTGCTTGAAGTCTAGAGTATGGCACCAAAGAGCAGTAAATTGGCAGTTGCCTGGAGCACGGCATATGCCTTATCCCTCATTTCCCTGTAGCCCACAGCCAGGGAGAAACCAGAAACTGTCAGCCAGCCATGTCCATTAAGTCAATGAGGCTTGATAGCCTGCAGCCAGTCTACTGCTAATGCATTTTAAAGAAACTTGTGTGAGTGCGCTCCATCTTTTGTCAGAGTGACATGCAACAGACACGAGCCTTAGCATGCTAACATGATACAGGCACGTATCGCATATAGCCATCGTGCAAGAGAAAGTGTACCTCTCATACTTCGGCTTTCTTTGAGACAATGTCCCGTTCCATACCCTAGATAACCTTGGGTCTCCTGGGAGTCAGCGCCCTTCCCCCCACCAAATCTGTGATTTTTTTTAAACCTTTGAAAAGCAAATGAGAACCTTGTATTTTCTCTTAGACATTGTGTCCTGGTCGTGACCCTTGTGCTCAATGGACACTTGCAAAAGTCCTGACCACATTAACAGCATCTGGAGTGGCTCGGGGCTGCACCTGAAGGGCCTGCTGGAGGCTGATAGGATTGTTTTGCAAATGATATTGAAAATGTGAAAGGTCATTGATTGTGCTTAGTTAGTTAGGGGTGACATATACAACCATAATGTCAGATGCCACATTTATGACCATAGATAAAACATCTACATCAGAAATGTAGTTCTCATTTCCTAAAACTGTAAAACTCTTCAATAATCTTAAGGCTTAAAGGGATAGTTCACTCCAAAATCTGATGAAATCCGAGAGCTTTCTTATCCCCCATAGACAGCAGTGGAACTACCAGGTTCAAGGCCCAGAAAGGTAGTATAAGGACATTGTTAAAATAGTCCATGTGATATCAGTGCTTCAACTTTAATTTTATGAAGCTACAAGAATAAATGTTGTGCACAAAGAAAACAAAATAATGACTTTATTCAACAATTTGTTCTCTTCGGTGTCAGTCTTCGACGTGTGTTCAGGGGAATAGATGCACAAAGCTTTTACATGTTTGAGTAATTAATGACAGAATTTATGATTTTTGGGTGAACTATCATATAACTATATAAAGAGATGGATAGTTCATCAAAAATTGATCCTACTGACTCACCTTTATGTCATTCTAGACCTGTTTGACTCTGTTTCTTCTGTGGAGCACAAAAGACAATATATTTAAGAATGTTTTTGCCCATACAATGAAAGTCAGTGGGGTCAAAACATCATTGGCTGTCATTACTTCAAAAGCAGCCATTTTTCAAATGATCTTTGTGTTGCACAGTTGAAAAAGAAAGTCATACATGTTTGAAATGACATGAGAGTGAGTAAATGATAACACAGTTTTCATTTTGGGCAAACTATCCCTTTAAAATGGGCTTTAAGTATCTTTCTCCATACTAATCATGACACATAAACACACAGGTTGCGTGATTCCCATCGAGCTGCCATTCGTGTGATCCAGAGAATGTTCTACTTTGTGGCCAAAAAGAAGTTCCAGGTAAGAATTTCTATTTTCTGTTTGCAAACGCAACTAAAGGCTAATCAAATTAGCAGATGTTACAGAGTTAGCAGAGTTATAATTAGTAATAATATATGCAGAAATGCAGATTTGTTACTCTTGATTGTAGTGTAAGAGCTACTATGTGATTTTACGGATAAGTGGCTTTTAAATTCACCTTTCCAGTAATTAACATTCCTTCATGAATTCCAGTGCAAACAGTGAATAAGGTGTCTTTTCAAAACGTATAGAAGGGAAGATCTTGAGTTGGGACTCTTTCAGTAACAGCAGATGCTCTGCCTGAGTCCTCAAAAATACATGCTAATGTCAGAGGATTACCTTAATAGCTGTACACACTTTCTCCTCTTTTGTGCAATTGTGCGATACTTGGTACTTGTTACTGCACTTTGTTTGTCCTTTCTTTTTGCCCTCCCATCCTCTCGCCAGCCTTTCATTTGACCCGCTATAGCCTCAGTCATCTCTCAATCCCCTTATTTTCTCCAAGTCCTTCTCCCCTCCTCTCACACACTCTTGTGACACAGAACACACACTTTGGAGTGTTTGTCAGATGCTGCTGGCTAGATTGGCTGTGTCTGATGTCATGACAGTGTTTACCCTCCTTTGAATGGCTCTAGCTTCTCCTGAATTGTGTAATTTGTGCCGGAGATGTGTGAATGTTTGGTTATTTCACTGACGTTGGTCAAACTGAGCTTAAGTTCTGTAGCAAACGTGGAGCTTCACACATTTTCCCCGTGTTAGTCAGGAAGCTCAAATAAATTGAAATAGCCATAAGCAGCATCACCTGTGCTCGATATGCCCTGAGAGAGCAGTGATTAAGCGTTTGATCAGGATGTACGTTTGGTGTCAGTAGATGAGGTTTCCTCAAAGTTGACAATCAAAAGGAAATATTTCCCCTTTGGGCTGGTTTGATTTTTTTTTTAGGCTGGTTGTATTAAGTAAAAAAAATTCACCCTTATGCTTATTTGATTCTTCAGATTTTTCATCTAAAGTTTCACTCATATACAGGGCCAGCCAGTAGGGCCCGCCCTAGGCGAGATCATGTTTAAAATGTAGAAATGTGTAAGGAAAAAATTAACTTTTTTGTGTATTTCCCTTGAATAGTCCTGCATTGTGACAGTTTAATTATGAAAAGTACAAATGCATTCTCTCAATTAATATGAGTTCAAAGTGTAAGAATGATACAATAATGATAAAATCTTAAAATCACAAAAGCTTAATGTACTATAATAATAAATAAGGTATGTTAAAAATAAATCATTTAAATATTAACATAGGTCCTATGCACATATTTCCTTTTATTCAATACCGTTCAAAACTTTGGGCTGGGGTCAGTATTTTTTGTTAATTTATTCGGCAAGGATGCATTAAATTGATCAAAAAAGTGACAGTAAAAACTTCTATAAAGATTTCAGTTTCAAGTAAATGCTGAGCATACTATTCATAAAATAATACTGAAAAAATGTCTGTGTGTGTATATATATATATATTTATTTAATTTTTTTTTTTTTTCACACTCTTTTACTGTATTTTTTTTCAATAACGTTACAGACCCAAAACCCTGGAATAGTATTGTATATTTATTAAATATTATTATTTAATTACAATTAAAATATTATATCACTTTGGCTGTTTTTGCATGGATGTGTGATTTTGCAGCAAGCACGTAAGCCGTATGATGTGAGGGATGTCATTGAGCAGTATTCACAGGGTCATCTCAACCTCATGGTGCGCATCAAGGAGCTACAGAGAAGGTGGGATGAGGACTCACTTTATATCACTTAGCAGCAGTTAAGCGTGTGTTGAGAAAAGTGTTTACTTTAACTGCTATAAATGGATGACATTTTATAGGTATAATAGCAAAATTAATGACTATTTCATTACCTTTGGGTAAATAAAGCTGAGAAGTTAAAAATACATCCATCCCTGTCACTGTTCTTTTCACATTTTATCTGCCATTTCTGTACATCAACATTTTGCATACTGCCCTGACAGACTGGATCAGTCCTTAGGGAAGCTGTCCCTCTTCCAGACAAGTTCAGGTAAAGCTATGTCATTCATTACCCTCTCTCCTCTCTCATTCCTCAACCCCACACAATGTTTTGCTACAGTTTGACCCCTTCGTTGTTCTTAATGTTGCTGTTTATTGTTGTCTCGTAGTCTTAGTGCACATTCGTGGAGCATTTTTATGATGTTTTTCTTGGCACCATTTTTGTCTCCTTTAGAGCGCATGAAAGACAAAGGCATAAACACTATTGGCTCCAGACTCAACAGGATGGAAGAGAAGGTAAGCGCTTGAATATTACTGGACATTTATTGCATTTTTGTGTTGTAAAAACACAGGGAAAACTTTATAACTATTGAGGGTTCAAGTTTCTGAAATATCTTTTCAGTTGATACCACATGCTTTTGAATTTTATTGTGCAATAAACTCAGAAACCAAGCATTTCCAAGAGGTTACTCATTAGTACAACAATAACAAGTTCCAGTTCTTTAGTTTATTAGCAAATGCACACAACACAATTGGTTCAGCAAGGACTCTACTGATAAGGATCTGTAAGCTTCATTCATCAAGCCTTAACCTGGAGACAGAAGGAACCTCTCTCTTTCTCTGCCTTCAATCAAACATCACTTTGTGAAGACTTCTCAAACATTCTCTGTGAGTGATGTGTGCTGATAAGAGTGTTAAGACTCTAAAAAGAACAGCTTTCTGGGTTTTGTGTGTGTGTGTGTGCGTGTGTGTGTGTGTGTGTGTGTGTGTGTGTGTGTGTGTGTGTGTGTGTGTGTGTGTGTGTGTGTGTGTGTGTGTGTGTGTGTGTGTGTGTGTGTGTGTGAAAATGAGAGGTCTGCTGGCCTCTCAGAATGACGGGGATTCAGAAGCTCTACAAACACTCACTCTGCTCCTGTTCATTTGCCACTCCAGCCATAAATCCTTTTACAAACAGCTCTCATCCCAGACACGAACTCGAAACAGCGTACACATTTGTTCACATGATCTCTCTCTCTCACATACTCACTCTCTCCCTCTTTGTCTTTCGTAGATGTTTCGTAGAAGCAAATTGACTCATTGTATGAAATGCCTGGAAAAAAGCCTGTTCGACATGTTTTAAATGCTTTATTGAGAATGTTTAGAAAAGCTAGTTCTTTTTTACGGGTTTCATAGCTGACATATCTTTAGGGAGAGATGACATCTTTTTTCAGTTGTGCTGCCTTTTATTTGTATATCAAAAAAAAAAAAAAAAGTAGATGACTTTAGGATTGTTTTGATCTCATTGGCTCACTTTAGACACATGTCTGTGTGCAATACTAGTGACTGATGCATTGAGTAGCCAAATTAAGTATTTCCCAGCAGGACCAGCCATCTTTAACTTTTTTTTTTAACTGTTTGAAAATGTGAACAGTTGTAGAGTCTGTGAACAGGATACCCTGCCCCTTGCAGTGTCATTCTTCTTCCCATAATTCTGAAGTAAACAGGAACAAATAGCCTTAACATTTATGCAAACACCCATCTGAAGTAACTCATTACTGCATCGCTGACACAGTCTTCTTCTTACACTCTGACTGAACTCTCTTCACATTTAGGGCATTTTTATGTTTGGAAACAATCCTTTTTTCTTTTATGTTATTAAAACATTTTAAAAATACAGTGAATATACAATACTGTGATACATTACAATAAATAAATAAATAAAATCATTTTCTATTTTAATATATTTTATAATGTAATTTATTCTTGTGATGACAAAGGCTGAATTTGCAGCAGCCATTATTCAAGGAACAAGGAACTCAAGGAACATTTTCTAAAATGATCAATATTGAAACCAGTACTGCTTAATATTATTGTGGAAACCATAATAGAAAAAACAAAAACAGCCTTATTTGAATTATAAATCTTTTGTTACATTATACATATCTTTATTGTCACTGAATAAAACTTCAATTTAAACTTAAAACATAAAAGAAAATCTTACTGAACCCAAACTTTTTAGTTTATATGTTTTTATGGATTATTATTTAAAATACATGTAATCTGTTTATTCAGACTACTATAAGGCTTTATATTGTTTTCCCAATTAAAGATTTCTCCATCAAATTTCAAGTTTATTCTATTTAATAGAGAATAGTTCTAAGGTTTATGGGGCAAAATAGTAAATGTGATCTTTTATTATGATTATTACGACAAACTTGTATGCGAGTGTGAATAAATGACAGAATTTGTATTTTTTTGATGAATGTTCCTTTTAAGCTTTGACTCAAGATTTTTCTCTGTGGTTAGCAGTGTGCATGCTTGCATTCATGTCTATATGGGGAACTGCTGTATATGTTTACATGCTCAAATGGCGGGGTGTGTTTGTCCATGTGTGCATGTGTTTGTATGTGAGTGTGGTGCCACTATCATTGTGTAAACTGTGGTTCAGCACGGAGACACTCGTCTGGTTATTTCTAATGGGGTGTAGACAGCACTGGCTCCACACGTCACTTAGCCTCAACCCAAGGGAAAGAACCTCAAGACATTTGGCTCCCCAACTGTAAAATGAAGAATAACAAGTATTTCTCTGACAGTTTTCTTCCTCTCAAACATGAATCTCTTTAAATATTTAACAAGAATCCCCGCTGGTATTGATGTATGTTGTTTTTCATGCACATAGACACATAAACTGCTCTTAGACAAATTATAAATAAAACAAAGATTACCACAGTACAAAATACTATTTTCAGTCTTTTTACTTCAAATCTCACATTTAAATCAGTGTTATAATTTTTTCCAGTGCATGTTTCAAAATAGTTTATGAAAATATCAGAGGGTATCACCAAAATGGCCCTTTATTTCAATGTTAAATAACTTTAGTACTGACAAGATAATAGTTTCCACTCAATTCACTTTTAACTAGTGTGGCCTAATCTATTCATGTTTCGACTATTCATCATCGCCTATTTGATCAAACTTTAATCCCATTTACAACATACAAAAGAATGGAATTATTGCCTTTTCTAGTCTATTTATACAGATGGGATCTTTTATCAGTCGCTGGTGTTTTGTATTGACAGTTTGACTCTTGTTTATGACGTTATTTACACAGACACTGTGACGACATTATTTTAGACACTGTTTTGAAAGATGTGCTGAGGCCACACACTCGTTTCCCCACAGATCACACACATGGACAGGACACTGAATAGCATTGCAGAATCTCTCAACCTCATGTTGGCGAGGGAGAGACGAGTAGATCTGGCCAGAGGGAAGGAACTGCGTAGCAGCTTCCACCGCCAATCAGCCACCTTCAGCCTGTCAGTGCCGAGCAGACAGGACAGCCTGACCAGCTCTGAGCAACTGTCCACACCAACTGTTATTCATGAGGACAGCTGAGTCGCTAAAGCAGCACAAAACCACAGAGTGCCTGATACTGGGCCAGTTTCAGCTAGAATTAATATAAGAGATCAGGTTTGGCTCAGGTTCAGCATGAGCTGAGTTTAAGATATCTTCTTGTCTGACTAATCCTGTGCATCTTTATATTTTTTCAGACATATTTTTAAAGCAAAAAGACATGTATACATATTTTTAGAATACCATTGTTTAAGTACGATTTTGAGTTTTTGATATTGTTTATTCAGTTATTTTCTTATTAAAAAACAACAACTTTTTTTCCATATTTTGTGCGAGTGGTTATACTTCTGCTCCACACTCTTAAAAATAAAGGTCCTAAAAGGGGTTTTGCTGTGATGCCATAAAAGAACCAGTGGGTTCCCAAAAGAACCTCTCAGTCAACAGTTCTTAAAAGAACCATTTTCTTAGTGTGAAGAATATTTGAACTTTTTTAACTATATAGAAGTTTTTGTGTCGTGTAAAGTTTCCATGGATGCTAAAGATTCTTCATGGAACTATAGATGCTAATAAAGAACCTTTATTTTTAGGAGTACAAATGTGAACTTTGTGGCCTTATTTTGGAGGGTTATTGCTGAATGTTTTTAAATGATTTCTGTTGTCAGGAACAAAATGTGTGCTCTTTGCTCTTGTTTATGAATCTCTAATAAGCTTATAATAAGGCACACACATTTGTGAATACTGTTTAACTTCAGCAGCATAAAAACTTAGCTCTGTCCTCTCACTCATGTTTTTATGTATGTTCATTCACCAATATGAATGTAGTTTTTGTTAAATAAATACTGTATCCTACAAACACTGATTCTATTCTCCAAATCCAAATTGTGATTTTTATGAAGTGCTGTGTCAAAAACGCAACATTGACAAAAGTCCTATCCTGAATAAACATTGATTTTTCTTTCTCATGTTTGCGGTGTTTTAATTTGAAATGTTTCCATGAGGTCAAACGTCTTTGCTATTCAAACACAAGTGTGTGGGCAGTCCGGCTTCCCGCTCTTTTCCTTTGCCATCAGGCCAGAATGGTGCTATTTATGCTGGTGTGGAGGCATTTACGGCATTCAGGAGCAGTTGTCTTTTTTCTAAAAGTCCTTCAGTGACACTTTCAGAATTCCTTTAGAGTATCCCGACAGATCAATGACTTATGCAGCACACGACCATATGGGGAGCACCGTGACCTCTGATCTTATGACAATACATTTGCTCTCAGGGGTGAGGGGCTTTGTTGCTATGGGGATGACTACATGTGCACCCTCTGACCTTATCCTGGGCAGGAACACGGCTGTCCAGTCTGCCTTTGTTCACGCACAGCTTCTCATATGGACCATTGTCACCTGTAATATGTGCAACAAATCAGACATTCCGTCACATACGCATTCCTGAAAAGCATGACAATTTTGTCTTTATTATCTCACGACCGTTCTTGAGGGTTTAGGATTAAATTTCAGGAAAGCTGAAGTAGCAAACCAGGATGTCAGCTTCCTCTTTAGCCATTTGTGCCGACTTAATCTCAAGTCAATAAAACCAAACCAGATATACCATATCTGGCTTATAAATGGAAGAAAAAAAATGGTCCCAAACGGGACAAGGAATAAAACAAGTGCCTGCTACGCTTTAGTCTATACCTCCTCAAGGCAGGACAACTATGTCAACAATGGAATCAACAGGACAACAGTATTGGCAGACACCACAGAGAGCAGGCCTGCTACAGAGGGGGTCTGGCACATATGCCGCCAGATAAATGATAAGCCTTTGTTATTCGTTTAAAAGGACGTACTGCTGTCACTGTCTCTGGGAGCACTGAGCAAACTTTGGGACCAAATGCCATTAATTCAAGCTAGTGAACCCATAGAGGTGTATCCAGCCTTGAAGACACAGCTTGCCAGTGCCTCCACTAGTTTTATGGGTTTTATTAGTGAAAGAGAAACAGCTCTGAAATAGAGAGGGCTACAACACAGAGATGAATGCTTTGATGGTTTTGCTGCAAATTGCAGATGTTTGTCAAAAAAGGGTAGCAATGTTGGGAAAGTGATGTCCTTACAGAAAGAAAAATAAATGATAGCAACTGAGGGAAAAATCACTTATTTTTATTATATTATTTGTTTTCTTTAAGTGAACTGGAATTGGAAAAAATTCTGTGTAGTTTTTGGATAAAATGGTAAGAAAAAAAGACCTGTCTATGTAGGCTATAATTTGACTTATTTCAATTACTTGATCATATTTTGTAGTTTAGTGCGTAGCTTACTAATGCAGTATTTTGAATTCAGAAGTTTTCCTTTACACGATTGCACAATATTTTGAGGACGATTTAAATAATGTTTTAGTCTGAATAAAAGGATTCGAATTGAACTCTTAACTTCATTTAATGATGTACAGACTGCACAGGCTGAATGAATGTGTCTCTGTGGGACTTGCTGATAAAAGTCTAGGTCCCATGAGCCTGAGGAGGTAATCCATCTGGTCAGGAAACCCAGCTGAGCTATAACGCAACATATTGGAAACCCTGTCAATCTGGACATAATGATTCTAGTGTAAAAGCTCAAATAATGAGGTCCAGATAAACCCTGGGGATTCCTCACATTACAAGTAACACAATTATGTATATTAAAATCCTCGTTTTTCATGAATAATTATGAAGCACGGTGGTGTAATAATATTTAACATATTGAACATATTTTAACACGCCAGAGATAAAAAATCGTTCAGCTAAACAGAATTATTTTACTTCTTGATCACAATGCTTATACTATTGCATAAACCTATAGCCTACAGAACTCACATTACACCTGTTCTTAGAGTAGGGCTACATCAATAGTAATTCAAGGCCTATTTTGGCCAGAGTGTAACAAAATAGCCTACATAGGCTAATAAAATGATTAAGATTTATTGTATTACTATTCTAATGAATTATGTTTACATTCAAAGTGCATGTTTATTTAAACTGTTACCAAGACTATCTTTCTGCAACTGAGTTTCAGGTCTCTACGTTATTTGTTTCTTCACTTGAATGAGGGCCAGTCGCTGGCATGACGGACTGGAGTATCTCTGTTTTCTCGCACACGACTAGATACGGACTAGAAACAAAAGCAAACAGGATTTGTGAGCACCGAGTGCTTCTATGAGAGCACAAAGCCTCATTTGCAGGTGAATGCGATGGCACTCGCTTCGCCTTACGCCTTTAGCGGCCTTTGTTCCATTTCGCCTTTTTTGGTGCCAGATGGTCATGGAAATGGGAAACTTCTTTAGAGAAAGGCTATATCTGGCGAAACACTGGCACTCTGGCACTGGCAAAAAAAAAAAAAAAAAACCGGGGTAATGTATATAATTCGTTGATGAGCAAATTCCAGAAGATTTATTTGATTTTTTTTCTGATCAAATTTGATTTCTCAAAATCAAAAAGGTTCTTGATTTCGTGTAAAATCCGAAGAATAAGCTAAACCATTTTCCTATTGTGAATTCTGCCTGCTTTATCAAGTTTATTATCAAAGTTTTAAAGAATATTACTCAAATTACAAACGTAGCTGTTCATAACGTTGATATTAGCTATTTTTATTGTTACGTGGATTGCTGTTGCTTGTTTCCCCATCATTTGAGACACAAGACTTTGGCATAATCAATGAGAAATATGCAGAAGCGTGATAGCCTACTCTAAATAGTCTGGTCAAATTAAACGATTAAAAAATAATAATCTAGCTGGATAGACTAACTAAATATTCTATCTTTATTATTTTGGTTACGGTTTACCTTTTTTTGCTCACCATTATATTTCGTTTTGGGCACTATTTTGTCTATCGTTTTTGTTCTTGTCTCAATGACATTATAAAGATGTGGCGTGTGGTGGTATCTATAGTAAATGTTATTCACAGATACTGTGTAGGTAAGGGGGAGGGGAGGCAGGTGGTTGGCGTGTAAATAGAAGGAGCCCATTTTGTTCAAGTCTTGGTAAGTGTTTCATTAGCGGGATAGCTGAGAGGGTGCTGAAAATGAAGGTCTTATGTGGACAAAGCGGGGTTCCAAGGGCACCTGCCTCCTTCATTATGGAAAGAAAATGGCATTTAAATCCTCCCTATAGTACGCAGCTGCCCGCATATCCCTCCCCACAAACAATGAGGGCTGAACAGCTGAGTCCCTCCTGTTTAGAGGCCAAACTTTACTCTTTTTTGTCACGGGCAAAATGTTGACGCCTCAAAAGTGAAGGGCAAACCTTTTTTTCTGCCGTTTACCCACATCCCAGGATGCACAATTATGTATTTGAACAGTATGCATGACTTTCACAGGAACACACGTGAATACGACCAGGTTATCAAAAATATAATTTAATTTACACTTTGATTCAAAGGTACAGCGTGAGCTACAGAATATATTTTAACAAACACGGCTCAGAAACATTCTTGCATGTTGTTGCAAACAAAAACTTAAATAAAATACAACAAAATATGGCCGAAATAATAAAAATCAATAACAATAGCTGTAAATAATAAAGAGGAACCAACTATTATGCGCATAAATAAAATAAGTTAAAATATTTAAAAAATAAAACAGGTATCGCTCCAGTCTATTTAGAGCAGCGTTGCCTAGCCCTCTACACAGTTCAAACAAAAGCCAAATATAAAATTGCACCGTTTAGACATTTGTAACACTGCAACAAAGTCTCTGTTGGCGGAGCCATTATTGCTACATGAGTTGAGAGAGAGAGTACAAGTCTCGTCCCCTTGTTTTCTTTCATCCGCTCTGCAGATAAACACAGGTGGACTGCTGCATGGGGTGCAAACATCTGAAAAGCAAAGAAAACGACAAAATTAGCGTTTGTTCAGCAGCTAAACAACAGCTTTAAGCAGAGTACGGCCATTTAAATAAAGGTCAATTAAACTGAATTCGTTGTCGTCAATCACTTACAAGCTGACTACAATTAGCATTAGACTAATACAAATAATAATTATACTGATTAAAATAATAATATTGTAATAATATCGCCTTGATGTAGACACGTACCATCATCTTATTGTTTTGCGTGGCGTTACTTCAGTGCTGGTGGATGAGCCGGCTTGAAGCTCCAGCAGGGTCCTTTTTCTTTTCGGGAAGAAGTCTGGTGGAAATCAATATTATAAACTGTTAGACATGTTTGATTTTTAATTTCACATTAAATATCGAGAGATTAATAGTTTTCATTTACAGTTTGAAGGCATTTACCTGTAATTTGTGGCGTGCTGTTTCTGGGGGTCTCTGGGATGAGTGACCTCTTCCGCCTGTTTCTGGAGACTGAAGAACGAGCTGGTCTTGAGTTGAGTGCACCAGAGAGGTTCTCCTGGTTAATTTCGTTGGCTCGACTCGGGACGTCCGCGGATTCTTGAACTAGCGGACCCCCATGTAACCCGCAGTCAACATCGCTGGACGCGTCTCCTGTTGCATTAACAGACGCCGCGGCGCGAGCTCTCGGACTTTGTACTTTATCCTTGTAGAAAAACGGCACAGCGTCCTCTGAAATCGCCTCCCACTGGTATTCTCCAGGCAAAGGAGAGTTGGTCTCAAAGTTAAAATTCCACCGGCTCTTGTCTCGCTCGGAGATCTCCTGGAGTTTGCGTTTCATTTCACCGTCCAGCTCCTCGTGATCCACCGGTCCGAAAAGGTTACGGCAAACCTTTGTGCGCGCGAGAAGAGGAAAGGTCCTCCGTGCAACATGACGCTCCAGATTGCTTGATACGTCCACGTTTGCCATTATGCCTAAAAGTCAATGCCGACGTTTGTTTGGTTCTTGTTGTCTCTAGTCTGTTTATATCTGTGCCGGTGGTTAAAGGCCAGTGTTTATACGAGAAAAGGCCTCCTATTGGCTAGACGGACACCACGCCCTGTGCAATAAACCCCCCACCAGCATCAGCAAAGGCACCTTCCCCCTCGGTCCATGCATGAATACCTTGAAATAAGTGATTGTTTTAAAAGCAAAAAAAAAAAAAAAAAAAGAAAGAATAAGAAATGTTATAGGTCTAATATTATAAGCCTAAAGGGATTTATTCCTACCAAAGTGTTATGTGTTATTTGTATAAAATTATTTCGTTAATAAAGGTAAACAATAAAGTAGCCTAGGTCTCCGTCTATAATTATAATAAGAATACACATTAATAATGTAATGAAAATGAATGCAACATACATGCTACATCATAAAAAATTAGGTTATATTACTAGCTTATTTGAAATTCATTATAAAAATATGTACAATATTCGGGTTAGGTTTAGTCTGCAGTATTTATCTTCATTAACAACAATGTTTGTCTTCCTGTTCTTATAGTGTGTAGACCTACTTGTGCTGGTTTAAGCAGTATTTCATTCAGTGCAAATTATAGTTTTAGCAAATGCTCTGGAGCACCAACTGCATGATAAATTATACATTTATTTCAATTGCCACACCTCAGATTTACATTTACGCCTCTAGTATAAATGATAAAATAAGCCCTGAATGTAAGTATAAAACATAAATATAACATCGAAATCGAAATGACATACAAATCTAAACGTTGAATCCAAATCCAGTCAAAACCCTTCTGGCGCCGCTGGGCGGAGTCATCCAATGCGCCATTGCGCGAAGCTCAACCAAAGGGTGGCTCGGGCTCAAGCGCATCTCAGTGAACGCAAAATCGTCTGGTTCTTGAGCGGACCAGATTTGCTTTAGATAAGGAACAAATTACTCTGTGTAAAGGCCTAACTCGAAAGTAACACCAGCAACAGCTGCCCACCCAAATAAAACATGCTAATTCAATTTTACCTAAATGTTATATTATCCACAATATGTGTTAAATTTCCCAGGACACGGTTAATATAATAACAATGTCTGGGAATGTGTCGTCACAGCGGCAATGCATTCTGGGGGTTTAGGTCACGGGAGCTACCGCGGAGACTGGATAATAGTTGATATTATTTAATGTTTCTATTATTCTACTTAAGATCGCGTTGGAGTGGTTAAGGCTCTCTTTACATCATTTGCCATAGCCCTTTGCACAGCCGGTGTGAAAAACGTGCTTTTTTCAGCCTTAGAAAGCTGAAAGAGCAGAGATATTTCCTGCAGACATTAACAGATGCCATAAGTTAGCCCTTATCAGTGTCTGCATCAAATACCTCTGCTTTTGATTAACGCTGTTGATACAGTAAGCGTTAATCAACGCGATCTTAAATTGAATCACATTAACATAAAATAATAGCCTTTAAAATGTCTGCATTCGTTACTGAACTCGGATGAAAGTTAAACTGAAACTCGGTAACAACTCAAATAAGATACGGATTAATAATTGATAGATTTAATATACAGTGATTTGCATTAAACTGTAAGCCTCACACTACAAATAAAAGAAAATCATATATGGAAATATAATCTGTGGCAGCTCTTTGATCCCCGGCCACTTGTTTGTAAAGATTAAGTTTCATTCATTTATTTGATCACTTGCTTCATTCATTATTTATTTGCATAGCATCCACAAAACACGTGGTTTCAAAGCAGCTTGTTCTGCTTAATTCTTTACACTGAGCAGATTTACTGGGCAATATTGTGATATATATAACAATGCTGAAATGTTTAAGATCTAGCTATGTATTGTCCCCTTTAAAAAATAGGCACGGTTTTGCTGCTCTAACCAGTGTTTCAGCAGTTCTCTGTATTTACTCTGTATCAGTACCACTGCTGTGAAGGAGACTGAATGATGAATATCTGCAGCCTCTCACACAAACCACAGAGACATTTTTATTTACAGAGATTTACATATTAGTCCGTTTTATTCGAAGAGTATGTAAGATGGTTTTCAAAAAATATTATCAGTAAACAGTCGGCTTTTTTCTGTGGTGATTAGTTTGTTTACACTGCGCTCCTGAGCGAGACCTAAAACATGGCGATTACTCTTTAAACTGAGTTCGCCCCTCTTCTCTGCAGGCTAGCAACACACATTCTGTAGGCTATATACTTACACATTTATATATTTCACATTTATATATTTCAACGTGTTAGCTAGGCTACTTAACAGATAACATTTGTGTCTTATAATTAAGCCTAGCTCAACCTGAATCAATCAAACTGAGCTGAGTAAGTTAGTAGTCAGCATAGCACATCTTTGAAGTAACCTGATTTCAAGGCATCTCGATGAAGCCTTCCTGCTACCGTATACTGCCTCACGAGGCAGCTTTTGATTAATGTTTAAGCCAGAGCCTGTGGTAGATTTACACACATTTTAAGGACGACTTCGACATCTTCGCCTTCGTGCTGTAGTAGTTTAGGAGTTGCTGACGCCTAGTGGCTAACTCGCGCAACTGCAGCCGGCCACACTCGTCCTCAGCTGATGACTTTCATACTAGTAGAAAAAAAAAAACATTAATAGACCTTTAAGTGTTTATTTAATCACATTTTATCTATTTGCATCTGTAGATTTCAATTCAATTTTTTAAATGGAATTATAAAAAAATATATATTCAAATTTCCATTTGGAAACTCTAATCAACAAAAAGAAACACCAATTTTGAACCTGATTTTATCCAGTGCTCAGATATCTGTTCTGGACATTTATGCATAATGTTTCATTTGCATATTTAAACATAACATTTCAGAAAACTTGTAATATAAATCAACTGTCTTTATATACTGTGATTAATCAGCTGGGGAGGTATGATGTATATTAGTTATTATTAATTTATTTTGCCTATATTCTTCTGTGGTGTCTTTCTTTAATTCTAGTTACAACATTCTTCTGAATGCCAGTTTGTCCAAATCTAAGAATTCTGAAGAGTTTAAGAAGCTTTCATGTGTTAAAAAAAGTTATTTTTAACAAATTACAACGTTTATAAAAAAAAAAGACCTCCACGTATTTTAAGCAGTCTTAAAATCTTCAAAAATTTCAAACATTTCAAATGTCTAAAGCTAACGAGGGAAAAAAACTCAACTAGTAAGCATGTCAATTGAATTAATCACCTATTTTGAAACTATTTTCCTGTTGCTGTATTACTGTAAGGAATACTTATGGTGGAGGCAGGCAGGTAAGTGGTTGAACGTAGGTAGCAGCAGTTGGTTAGGGAGT
This sequence comes from Barbus barbus, assembly GCF_936440315.1. Taxonomy (NCBI): domain Eukaryota; kingdom Metazoa; phylum Chordata; class Actinopteri; order Cypriniformes; family Cyprinidae; genus Barbus; species Barbus barbus. Next base: position 30,536,041 of record NC_136729.1, read on the forward strand.
GGTTTTGTCATCATAAACCCTCCGATTCACTTCCTGGTGACACTCTAGAGCTGCCCAAGCTTGTAGTGGCCTAGGGGATCCAAGAAGAAAGCCAACATCCAGATATGCCGGGGAACCAGGATACTCCTCTGGTAAGTCAGCTGTTTTAGCAAAACAACATGGCATGATATTCCAGATCATTTCTGTGGAGTTGTTAATAAATTGCTGAAAAGTTTCTGAAAAAGACATTCACAGCTAAATATTTAAAGAAGCAGCCACTTTAACATAGAAAATATTTGCATTTTGCATTTTGTGAATAATAACCTAATATATATATATATATATATATGTGTGTGTGTGTGTTTGTGTGTGTGTGTGTGTGTGTGTGTGAAGCTTCAAATTATTGTTCACATGCCTCTACAGCCTTAGATGTTTCTGAAATTTCAACGCACTGGTTTCAGGACAAACCCTCTAGTTTTATTGTGTTTTTTAATGTCTTGACTTTTGTTCAAGTACACAGTTGGACACTGAAGAAAATGTTTTCTTAAAAAAAAAAAAAATGACGTTGTAGAAAAAAATGTACAATAGTAAAAACAATTCATTGATAAAGTGTCATTGCTAAAGCTCTGTTTCCTCATGGATCTCATTTCTGCGTGTGACCTTTAATGCAAATGATTGTGTATGTGTGCTGCAGTGTCTATGGCATTTTCCTCTCATACACCCCATCTCATCCCCTAGTCAAATCATAGGCAGCTCCTGCACTTCTCCACAAACCCACACACATCAGTCATGTTTGCATAGATGACATTGGTACTTAATAATCACATCCTACTTTCAGGAAGCAATTATTATTTATTCACGTTTTACATAAACATTCAATGAGCAACTCACGATGATAGCAGATTGGGAGCAACTGCATGTTAACTGATCAAACCATATTGTGTCTCCTGCTTAAAAACAATGAAATGAATGGCAACCGTTAGGAAACTGGAAGTTGCAAAGGGTTTAAAAGGGGTGGCATGAAGCAGGGATGGTGAAAGCTATACCTGGACCTGATAGCATTTGGATAAAATTGATTGAAAAGAGATTAATCAAGCAGCTCATTCAAATCTGATTACATCAATCACATGCTGTGAACTGCCTGAAATGTTTTTAGAGCATTACGCTTTTGTTCCTGAATGCTTTTACTGTGGCTGTTTCTGTCTGTGCCTCTTCAACCGCATGAGGGAACTGACTTCATAATCATTTGTTAACCAGGATGCAAATAAGCAATTGCATAGACAACTTCTGTGGGTGATCAATTATGGCTGCTCTCAGTGTTTATAATGACATATGTAAGTTTACATGGGTGATTTATTGTGTTAATGCATATTTCCATATTCAAATGCCAAGCAGCTGCAATCTAGTGTCTGTTCCTTTTTGTCTTTAACTTGTTCTTTCTTTCTGCTATTTTTTTGCTTCCTGACTCTAACTTTACCTCAGGTTGGTAAAAAGAACTGAGAAAATTATGTTCATATGTGGCTCGGCCTTTACCAGGGAGGGCATGTTTGCATGGGTGTAAAAAATGAACATGAAAATTGCTTCTGCTTTACATAAACATTACCTGAATTGCCTCGCTGAACAAATCAGCAGCTCCTGTGGCTGCACCTGACTGGACTGTGAAGCAAATGCGGTTTAATTCTGTCTGTAGAGTGTGTTACGGCAGGGCAGGAGGTGTCTGCAATGTGGCGAACTGTTGATTGAGTCCCAAGAACACGGGTGAGACTAGTTGCACCACTTATTACCACTAAATACTTCACACCGTTCAAAAGTCTTGACCTTTTGTGTCACTATGTGCAGTTCTCTACCGGGATGTCAGTGTTACACCCCACTTACAGAGTCTGTAATTCAAATGGGAGAGAAGGGCAATGAGAGATCTGATAAACCCCAATGGACGGCTGGACGTTTGGGAGATATTGATTTTGTTGGAGTCAGTCGGACCAGGGGCAAGGTATATAAGGACAGATATTTACAGAATCTTTTCATTGTAATTCAAATTCACCACAAACGAGTCCAAGCTTGTGCATGTTATTCACAGACTTTATTTGTCAGTCCAGTTTGTCAGGGTAACCAGCTCCACAGATCCAGCTGAAATCTACCAGATGTTGACTAAGCAGTGGGGTCTGGCCCCTCCTCATCTGGTGGTGGCACTAATGGGAGGGGATGAAGTGGCTCAGATGAAGCCCTGGCTGAGGGACACACTTAGGAAAGGCCTTGTGAAGGCAGCACAGAGCACAGGTGGGTAATTTATTGTTCATTAAAAACAAAAATCACAATCTCTTTTTGACTGTTACAGACCTATGACCCTTGATCCACACAGGGGCATGGATCCTCACCAGTGGTTTGCGTTTTGGCATCACCAAGAACCTGGGTCAAGCTGTAAGGGACCATTCGCTAGCGAGCACTTCCCCTAAGGTGCGAGTGGTGGCCATTGGAATTGCTCCCTGGAACATGATTCAGAACAGAGATCTTCTGCTGGCTGCAAGGGTGAGGAAGACCTGCTGACATGAATGGAAAGGTCTTCTCAAATGATACATTTTGATGTCATATCTGTGTTATTTATGTTGCAATTATATGATTCAGTTGTATGGAAAAAGCATGTGGACGTTTCGTTACACAAGAGAGTGCTGCAGAAATGAGTCCTAAGACACAGAAACAAATTTGAATTTTTGCACTTAGTTTCTGTGATGACGGGTGCTGGGGTGACGTCATCACCATGACGTCACCCCAGGTGGCGGGAGCATGTGAAGTCTTTACAAGTAACTGTTGTATGTCTCTTTACATTTGTTATTAATGTTTTTGCATTTCTGTTGACTAGGTTGTAGTTTATTAGGTTCATTATCCTTTAATGGTAATGTATAATACAGTTTAAGATATCATGCGGTTTGTGTTGACTGCAGATAGGTGCACATATCAGTGGTTATCGCAACGTGTTATGTCTGCTACTGTTCCCTTATGATATATTTTTCTCATTAACCACACAGAGGCAAGTTGTAGTTGTGTTATTTATTATTTCAAGTCTGTATTTATTTCTACATTTGTAAACAGCTACCTTGCATGCTGTGTACTCACCATATCCTGGTCTTGTGACTCATCAAAGGAAGAGGCGGGACTACAGTGTCCCTTTTTCTTGAGTTGGGTTAAACCATTTCTATTAATAAGGAGGGGGCTTAACCCTTGGTGATGCAGACATGAAAGTGAAGTGAAGTGTCATACGGCCAAGTATGGTGACCCATACTCGGAATTCGTGCTCTGCATTTAACCCATCCAACGTGCACACACACATCAGTGAACACACACACACCGTGAACACACACCCGGAGCAGTGGGCAGCCATTTATGCTGCAGCGCCCGGGGAGCAGTTGGGGGTTCGGTGCCTTGCTCAAGGGCACCTCAGTCGTGGTATTGAGGGTGGAGAGAGCGCTGTACATTCACTCCCTCCACCTAAACGACCAAAGATGTCATATGATGAAAAGATGTCATATGATGTTGCTGACATTTTGCTTATGTTAAAGAATTGCATTTATATGTTTTTATTTTATGTGTTTTTGAAGTTTAATGATTTAAATGGTTAAAAGAGCTTGTGTTTATGCTTCCAAGTTTTCTGATATTGGTGCACCTGTAGTTTGTTTGGTCTTGGGTGTAATGAGTCTGTCTTAGGCTATATAAGCCAGTCTAAGCTGCACTTTGGGAGGACAAGGGGTGGGCATACTGCTTAAAGTGCCCAATGTAGATTTTGCTGCCTGTAGCAATTTGTTTTCTTTGGTCGTTTAATGGCAAAGGGGACACTGATCCTCTTTGGATGATATCTGAGTCCTGAGCCTATCTACCACCTCCCTTTGACCAACACGGGACACGTTACGACAGTTTCCATGTTGTTTTTGTTTTTTTACCTATATGGTACTATAGAGGCTGAAGGGGACATTATATGTCATCTCGGCAAACAGGAAAACTCATCTACTCATGTTTATACTTGCACTCTTACAAACTAATTTGACTCAAACTTTCATTAGAGGCAATTATGTTTAAGTTTATAAGTTCAAGTCATGCAAACATTGTGTAGATTGTTTAAAGCCTAACTTTAGCTTTTTACCTCGGGGGATTGTATTTAGGTTTAAAAAAATTTGGTGGTCACAAAGTTTGTTTTCTATATTTATCCAAAAGCCAGTGGACTGGCGTTTTGTCAAGGAAATCAGGGTGATGCTAGCTTCCGGTTTGGCCTATGAAATTGTCATCCCACCCTATAACTTCATTCATAACATTTATGTGTACAAATATATATATATATATATACATATATAAAACCATATATGGTAACACTTTAGAATAGGGAACACTTATTCACTATTAACTACGACATTTCCCTCAATAAACTCCTAATTTGCTACTTATTAATAGTAAGGTAGTTGTTAAGTTTAGGTATTGGTTAGGATTACGGATGTAGAATAAGGTCATGCAGAATAAGGCATTAATATGTGCTTAATTACTACTAATAAATGGCTAATTTTCTAGTAATATGCATGCTAATAAGCAACTAGTTAAGAGACCCTAAAATAAAGTGTTACTATATATATATATATATATATATATATATATATATATATATATATATATATATATATATATATCAAATGAAGATTATTTTTATAAGTTGTTAAACATTGTTTATTTTTTATAATTTGGTATTTTTTTTTAGTCTGATCATCCAGTAACATATCCATTTGAGGATCTTCCTCACGGTGCAGTGTACTCTTTGGACTGCAATCATTCTCATTTCATTCTGGTGGACGAGGACCCACAGAGACCTGGAGCCACTGGTGAGATGAGAGTCAAGATGCTCAAACACATCTCTCTGCAGCGCACAGGATATGGGGGTGAGTTTAGATGCATTTTCCCCCCAAATATCTCTGTAAATTTAGCAAAGTTTTTTCTTCTCATGCATATATTTTCAAAGGAGTTTCTTGTTCTAACAGGCACAGGCAGTATAGAAATCCCTGTCTTATGTCTTCTGGTTCATGGGGAGCCAAGGATATTACAGGTCACTCTAAACATTTTATTTTTTAAATATATCTAATGAAGCGTTTTGTTGTAGCACAATAGCAATATCCACTTTCAATCCCTTCTTACAGAAAATGTACAAGAATATTCAGAATTCAATACCCTGGCTGATTTTAGCTGGCTCAGGAGGAGTCGCTGATATTTTAGTGACCCTGATGGACAGAGGATACTGGGATGCTGACATGGTTCAAGAGCTGTTGATAAACACCTTTACCAATGGCCTACACAGCACTGAAATCCCTTCCTGGGTAAAACTGGTAAAGGACAATCTTTGTTTTAAGATAGTTAGACATTGTGATTTTCTGCAAGCATGGACCATGCTGTTTTAGGCACAAGCCATTTGTGTAAAGACTCAGATTTTGTCCCTTAGATCCAGAGAATATTGGACCATGGTCACCTGCTGACAGTTCATGACCCAGAGCAGGACTTAGAACTGGACACAGTAATCCTCAAAGCGCTGGTTAAAGGTGTGTAACTGTTATTTTATACTAACTCCAGCAAACATATGGGGGAATCGTATATTTCTCTATTTGAATGTTTGTAGGAATGATATATTTCTGAATAATGATGTCAGTGAGTTCATAAATGTTCTTGTCTGGGCTCAGCTTGTAAGAGTCAAAGTCAGGAAGCACAGGACTTCCTGGATGAGCTGAAACTGGCTGTGGCTTGGAATAGGGTGGACATTGCTAAAAGTGAGATCTTCAGTGGAGATGTGGCATGGAGTGTGAGAATTAAACTTTTAAAACAAAATTTAGATTTAGTTGTAATTATCAGTACTTGTTTTGATTCTCATACGCACCATTTCCTTATGCTCTTTTAGGCTCAGGACCTGGAGGAGGTGATGATGGAGGCAATGATAAATGACAAGCCTGACTTTGTGCGTTTGTTTGTGGATAACGGCGTGAACATAAATGAATTCCTAACGTATGGCCGTCTTCAGGAACTCTACTGCTCTGTTTCTGAAAAAAACCTCCTTCACACCCTGCTCCTGAAAAAGCATCAGGTTCATTTGGCTAGTAAACGGATGTCAGGACACCTTCACACGGAACCCGGTGACCGCAGGCCTCGTTTCACCTTCCATGAGGTCTCCAAAGTCCTCAAAGACTTTCTTGATGACACCTGTAGGGGTTTTTACCAAAAACTTCCAGCGGTGAGTGGGCCTTTAACACGCACTTAGACATAACCCACCATGCTACAGTCCTGCTATAAAATGTTATCTACTGCAGGAGAGGATGGGGAAAGGCCGGCTTTTTCACAGCCAGAAAAACCTCCCAGACATGGACCGTCGTTGTGCTCATCCTTGGAGAGACCTCTTCCTCTGGGCTATCCTGCAAAATAGGCAGGAAATGGCAAACTACTTCTGGGCAATGGTGAGACAATAAACCGATATGAGCGATGAGCTCATTTTCATAAGTTCATTTACATCTTCATAAAAGTCCCATTTATTACTAGACATTTGCTGTTGAGTATCACAGATGACCTTAGTAGGTTCACAGATTAAACTTTATAAGGGTGGGCGAACAAAAAGCAATTTGCATGAACACAAGTGCTGTGAAGCTGAGAATATATACTTTACTGTTTTTGTATTTTTGTGGTTCACAATTCTTGCTTATTTGTACTGTATGCAAAGTATTTAGGGATCATATGTCCTCTTCTTTCCAGAGCATGTTTTGGCCAGGATTTCTAAATTGCTTAAAATGTCCTGGTTTTGGCTTTGTGTTCCAATAGAGTGCTGCTGCAAAACGTCCAAGTATTGTCAAGTTATGTTTACCATAGACCTTATTTTGCTCAATAATAGAAAAAATAATAATAATTAAAAAAAAACCATTGGAAAATCTTAAATTCACCCAAAAATGACAGAAGTGAAGAATTGTTGATTAAATTTGTAATTTTGTTTTCTTTGCACCTTTTAAGGTAACCCATGGTGAATTAGTCCTCTAGGTTTTGACATCAATCTATTGTTTTTATAGGCCTACTTACTGAAGGAAATGACTGAAATGTCATTTGACCAATCGCATGCAGGCATTGTACATAATCGACCAATTGTGGATTGTTAGAAGGTTGACCGTTCTACAGAGAATGGTCAAACCAATGCAAATATGTCTAAATATAAAGTATGAGGACTGTAGAGAGCATGTCAATAGGAAACAAAGCACCAAAACCCAGACATTTTAGGAAGTTTAGAAATCCCAGCCAGGACATGTCCGGGAAAGGAAGGACGTATGGTCACCCTAACTTGTTCAATGCATTATTGAACATTCGTCTTTAATAGCTGTTTGTGTTTTTTAGGGCCCGGAGGCCGTGGCAGCTGCTCTGGTGGGCTGTAAGATAATGAAGGAGATGGCCCATCTGGCTACTGAAGCAGAGACTGCTCGCAGTATGAAGAATGCCAAATATGAGCAGTTTGCTATGGGTGAGAATCACACCACCACCAAGCAGAGAACACAGGCATTGAAACATTTAATCGTTGTTGAGTACATTTTTTGTCAAACCACTTGATAGGGAACTAACTAATCCAATATTAAGGTACAAAGAAGCTAACATTTTAAAATTACAATAAAAGATTTACTGAAATATGAATATACTGACAGTGATATACTAACATGGATGGTTTTTCATGCTTAAAACTGTGAACTCAGGGTCATTTTTAACTACGTGTCATAATAATCCTGCCACAGTCACAGTTATTTTTTATTGTAAACCTTTGACACTGTAGTTTATACGAGGGTCAATTATGGTGCTAACTTCTTTTAAAAATGTCCAAAGGGGCCTTAATCTGTTGTTTAGAAAAAAGTAAAACAAATACTAGAAAATGTTGTTAGGGTTTACTAAACATTGTCCCATTTCATAATGCACCAAAAATTGAAAGTGCTTCAAAATCAAGTGCTTCATGCAAAAAGCTGTATTCCAAGCCTTTGGAAGTCATACAACAGTTTTGTCTGAGGAACAGAATCAGGAATAGCTCACCCAAAATGAAAATCATGTCATCATTTACTCATCCTTATGTTGTTCCATACATGTATGACTTCTTTATGGCTGCAGAACATACAATACGATTTTGAAGAATGATGGTGACCATTGACTTCCACTGTATGGGAAAAAAGCCAGAGACATTTTTCAAAATATCATCTTTTATGTTTCACATAAGGAAGAAAATTGTACAGGTTTGAAATGACATGAAGGTGAGTAAATGATAACTGAATTTTCAGTTTTGGGTGAACTATCCTTTTAATTAAAAATGAAGAACAGCGTAAATGACACAAAATGTAAATTTCTGGATGAAATGTATCATTAAGCCTATATTAAGTGCAACTACCAGAACTGTCAGTCCTGATACCTGCACTGTTCTGACAGATCTGTTCAGTGAGTGTTATTCAAACAGTGAAGACAGAGCCTATTCGCTCCTGGTGAGGAAAACATGCTGCTGGAGCAAAGCAACGGTCCTGAATCTCGCCACTTTGGCAGATGCCAAATGCTTTTTTGCTCATGATGGTGTCCAGGTAACAGCTTATGTCTAATTCTTACATTATCATGCCATCAACCAACCATATCCCCATGATCAACCTGGAAGCTCTTGCACAGGCCCTGCTGACCAAAGTCTGGTGGGGAGCCATGAGGACCGACACTTCCATCTCTAGACTCGTGCTCACGTTCTTCATGCCTCCCCTCGTTTGGACCAATCTCGTCAAGTTCAAGTGGGGATATTTGTCATGATTAATTCCACGTGTGACATTTAAACTGATTTTCGATTCATCGTGCATCAATATGTGTGTGTATATGTCACAGTGCAGAGGAAAAAGTGAGCAAAGGTACAGGTGAGCCGTTTGACGAGCTGGACAGTTTGGAAACAGAGCAGGCCTTGTTACTCACAGACGAGGACCCAGTGTAAGCCTCTGTTTCATACTGTAATAGATAAAAACTACAGTGAAGTTGAAAGATCTTTTTGAAGACCTCTTTTCTTTTCTTTTTTCATTTCTTAGTGCTGCTGAAGGTGGCGGTGATTCTGCAGTGCAGAGTTGCAATGCAACATTCATTTATGTGATGCTGCAGAAGTGGAATCGTTTCTGGTGCGCTCCAGTCACTGTGTTCATGGGGAATGTCATCATGTACTTTGCCTTCCTCATTCTGTTCTGTTACGTGCTCCTCTTGGACTTCAGGCCCCCACCGCCACGTGGGCCATCTGCTGCTGAAATTATCCTCTACTTCTGGGTCTTTACCCTGGTGTTGGAGGAAATCCGTCAGGCAAGACTGAATGCCAATGATCTATTGTTTAAAATCTGTGTGGATGTTTTTAAATTGAGTTTGTATGTTGAAAAGTCTCTTATGATTCTCTGACTTTGAATAGAGATATGGTGGATCTGTCATAATATTTATCCAACATTTTTTAAACTTTAAATGCTGATTTCTAATTTTAGGATTCTTTAAAATATGTAGAGCAGTGTTATCATTGTTAACGTAAAACAAAACATTTTAAAAAAAAAATCATAAATTGAAATAAAACAGAAATAATATCAAATGTAAATTTTAGATGAAAAATGTAAATTAAAATTAGAAGTGTTTCCTTGGCAACTAACTGAAATAAAAAATCATTTGAAAATAAGTTTTAGTACTAAAATTATTAAAACTAAATCAGAAAAAGTTAAGCTACATAGAAATATAATAAAAATGACAACAGAATATAACAAAATTAAACTAAAAGTCAAACGAAAACTGAAAATATTAAAATAATAATTTAAAATAAATTTCTACTATAATAATATATAAATAATACTAAAATAACACGGTAACACTTTAGAATAAGGTTCCATTTATTAACATTAGTAAATGTATTAACTAACATGAACAAACAATGAACAATGCATTTATTACACTATTTATTAAACTTTGTTAATGTTAGTTAATGAAAATACAGTTGTTCATTGTTTACTCATGTTAGTTCACACTACATTAACTAATGTTAACAAACACAACTTGTGAATTTAATAATGCATCAGTAAATGCTGAAATTAACATTAACTAATGCTGTAGAAGTATTGTTCATTCTTAGTTCATGTTTACTAATGTTGTTAACTAATGTTAATAAATGGAACCTTATTGTAAAGTGTTGCCAATAACACTGGTTTTCACACACACTGGGTCACTAATTTGATTTGTATTGAAGCGGCGAATAAGGTGCATAACTATAATTTGAATTTAGGAGGTAGATTTAAAATGAAATAAAAAGTTCACAAATTAATTTTAATATGAATTCATTTCATTTTCTAGTATGAGTTAACCATCGACATGTTGATACAGACAATGTGCTCATGAATAATAATCTGTACTTTAAATCCTTATACCGAATTTGTTTTATTAAAATATATAGAAATTGCCTTTCAGAAGTCTAATACTTTAAACACAACAGAAAAGTACATCGCAAAAATACAGTCAAAAATGCAACGCAAAAGAGCACAATCGATTCATCATACAATACAGTACAATGCAACATGCCATATATACAGGTCCTTTTCAAAAAATTAGCATATTGTGATAAAGTTCATTATTTTCTGTAATGTACTGATAAACATTAGACTTTCATATATTTTAGATTCATTACAACACAACTGAAGTAGTTCAAGCCTTTTATTGTTTTAATATTGATGATTTTGGCATACAGCTCATGAAAACCCAAAATTCCGATCTCAAACAATTTGCATATTTCATCCGACCAATAAAAGAAGTGTTTTTAATACAAAAAAAAAAAAAGTCAACCTTCAAATAATTATGTTCAGTTATGCACTCAATACTTGGTCGGGAATCCTTTTGCAGAAATTACTGCTTCAATGCGGCGTGGCATGGAGGCAATCAGCCTGTGGCACTGCTGAGGTGTTATGGAGGCCCAGGATGCTTCGATAGCGGCCTTAAGCTCATCCAGAGTGTTGGGTCTTGCGTCTCTCAACTTTCTCTTCACAATATCCCACAGATTCATATGGGGTTCAGGTCAGGAGAGTTGGCAGGCCAATTGAGCACAGTAATACCATGGTCAGTAAACCATTTACCAGTGGTTTTGGCACTGTGAGCAGGTGCCAGGTCGTGCTGAAAAATGAAATCATCTCCATAAAGCTTTTCAGCAGATGGAAGCATGAAGTGCTCCAAAATCTCCTGATAGCTAGCTGCATTGACCCTGCCCTTGATAAAACACAGTGGACCAACACCAGCAGCTGACATGGCACCCCAGACCATCACTGACTGTGGGTACTTGACACTGGACTTCAGGCATTTTGGCATTTCCCTCTCCCCAGTCTTCCTCCAGACTCTGGCACCTTGATTTCCGAATGACATGCAAAATTTGCTTTCATCCGAAAAAAGTACTTTGGACCACTGAGCAACAGTCCAGTGCTGCTTCTCTGTTCAAAAGTGGCTTGACCTGGGGAATGCGTCACCTGTAGCCCATTTCCTGCACACGCCTGTACACGGTGGCTCTGGATGTTTCTACTCCAGACTCAGTCCACTGCTTCCGCAGGTCCCCCAAGGTCTGGAATCGGTCCTTCTCCACAATCTTCCTCAGGGTCCGGTCACCTCTTCTCGTTGTGCTGCGTTTTCTGCCACACTTTTTCCTTCCCACAGACTTCCCACTGAGGTGCCTTGATACAGCACTCTGGGAACAGCCTATTCGTTCAGAAATTTCTTTCTGTGTCTTACCCTCTTGCTTGAGGGTGTCAATGATGGCCTTCTGGACAGCAGTCAGGTCGGCAGTCTTACCCATGATTGCGGTTTTGAGTAATGAACCAGGCTGGGAGTTTTTAAAAGCCTCAGGAATCTTTTGCAGGTGTTTAGAGTTAATTAGTTGATTCAGATGATTAGGTTAATAGCTCGTTTAGAGAACCTTTTCATGATATGCTAATTTTTTGAGATAGGAATTTTGGGTTTTCATGAGCTGTATGCCAAAATCATCAATATTAAAACAATAAAAGGCTTGAACTACTTCAGTTGTGTTGTAATGAATCTAAAATATATGAAAGTCTGTTTATCAGTACATTACAGAAAATAATGAACTTTATCACAATATGCTAATTTTTTGAAAAGGACCTGTAATATAGTACAGGAAAATACAAACAATACACAATACAATACAAGTCATTAACACACATGCAGGGTGGAGTGTAGGGTTCATCCAAAATAACAGGTACAAATGCAGTTTAGCGGTGAAGTGGCCAGTGTGCCCGAGCAGCTGAACAAACAGTGCCAGCTAAAATGGGAGAAGGGTTAAGGAACAAATCCAGTTCAGAGAAGTTGTTTATAAGAGTGGCATCACAGGTGAAGATACTGTTTTATTTCTTGTTTTGATGGGTCTGAAATGGTTCTTTGAGGGTAGAGATTCAAATATGTGCTCACCAGGGTTTAAACACTCATTTATGATCTCACCTGCCCATTTCCTGGACTCCAACTCATTAGATGGCTTGGGTAGATGGTAGCCAATGATTCTTTCTGCTGGGTGCCTATAACATGCAAAGGTGTGGCTTCATGTGTGATGAAAATAAATATGCCATACCAGACAGTTACGGATGATCGGGTGAGGACAGATTCAACGACAGAGGTACAGAACAGGTTGATCAAGACTTGTGGAGGAATAACATTGAGCATTTCAATCAGCAAATTCTTTTTTGAGACTTTATCGATGTTATTGGGGGGAAATTAGTTGGTTATCCTCCTGAAGTCCACAGTGCAGTTATATTGGTATTCAGTGTATGTGATCATTTTTAACACTCTCTGATCCACAGAGTTTCTTCACAGATGAAGATATGAGTATTTTCAAGAAGATGAAGCTATATATGGAGGATAACTGGAACAAATGTGACATGGTGGCCATCTCTCTCTTCGTGGTGGGATTGTCATGCAGGTGTTATGATCACATAGTTCTGTTGTATGAGTCGCATTAAAGTAACAATGCGCTTAATATGAATCCTTTGTTTTCTCAAGGATGGCCACAAACACGTATGAGGCTGGCCGCACTGTTCTTGCTTTGGACTTCATGGTTTTCACCTTAAGACTCATTCACATTTTTGCCATCCATAAGCAGCTCGGGCCTAAAATCATCATTGTGGAGAGAATGGTGAAACCTGACATCATCTCATTTGAAATTAAAAATCATAGTCAGAAGAAACATCCATTTAACCTCCAAAACATGTTTTTAAATTGTTTCACAGATCAAAGATGTGTTCTTCTTCTTGTTCTTCCTGAGCGTGTGGCTAATAGCGTACGGAGTGACGACACAAGCCCTTCTGCATCCCAATGACCCACGCATCGACTGGGTCTTCCGCAGGGCACTGTACCGCCCATACCTCCACATATTTGGACAGATTCCTCTGGAGGAAATAGATGGTACACTGTAAATATCCTTGCTTGGAGCACATTGTAGCTCACTGTTTTTTTTTTTTTTAAATAATAAATAATAATAATAATAATAATAAATAAATGAAAATAATAATAATAAAAAAAAAATGTATATATATACACTATATTGCCAAAAGTATTGGGTCACCCTCTTCTAATGAACAGGTTTGACTACTTTAGTCATTTCCATGAGTACAAATCTTAATGTTTAAGCATATAATGATATTCTAGGGAATTGTGTGCTTCTAGTTTTATTGCAACAGTTTGGACAGGACCCTTTTCTAGTCTAACATGACAGTGCCTCTGTGTATAAGGCAAGGTTCAAACAGAAATGATTGATTAGTCAGTGTGGAAGAACTTGACTGGTCTGAATAAAACCAAGTCCTAATCCCAGCTGAACTCCTCTGGTGTGACTTTAAATGCAGACCTTGAGCCAAAAACTCATCACCAAACACCAATGACTTGTATATGGGTTCAGTCATTTTAGACACTTTCAAAACTGTTGCAACAGAGATGGAAATACAGTTTTTAAATACGTGAATTATGCTTCCATCTTTGATACAAACATACATACAAACCAAAATTTATTCAGACACCTTCAACATTTCTCACATTATCAGTTTATTCACTATAGTTTAGAAAATGGTTATAAAATATGACAAGATCTCAGTGTCAGAAAAAAATCATCTTGATAATGTCAGATAACTTTGATAGAAAGGTATGTAATGAATTCGGTTGCATAGCTGTCAGCTGTTAAATGTAAGTACACAATTAGGTAGTCCACTGTATGAAGAATTGTTGGGTATAATGTCACAGTTTATTTTATTTTGCCTTCCTCACTTGCATAAATGAACTGCACCCACTAGTAAAAATATCAAAAATTATATCTGATGTCTCAATAATTTTTGGTTTGACTGTATAAATAATTTATATACAATATTACACTAATTATTACTATTTTGAATTAGCTTTCATTTAATTTTTCAGTTTTAATTTAATTTTAATATTAGTTTATATTTTATGCTTTAAGTTTAGTTACTTTTACTTTTTATTATTTTTATTTTTTTATGTTTTAGTAACATTATTTAAACTTATTTAAATTAAATTTAAGTTACTTTTTTATTTAGCTGTTTAAACTTATTTAGAAATTTTAGCTTAAACTTATTTCACTTAGTTGCCAAGGCAAGATTTCTTATATAAGCACACACGCACATACACAGAGTTATTTGACCTACATTCAGATTTGACCTAGATTCTCAAGTTTTGCTGTTGCTCAATGGGTCTAGTCAGATAATTTCTGTCAGTATCTGTTTGTTTAGTTATTAGACTTGAACACTAGATGGAGCTATAGCAGTTTATTCTTGACTCTATTTGTCCATGCATCTTCACAGCTGCAAAAATGCCAGATGATAACTGCACTACTGATGTGCAGGAGATCGTCTCAGGCACTCTGCCACCCTGCCCAAACATCTACGCCAACTGGCTGGTCATTCTGCTGCTTGTCATCTATTTGCTGGTCACAAATGTGCTGCTGCTCAACCTTCTTATTGCCATGTTCAGGTCAGAGTCTGGCTAATATTTTGTGAATCTATGTTATGGAAATTCTTCATGGCAGAGTATTAAAGTACAGTTTCAAATGTATTTGCACTTTTCCAGTAAAGAGTCATGTTTAGGTTTTGTGTGTCTGTGTGTGTGTGTGTGTGTGTGTGTTTAATATACAGTGGTGGGCAAAATTATTAGAACACTTGGCATACAGTATTTAAGAAATTTCAATAGTTTTTGTTGAATTGGCCATTACAATACCCATAAAACAAACTATTTAACACCAGAACTGCCTGCAATGGAAGGAATCTGCTGGAACATTGAATATGATGGACTGGCCCCCTCAAAGTCCAGATCTCAACCTCATCGAGCAATTTGGTTGCAAAATAAACTGGACAGATCTATTTCACATTCAAAGGAAAGCCTTTGGCTTGAGCTGCAGAAGGCATGGGATAACATTAGTGTTGAAGTTCTTAGGAAATATATTGACACTGTGCCAGAGAGATGTGCTGCTGTAATTGCTGCAAAAGGTGGGCATACCAAATATTAAAGTTAAAAGTTGATATAAACACTACGACTCACTTCATGTGTTGTGCTCAGAGCAACCATCTGCATGTTTCATGAACATTATGAAATGAAATCATGTTTTGGAGGCAAAAAAGGGTCAATATTTTCAGATCTGTCGGGTGTTCTAATACTTTTGGCCACCACTGTATATATTTATTTTTTTATTTTTTTACTTTAAATGCCATGAAACTCTTTTCACAGCTACACCTTCCAGGTGGTGCAGGAGAATGCAGACATCTTCTGGAAGTTTCAGCGTTATAACCTGATTGTTGAATACCACAGCCGTCCGGCATTAGCTCCACCCTTCATCATCATCAATCACATCTATCAAGCTCTCCTCAGCCTCGTCAAAACTACAGAAACCAAGCAGGATCTGCTGGGTGAGTAGATCTTCACACTGTGTGTGTGTGTGTGCGCGCGTGTGTGTGTGCGAGCACGCGTTTTTGCGACAAATGAGGACATCGATTTGTATAATGACACAGGTATAACATAGGTATTACAAGGAGAAGGTGACTTATGAGAACATTGCCCCATGTCCCCACTTTTCAAAACGCTTATAAATCATACAGAGTGAGTTTTTTTTTTTTTTTTTTTTGGGGGGGGAGTATAAATGCACAGTATCCTTTTGAGGGCTAAGTTTAGGTGTAGGGCAATAGCACATACAGTTTGTACAGTATAAAAACCATTACGCCTATGGGATGTCCCCACTTTTCACAAAAACTTGTGTGTGTGTTTCCTTTACAGATAATTCATAATGAATACCCATTTTGTAACTTTCGTTTTGAGGCAAGTTACAAGAAATATCAAAAATTACCAAGAAAAGTACGCATGACATGATGGAACACGTCAAAAAAAAAAGATTTAAAGAAACTGTGGTTAAACGTTTGTTCCTCTTTTCTTGTCATGGTTAGAGAGGGAACTATCGGCGGGACTGGACCAGAAGCTGATGACATGGGAGACGGTACAGAAGGAGAACTACCTGGCTAAACTGGAGCATGAGCACAAGGAGAGCAGTGCAGAAAGACTCAGAAACACTTCGTCTAAGTGAGTTACACTCAGATGTGTTATTAACCCATTTTCTTATATTGAGAATTAGGCTACAGGTGGGTGTGTTACAGCAAATCTATGTTGAATGATTGTATGTATAACCATTTTAATCTAATATATATATATATATATTTTGCATGTAAGGGTGCAGAGTTTGCTGAGGTTGGTTGGGGGTTTAAAGGAGCAAGAAAAACGTATGGCAACAGTGGAGAACGAGGTGAGGTGACGGAGTAGCCGCTGACTGAATGTGTTGAGATCATTTAAGTTCATGACTTTACTGAAAGTGAAACTTCATCTTTAGGTGAGGTATTGTGGAGAGGTGTTGTCTTGGATTGCGGAGTGTTTCCACAAAAGTACTCTAAAGTGTGACAGAGACGCACCTAAAGCCCCACGTGAGGCTTTCTTTAATATTATGTTGCTCTCCCTATTTTCTCTTCTTCTGACTTCCTTATCTCTGTGTCTCATTTGTTCTCTCTCTTACTCAGTGTCTACTTTCCATTGTCTCAGAGGTTTTGTCCTCCTAAGGTAACACTACGCTATCTGTGCTTTTCAGGGTCCATTGCCAGCTCCAGAAATCCACATCCACAGGAAGCCAAGCGGCAGCAGCCATCAGCACATTCAAAATATGGTGCCGACAAGAAACTGCCTTACATTGATCAGTGATCTGGCCACGTTATAATGCATTTGTTTTATTTAACTGGAAATAGAATAATAGGAGTTTAGTATAGGTTATTGTAATTGAGACTCCAGGCCACAAAACGAGAGACACACTATGCAGATATTCTGATTTTGAGTTATTTCTTTGACTTTGTGCATTACATTTTTGCAGCTAAATAGCACTAAATTATAATTACCATTATATCAATTGTCTATACAATAAAAATATTTTTTTTTCTTTTCATTTTATAATTTGTTAATGCACTTCAGTTCATTGAAATTGTGTTGTTATTATTATTATTATTATTTTGTAGATGGAAGAATATTAATTTTCTTTTTGCCTTTCTATCACATCCTGGCCAGACTGTATTAGTAAAATGAACTTTGTCAGTTGAATTGCCATTGTAAGGCATTGTATGAATGCTACAAAGTCCTTTACTTCCTCGTTTCAATAGGCTTTACAATTAATAAGTAAATGTACACTACCATTCAAAAGTTTGTGATCGGTAAGATTGTTTTTGTTTTTCTCCAAATTGCTTTTTTTTTTTTGGTAGATGTTTTTGAAAGTCTCTTGTGCTCAGCAAGGCTGCATTTATTTGATGAAAAAAATACAGTAAAAACAGCAATATTGGAAAATATTGTTACAATTTAAAATAGCTGTTTTCTATTTTAATATACAATAGTCAACATTTGAAGTGGATCAAAAAAGTACATCAAAGTTGTCCTAAGGCAAGAACACATTTTGGTTTTAGGTTTTGGCCCACTTCAAATGTTGAGTGTATTTTAGTGTATTTTAAATGTAATTTATTCGTGTGATGGCAAAGCTGAATTTTCAACAGCCATTACTCCAGTCATTAGTTACATAATCCTTCAGAAACATTATCATCACAATTAAAAATGGTTGTGCTGTTTTTTGTGGAAACCATGATAGACATTTTCAGGATTCTTAAAGAATAAAAAGTTCAAAAGAAAAACGCTGATTTAACATTGTTTTTGAAACAATGTAAAAGTATTTTAATCAATGCATCCTTACTGAGTAAAAATATACATTTATTAAATATATATATATATATGCTGCCCCCGTACACCTGAACAGTAGTGTATAAATATTCTTATCATCTTTCACAGTGCACACTTCACAGTTTCACACAGAAAAACACTGATTATTCATTATCAAGAACAACCATACCGTTCCCATAGGTAATGAATCAGTAACCAGTTGACTTGACAAATTTACCCAATGTGCTCAAGGGACGTTAAAATTAGCCTTTAGGGAAAACAAGGATTTTGCAAAGTCTGTTTTCAGTAAGATTACCAGAACTAAAAGAGGACACATTCACTCTGTGCGAACCCACACAATTTTTTTTTTTCTCTTAACGCATGTAAGGAAGCTGAAAAGGACTCTGCTAATATCATAGGTATTTCTGCACTGTGATGGACAGGCTTGGTATGTATTACATTTCCTGTGTTCCTTTACTACGATTTTGTGCTCTTGGAACAGAGTTTTTTTTTCTGTTCCAGATGTTTGAGATGAATATATTTATGTGTGCTGCAAAATCAATAATACCATACATGATTTCTTACTCATTTTTTAAATATTTATATTGATTGTTGCAACAATGAATGAGAATAAAGAATAAAAAATTCAGTAGAAAACTCTTCAAGCGTTTCATGAGACTATGTGTAAATCTGTATGTGTGTGTGTTTGGTTGTAATTGCAAATGTAGAATAATTATTATATATATATTTATTTCTAATTTTATTATTATATATTTATAAAAAAAAATCTAAGTAATAGTTTGCATATACATTATATATATATATATATATATATATATATATATATATATATATATATAAACTCCTCCCACAACTATATATATATATATATATGGTTGTGGGAGGAGTATATGATCAGGACATGGCCCAGATTGGACTCACACTGAGGCACCAATGAACCTTACATCCTTTTGACCACAACTCTGACTTTGTGTTGTACCGTAGTTTTCTGAAAGGATTTTGCTGTATCACTCGGACACGTTGTCAGTGTGCTAGATCCTCAAATGAACAAGGTACAAGGTGTTGAGTTGATCTGAGGTTAATAAGTGAACAGATGTAAACAGAACAGGACAGTTAGTAACAGGAAGCTGGTTTACCACAGGAAGTAGATAATGTGTCAGATCCACCTGTCTACTTTCACACAGCTCTAAAACCTGGAAATGGCCTGGTTGCTGTGAATTGACATTTCTATTAAAAAGAAAGCTCTATTTCTTTAAGTTTTACAGGCTTATTTATTGAACCCTTTTCTAACAGACCTCCATTCAGTTTCATCCACCACTGACACCATCCTGCAGGGTCCCAGCACTGCTCTTACAAATAAGTACAGATATTTTTGAAAATTTTATTTTTCCCCTCCAGTAAAAGTTTGTATTTCTGTTGCCTTGAAATATGACTTTTATATTCAAAAACATTAATGCCTTCATTTTTTAGTATCTACACTGCAGTTATAAAGGTGTTCAAGGGAGAGAAACTACAGCCGAATGAACTCTACTGCTTGAATGAAAATACCAGGTATATAAACTAACTGTAAAGTCCCATTTTAAATGTGTAGTAACTACATTAAGCAGCTATTTGCTATCATCCATGCAGGTGGCTTCTGAGGACCGATATGGGCTTCTTTATCAAAGAGTATTTCCAGGTGCAGAGTGTTAGAGCCCTGGCGTTCTTCTGCTGGTAAAACAAATAAAAATAAATGATTGGTAGAAGAAAAACATGCTAATATTGCTTCATGTGATTGTTTGCAGAATCAGATTTTGACCAAAGGTCTATCAATCCTTTTGGATGAGATTCAGAAGCATGAAGGTGAGACACAAGATGTGGTGAATCTGCTGTTTGTGCATGAGTGAGAGTCCATCATTAAAACAGGTCTTTAACATGATCTTTTTCCCTCAGGAGAGAAACAGCTGTTTGTTTTGGCCCAGGTGTGGAATAGGTTTTTCACTGAGATTCTGCCCACTTTGCAGGCTATTTTATATCCTCTACAGGTAAATCTGCTTGTGAATTTGACATTCCTTTGCTTATTCTTGCCTAGTATGACAGGTTCAAACATTTAGGTGAGATCTGCACTTACTAGAGATAACAACAACAACAACAAAGTGTCACAGCAAGGCTAGAGGTGGCACATATTAAACTCAGGCTGACCTAAGATTTTTTAAGTTTTTGAAGTCTCTTATGCTCACTAAGGCTGCATTTATTTGATCAAAAATACAATACAAACAACGAGATTGTTAAATATTAGTACAAATATAATATTTTGAATGAATGAAACATATATACAGCGCTTCTAGACACTAATGTACACTCACAGGGCTTTACAATGGATTTTTTGTAACAATGTTAAAGTCTTTGCTGACAATATAAATTTAAAGGGATAGTTCACCCAAAAATGAAAACTCTGTCATTAATTACTCACCCTCATGTCGTTTAACCCGCAAGTCCTTCGTTTATCTTCTGAACACAAATTAAGATATTTTTGTATTTTATAAATCCGAGAGTTTCTGACCCTCCATAGACAACACCACAACTGACATGTTCAAGGCCTAGAAAGGTAGTAAGGATATTGTTAAAATAGTCCATGAGACATCAGTGGTTCAACTGTAATTTTATGAAGCTATACGAGAGAACAATTCTACAACTATGTGTCGAGGTATTCATGAACGCTTGTCGAAGACTGACACTGAAGAGAACGTTGAATAAAGTCATCATTTTTGTTTTCTATGCACACAAAAAGTATTTTCGTAGTTTCATAAAATTACGTTTGAATGCCCTTAGAAAGCCCTGTTAATTTTATTGTGGTATATTGTGATTCTGCACGAACTGTATTCGGTTTCTCTCTTTCTACATGCAGGGACAGGAGTTGACAGTGAGACAGATGGCGCTTCTTGGCTTCAGGGATCTGGTCCTGCTGCAGCTTTCTCTGGGTGACCTTCTGCAAAAGAATCTGTCTCTCATCCCAGCATCCATCACACAAATGCTACTTGTGCTACAGGTGAATATTAACCTCAAACCCATGATTAATCTGTTTAAGCATCTCTATTGTTCATGGCTGTTCTTGTGTATGCGTAGGGAATTCAGGAATCCAGAGGCCCCTCAAAGGAATATTGCCAACTTGAGAGTCTGGTGGCGCTTGTGGTCAAACCTTATTTAAGGAACTGCAGACACACAAGTAGGAAAACTAACATTGATTCATTATAGTTTAATCTAACCCCAAATTGACTTTGTTGCCATCTCAAAATGATTTCACAGTTGTCATTTCCCCAACCACAAAACAACAAAGTGTTATTTCACCCAAAAACACAATCACCCCCATGTTGGCCCAAATTTACATGACTTGGAAGACTTTGAGGTTAAATATCCGTCCTCATTTACTTTAATTAACATGGAAAAAAGTGTCCCATAATCTTTTGCGTTCCATACAATACAGTTCTACAGGTTTGGAATGTCATAAAGGTCGCAGCCCCTTTAACTTTGGCTACAAATCTGTGACTTTCTCACACTCTTGTAGGCTGTACTGAACAAAGTGCCACAAGAACACAAGTGAGTCATCCTGAGATAAGGATTACTCATCACATCTCTGAAGGCTCTCTGCTGTCCCCTGTAGTAGAACAGGAAGGGGAGATGTACCTCGAGCGAGTGGGAAACCTACGATTTCACAGCGTGACAAATGCTCATTCTGACATTCAGATGCTCACTGTTACTAGTAGGGTTTATACTGGGATGGATGACAGCTGCGAAACTATGGATCTGACTAAAACACACCTCTGAAATCTGCCATGTTATGAAAGCATCTGTGAGAACTTATGAAAGAAAGACAGAAACTGTGAGACATTCAATAATTTATAAAGACAAATAACATGTGATGTAAAAAAAGAACATATGAAAAATATCGTCAGATTTCCAGTGTCAATACAATTATCAGATTAACTTGCATATATTAGTCCATTCGATTGAAAAGGTATTCATACTTATGTTGTCAAAGTTTTTCAATGAAGCAAGCTGAACATATTAGCAATATTGAGCACAAGTAAGGTGACTTGGGGGGAAAAAAAAATGTATTGTCTTGTTTATAGGCTAAGCTTGTTACGTACGGCACCTTTCAGAAATTTAGAGCAGCTGACAACTTTCAGTTGATCACATTTACTGTTGTTTGTCGAATTTTCTTTTTGTGTGAAAATCCAGTAACTCAAGAGTGGATGTCATCCAAATGACTTGGAGTTTCGTAAGAGGGCAAAAGATTTCCCCAGGCAGATTCACTCCATTAACCAACAGAGAGATGCCTGGTTTTAAAGGAAATTCTTTGTGAGTTACACTTCATGCATCGCTGACAATTTTTCATCGAAACTTTTAAGTTGTTAAGTGAACAATGCAGGACAAATAGTATAATCACAGTAAACAGTGCTGCTCTGTACTAATGATGCTTTAAATTGTCAGATCTTGTCAAATAAATGAAATTTAAGTACATATTTTATGAAAAACAAAATAGCAAAAATGTTTTTTCTGTACTGTTCAGTAGGCAGAAAAGGCAGCAAAAATTAGTAACGTGAAAATTATTTGTGAAAGCTAACACTTAGCACAAGCAGCACCATTAAAATAATAGTTTTACACTCATTAGCTTGGTTGACAGGACATTCAGTGAATTTCTGATGCTAATCACATGTAGGTTTGTCTATTGATTGCACTAATTAAAATGTTTTTGAGACACAACATTTGTATATAAAACACTTCACAACAGACATACGAGTTATGCAGCTTTGTACAACCATCATTACTAAGCCTGGTGTACCTTGAAGAGTCTAAGAAAGTCCAGGTTTTGCCACATTTTCGTTTCAGCAAAGTGTCTATGAGAACTTAAGGATGCAGGAGCGATGTAGGAACTCAAAGTGAAGGTTCTGACCCCCGAGGTTGGACCCCTTCCCTCCTGAGGCTAGCGTCGAGTCGTGGTGTGACCTCGCAGCGCACCAACAGCACGTCGTCTTTCACAAACCCACGCTGCCGCAAAGCCTGTAGATGCAAGAAAGTGACATAGCCGAAACCTTTGGGGTTGCGCTGCACAGTGGGCCTCTGGAAGGCCTGCAGGTCTGGCTTGGTCTCCATCACTTCCACGTGATGCTGCCCCTCGACCTGGTCCAACACTGCCAGCCGGATCGTGCCCTGCAAGGGCCAGGAGAGCTGGCTGTCAAACTCACCCTGCATAGTGTGCACGAAAAGTGAGATGTAGTTGGAACAGCGAGGGGCGCTGGGAGTTTGCAGATGCAGTCGTAGGCAGAGTTTGTACCCTGGGCGGCCAGTGTAGAAAGGCGGGCTATGGAGGACTATGGGTTGACCGGCTTCTTGGTTGCGCAGGTGAAATGAGAAGTTCTCCAAGCGCCATACGTAGACGCCTTCATATTGCTGGGCTTCCAGCTCTCGGGTGGCCTCCTCCAGTGAGGTCAGCTTTCGGCGTAGCTCTGTGACCTGGTTTTTCTGTGTCTCATTGTGGATGCACAGCTCGCGGAGCTGTTGATCTTGACGAACCAGCCGGCCCTCCAGCTCCAAGACTGTCTCACGCAGGTTCATCAGCTCCTGTCTACACTGGCAAGAATCTGGGGCTCGGGCAGAGGCCCCACGTTCATCTGACGGAGAGTGGGCAGCAACTGAGGGCACTGGGCAGCTATTGAGAGTCTGGCTACGCAGAAACTCAGCCATGCAACGCATGTGCATCTGTGTAAATTCCTGCATGTGCTGGGCCAGTTCATTTCTTGGCATCTGTAATATTTACAGAGAAATAAAACAAAGTTAGGCATTTGTGTTATATACTACCATTCTGATTCAGTAAGGGGTTTTAAAATACTTTTTAGTAAATATTTTATATTCTACAAGGCTGCATTTATGTGATCAAAAAAAAAAACAGTAAAAAAAATACTATTACAATTTAAAATAACTTGTGTAGTTTATCAGTGTTGAAAAAAAATTTGTAGGAACTGATGAGAACTTTTTTTCAGGATTTTTTGATGAATACAAAGCTCAAAAGAACAGCATTTATTTGAAATTCTTTGAAAATTTGTCTTTACTGTCACTTTTGATCAATTGAATGCATCCTTGCTGAACACAAGTATTCAATCCTTACAAAATAAGTCTTACTGTCCCCAGAATTCACTTTATTCAGAATGATAAAATGGAAAGTACATGTTTTTGGGTGTTATATAACAGGAATCTCATGGCCCACCTTTACATGACAACCAAAAGTGCTGAAAGTACAGGCTACAGGAGCTTTCAGACAGTCTGTGTCACAGTGCAATGCCAACTGAAATCAATAAGAACAAATTAATTCAGCTTCAGTTTCACAATGACTAATATGAAGTATCAAACAGAATAAATTACTGTTGTGCCTCAGGTAAAGTGCACATTAGTGACAAATCATCTGACACACCTGATCCCGAATAAGCTCCATTTCGCAATATTCACACACTGTATTGGCGAAAGGACAGATCTGTTCATGAATCTACACAAAAGAAAACAAATGTTTCAGACACTAATTTTAGACAGTGTTATTGGTAGCTAAAACTACTCAAATGTTCTTTGTTGATTAAAACAAGGCTGAAATAAAAGAAAAATCACTATAATAAAGCTAATACAGAAATAAAACTAAATGAGCACAATACAAATGAAAAAAAAAAAAAAAAATGGCAAAAGCAAATGAACCAAAAATATAAAAATTATTATTAAATGCTATAATAGAATCTTTCAAAACTACGTTAACCAAATCTAAACGTATGCTGTATGTGAACAGGAAACAATGGTTTTCACCTGTTTGTTAGCATACACGAAGCCCCCTGCACAGGCAGGGCAGGTCATAAGCCGCTGTAAACACTGCTTGCTCTTGTGTTCATCCAGATGACTCTTACGAACAGATTCCAGACACTGAGGGCACCGCACTGTCGCAAACTTACACTGAGACGAGTGTTTCTGAGGAAGAGAGAATGTAACAACACAATTAAACAAGTTGCCACCATGACAACTGTGATTTAGTAAGCCTGTTCATGACTCCACAGTAATGGGTTTGAAATGGCATTATGAAAGGTCTTGCACTCTGAAGAGCTGATGCGTAACATATGATGTGTTTTAATTAACAAGATTTTAAGTTGAAATATATCTTGGGTCTCATAAGTAAAATTTTTTGTGTTTTAACCATATTTAAGAACCTGGGACCGCGTTTATAAAAATATTCTTAAAGGGGTCATGAACAGCCCCTGCCTCCGTTTTTTTTATTTTATTGTTTTGTACTCTGATGTCGACTTTTAATGTTAATAAGATTTTTACATCAAAAAACTATTTAGAAGCAATAAGATATTTTCTGTCCTGTTTTTAACTCTTCTCATCAGAAAGCTCTGTTTGAAAGCTCTCTAGTAAACACTATATGCATTAATCGGTGGGCGGGGCTAAACAGCAGGCGCTGATCTAAAGCTGCAGGGGTGGTGCTTATCCACACTATTACATCATAGAGGTCGTTTTGGCAGATTGACTTATAATAATATAAGCTGATTTTAGACTATATGTTATGTTTAGACCTCTTATATGTCAAAAGATCAAGGGAATTTTGGTTTCTCAGTTCATGACCCTTTTAAAAAATATGTTAAGAAAATTTGTTTTAAAAAGGCAATTGGCATTATTAGATTGTATGGCAGCTCTTATTGAAGACGTGCTGGTCAATAATAAAAAAAAAGGCTGCATTTTTTTGTGCTGCCCGCAAGCTACCATAATAATAAGCATACATGCTTATACTGACAGATTTTTATTTTATTTATTTTTTCTAAGTAAACATTTTTTAAATACAGCCTTTAAAATACTTTTACAATAACAAACCTTTAAATTTACCTCCAGTTGGCGCAATTCCATTTTATCACTGCATCCTACATTAGAACATCGGACAGTAAGTGAGAGGATCTCTCGTTTGGCAAAGTTATCAGGGAAGAGTTGTTCCTCAAGCAGCACCTCATTGTCAACTGGACATTTCTGCCCTGTGTCCCTGCCAGGAAGTAGAAAGTTATATTTGACATTTTTAACCCCGTAAAGCCTCACATACAGTAATAGTCAAAAGTCAAGAAATAAAAGCTTGATTTTTTTTTTTTTAAACAAATGGTGCAACCTTTTGACAAAATATTATAAAAAAAAAAAATAATAATAATAAATAAATAAATAAATAAATATATATATATATATATGCTTTTTGTTTGTTTGTTTTTGTTGAGTATCATATTTGATAAATCAAGCTTCTGTGGCGCTTATACTATTAAATAGGTCAATATGGAGCTCATATCTGAGGAGGAAAAAACTGTTTAAGCAATTTTACCTTAATTTGCCAAATATCTCATATATATATATATATATATATATATATATATATATATATATATATATATATATATATATATATAATGCTTAGTATTATGATCGAATCTTTGTAAAAAAAATTTTTTACAAATGTAAAAACAAATAAACTAAAATGTAAATACAAATAAACGCAGAAATAAATTTAGTGCTGGGCAACGATTAATCGAATCTAAAAAAGTTTTTGTTTATATAAATGTGTGTGTGAACTGTGTATATTCCTTATGTATATATAAAGACACACACATACAGTATATATTTTGAAAATATGTACATGTATATTTTTATATTCATATAATTTATATTACATATTTAATATATAAACATTTTTCTCAAATATATTCATGCATGTGTGTGTATTTATACATACATAATAAATATACAAAGTACATCAGTGTTTCCCACACATAGACTTTACCAGGTATATTAACGGCCGCCCAAGTATATTTGATGACACATTTTTGTTTTTACTACTATTATTCTCTTACACTTTTTTTATCCGCCCG
The DNA here is from genome assembly GCF_936440315.1 of Barbus barbus. Lineage (NCBI taxonomy): Eukaryota > Metazoa > Chordata > Actinopteri > Cypriniformes > Cyprinidae > Barbus > Barbus barbus. The sequence continues at coordinate 30,563,235 of NC_136729.1, forward strand.
AGAATGAAACACGATCATTTAACTACTGGAAAATCTCCCCTGGCCCTACGCGTTTCGTAGACTGCTTGTTCTGTGTGCTCAAGAACTGTCGACACTCCCACAATCTCCAGTGTTTCCCATACGTTGATTTATTTGTGGCGGGCCGCAACAATATCCACCGCCCGCTGCCATCAGCTCCCACGTCTCTCACACACGAGCACGACTTTAGCACAATATTTAGCAACTTTCAGTGGCTTTTTTCCCCATTACAGGTACATACTGACAAACCTAGCGACTTTTTTGAAAAAACCTTAGCTATGGTTCAGTTGGAAGATGTCTCTAGTACTGTAATATGCAAATTAATATGTGACGTCACCTGCCTCCACAAGTCTCACAAAATCCTGTGGGAAACACTGTATATTATATAAACAAAAACATTTTGGATGCGATTAATCGTTTCCCTGCACTAAATAAATTGTACAAGCCTGATTTTTATTTGAACATGATTTTTCTAAAAATGATGTATGGATAATCAAGTAAACCAAAGTTTCTTCAGTCCACAAAGTGGTCATCTTTAAATATTAGAATTATACTAAAATGCCTTTAACTAACGTGTAAACTATAAATAAAATGATAGAAGGAATATAAGACTGTGCACAGCATTTAGCCTTAGTGTATGTTTCGAATTTGGCACAGAAGGGTTAAGCACAAGGTGAATTTTGAAAGTGACATTTAAAGTTACCTGATGGACTTCTTGATGCATGAGTCGCAGAATCGATGTCCACATGGTGTTTGTACTGCCGAGCGAAGCCCCATCAGACAGATAGGGCACTCATACTTGCTCTCTAGCGGAGGGTCAAACTCCTCGTCATAGCCTTGCTTGTCTGGAGGGATACTAGCAGAGACACTGATGGTGGAGGGATTCTCTGTCGGACTCAGATAGGGCTCAGCTTTCTCCATGGCCGCTGCACAACCGGAGAGGTCACTATCGTAGACATCAAGGCTGAGCTTCTCCGTGTCACTGCAAGCCATCTGTATTCACATCAAGAGAGTGTTATGTTGATGAGTGAAAATAACCCATAATCATCCATACAACACATATATAGCAGCAACAAACTATTGCTCTTCATATGATCTGACTGCCACACAGAAACTGACCTCTAGGTTTTACAGATATCCACACAAGAATCATTTTAATGCACAAAGGATGTGGTAAGAGATTATATATTAGGGTGATTTCCTCTATACTAATTCAAAACTACAGGCCTAACGATGGATTCATTTGTAAACTTCTGGGCGGGGCTGAAACTCCTCTCGCTCAACTAAGTTACTGGAAAGTTACTTTTTTTTAGCCCAAAATACCCATATTACACCGCGTAAATATATAATTTTCAAAAGGTTAAACTTCTCTCTAATGTAAATCTTGAACTAAATTCATGGTTAAAGAGAGTTAAAAAGCGAAATCAGCCAAGCAGTCACAACCGACGGTTACATCAGCGACTTTCCTGCCGTCGCCTATGGAAACACACTTTTAAATCTGACATTATTCTTCTAAGACCGCAAACATACTGGTATATAACACATGACTCGATTACAGATGAACATTATTTGTAATAGGTTTAATTTACATACCTTGCCTCGGTCCGGCCTCGCTGTCTACTTCCTGTATCCAAACATCAGCGCATTCGCTCAACGTTACTGGGTCAAATAGCGCTGCTAAAGCTGACCCCAGACCAGCTCTCACAGTCCAATCCTCGCGAGATTCTCCGTGAGCTCGATGATTCTGCTGCTCTCAGATCGGCGCGTTTGCGAGCAGATTTGACCGCTGAACTGAACTGAATATTGTGATCCATAAGATGGCGCAGTTGCCTCTGATTTTAAAGGAGCAAGCAACAATATTATCCGTCTGCAGTACCGGAGGCCGCACCTTCAGGACCGCAGTTGTAGGACCCTAGTTTTTTTGTGACAGCGCCACCTACCGAGTCGGAGAACCGCAGTCGCAGGAACGCATTTCCAGGACCCTAGTTTTGGAGGACCGAAAAAAGTGCCACCAAGGCAGTATTTCCACCCAGTTTTAACTACATTAGAGTTTTTTTTTTTTTAAGTTTTATTACACCCAAATACTATTTTCTTTATTGCAATTAACCCTGGTTCCATGGAATGTTGAGTAATTATTGGGTCTAAGTAGCATAATATAATAACTCAAGTAAAATAAACAAGGAATCATGGTATAGTCTTTTCTACGGTGGCCGAGAGAGCTCAACGCGCTGCAACTTCAGAAAACACATGCAAATAGACAAAACACCAGCAAATCAAGAAAACATCTTCATCATTTTGACAACACATGCGCTGCAAATGCTCACAACACATGCAAGTTGAGAAACGCTGCAAATGCTCACAACACATGCAAGTTGAGAAACGCTGCAAATGCTCACAACACATTCAAGTTGAGAAACGCTGCAAATGCTAACAACACATGCAAATTGAGAAACGCTGCAAATGCTCACAACACATGCAAATTGAGAAACGCTGCAAATGCTCACAACTCATGCAAATTGAGAAACGCTGCAAATCCTCACAACACATGCAAATTAAGAAACGCTGCAAATCCTCACAACACATGCAAATTGAGAAAGGCTGCAAATCCTCACAACACATGCAAATTGAGAAACGCTGCAAATCCTCACAACACATGCAAATTAAGAAACGCTGCAAATCCTCACAACACATGCAAATTGAGAAAGGCTGCAAATCCTCACAACACATGCAAATTGAGAAACGCTGCAAATCCTCACAACACATGCAAATTAAGAAACGCTGCAAATCCTCACAACACATGCAAATTGAGAAACGCTGCAAATGCTCACAACACATGCAAATTGAGAAACGCTGCAAATCCTCACAACACATGCAAATTAAGAAACGCTGCAAATCCTCACAACACATGCAAATTGAGAAACGCTGCAAATCCTCACAACACATGCAAATTGAGAAACGCTGCAAATCCTCACAACACATGCAAATTAAGAAACGCTGCAAATCCTCACAACACATGCAAATTGAGAAACGCTGCAAATGCTCACAACACATGCAAATTGAGAAACGCTGCAAATCCTCACAACACATGCAAATTAAGAAACGCTGCAAATGCTCACAACACATGCAAATTGAGAAACGCTGCAAATCCTCACAACACATGCAAATTAAGAAACGCTGCAAATCCTCACAACACATGCAAATTGAGAAACGCTGCAAATCCTCACAATATTATTCTTACTGACATTTTTATTTTGACCTGGTTTTAACAATTAATGAAGCATTGCAAATTAATTTCATTAACCTTGAAATTATATTTAGTTCAGGATAAGTTAGCCATCTTACATAATAACGTTAATCGTCTAATTTGTCATTATTATACTGCATACTGTTCAAAGATTTGGAAAAAAAATATTTTGATGTTGTGGGAACAAAGGTTCTTGAAACATTCATGTCAATAAAGCCCATCTGAACTGAGAAATAACAGAGAGAGATGCAAGAAATCTGAATAGAAATAACATATTATTGACATGACGTTTCTTGACCTTTAAATGTTTAAAGCACACATTGTGATGTACCTAGCACCTGGATGCTCTCCCCTCTTTTCTCAACTGTTTCTCTATCACCCTATTAAATTCTTCCACTTCTGAAATAGTAAATGGAGAACATAATCACTGCTAGGTTAACAGAAATACTGTTAACGCTTAAAAAAGGATACATTGGACATTGTGTAAAAACAATTCCATTTGCTACTCTTACCTGTGATGATAATCAGGACCAGAGAGGAAGGCCTGCTCAGCATCCTGCAGAGACCAATTCTGAAGCCCAGCCAGGCCATATATGATGGCCTATCAAAAGAAAATTGTTAATTGAAATATAGCAAAGGTATTATATACAGTAGGGTTCGAAAGGGTAGAAACATGCACAATACATGATATTTTTATCAATTATTATGATGGCCTCTCTGTAATATCTGACTATTAAAATGTCATATGTCTCAACCGACATTATAAAACCATGTCAAAATGAAGAGACGTACTCATAACATGTATTGTGGGGTAACGTTAAACAGGCTGACTGTGAGCACGTGACAGTTAAAACATTAAGATTATTTTAACTTAATTAAAATGGAAAAACAATGAGTAATTAACAAGCTTTCACAACGAACGTGCTACAGTTTATTGTGCTGTCAATAAGTCAACACAGGCTTATCATGCAACAGTTTCGTTAAATTAATGTGCTAACAATTAATTTTACAGCATTAGAGGCTAATATATGATGGCTATGCATTCAAGACTATTTAGCAAATCACGATCACTTCGGCTACGTTAACTTTCCAATGAAATGCATCACAATTGTTTTTAAAGTTAAACAAATAAAAATTAATTCACATTTGATACTCACACTCTGACTGTCATCCATCTTCGCTGGTCCTCGGTAGGTGGCGCTGTCACTAAAAACCTAGAGTTCTAGAAATGCGGTCCTAGGACTGCGTTCCTGAAAATGCAGCCTCTGGTTTTGCAGGCAGATGCTACTCACAAGCAAAGGGATTTCACGTGATAGAAAACTAGGAAATTAGTTACACTGTTACAAAGTAGTGTAATGATGAGTAATGACCAGTAGTGGATAAAGTACCTGAAAAGCCATACTCAAGTAAAATTACAGATAACTTACCAGAAAATGACTTTGGTAAAGTTGAAGTCACCGTATATATATATAAATGTACTTGAGTATTGAAAGTAAAAGTACAAGTAATGGAAAAGGAGCAAATTGCTGGCCATGCTATCTATCTACTCAATTGTCTCTTCAGTCGAAGTAACCTGAGGATCCTATGCTGAAATGCTCGCTTATAAATATATAACTGTGGGGAAAAAATTATTTGATCCCCTGATGATTTTGTACGTTTGCCCACTGACAAAGAAATGATCAGTTTATAATTTCAATGGTAGGTTTATTTGAACAGTGAGAGACAGAATAACAACAACAACAAAAAAAAAACATTTAAAAAAATTTTGAAATTGATTTGCATTTTAATGAGTGAAATAAGTATTTGATCCCCTATGAATCAGCAAGATTTCTGGCTCCCAGGTGTCTTTTATACAGGTAAAGAGCTGAGATTAGGAGCACTCTCTTAAAGGGAGCACTCTCATAACAATCTCAACTTGTTACCTGCATATAAGACAACCTGTCCACAGAAGCAATCAATCAATCAGATTCCAAACTCTCCACCACGGCCAAGACCAAAGAGCTGTCCAAGGATGTCAGGGACAAGATTGTAGACCTACACAAGGCTGGAATGGGCTACAAGACCATCGCCAAGCAGCTTGGTGAGAAGGTGACAACAGCTGATGCGATTATTCGCAAATGGAAGAAACACAAAATAACTGTCAATCTCCCGCGGTCTGGGGCTCAATGCAAGATCTCACCTCGTGGAGTTTCAATGATCAGGAGAACGGTGAGGAATCAGCCCAGAACTACACAGGAGGATCTTGTCAATGATCTCAAGGCAGCTGGGATTGTAGTCACCAAGAAAACAATTGGTAACACACTACGCTGTGAAGGACTGAAATTCTGCAGCGCCCGCAAGGTCCCGTCTGAACTTTGCCAATGAACATCTGAATGATTCAGAGGAGAACTAGGTGAAAGTGTTGTGGTCAAATGAGACCGAAAACGAGCTCTTTGGCATCAACTCAACTCGCCGAGTTTGGAGGAGGAATGACCCCAAGAACACCATCCCCACCGTCAAACATGGAGGTGGAAGCATTAAGCTTTGGGGGTGTTTTTCTGCTAAGGGGACAGGACAACTGCACCGCGTCAAAGGGACGATGGATGGGGCCATGTACCGTCAGGGCCAGGGCATTGAAAATGGGTTGTGGATGGTTATTCCAGCATGACAATAACCCAAAACACACGGCCAAGGCAACAAAGGAGTGGCTCAAGAAGAAGCACATTAAGGTCCTGGAGTGGCCTAGCCAGTCTCCAGACCTTAATCCCATAGAAAATCTGTGGAGGGAGCTGAAGGTTCGAGTTGCCAAATGTCAGCCTCGAAACCTTAATGACTTGGAGAGGATCTGGAAAGAGGCGTGGGACAAAATCCCTCCTGAGATGTGTGCAAACCTGGTGGCCAACTACAAGAAACATCTGACCTCTGTGATTGCCAAAGGTTTTGCCACCAAGTACTAAGTCATGTTTTGCGAAGGGGTCAAATACTTATTTCACTCATTAAAATGCAAATCAATGTATAACTTTTTTGAAATGAGTTTTTCTGGATTTTTTTTTTGTTGTTATTCTGTCTCTCACTGTTCAAATAAACCTACCATTAAAATTATAGACTGATCATTTATTTGTCAGTGGGCAAACGTACAAAATCAGCAGGGGATCAAATAATTTTTTTTCCCCACTGTTCATACACAGCTTGAGTAGCAAGATTGTGTTCAGTTCTAACTCTTTCTTCCATTTTGTATCTTTGGGTAAGAATAAGAAGCACTACATCCGGTAGCCTACCTAGTGTCTTTCATTCCAACATAAGAACACATTTCTGGAATCTGCATCTTTAATTGTAATGGCAATCATTGTCTGGCCAACCACATGTTATTGTCTTGATAAAATTACCTCAAATTTGAATATACTTGAATTCTCATCATAAAAAATATTGCAAACCATAACAATTTAATAACAAGTCAATCAGTCTACTCCTTGAAAAATGATTATTGTATATAAAATTCTGTAAAAAAATAAAAAAATAATAATAATTATAAATAAATAATTAAATAACCATAACATATAACACATAACATCATGATGATGGTCATAAGTGTTATGATAAACCATTTTTGGTAGCAAGGGGGTGTGTTGTTTCATAACATAGGCAGAACTTTTTTGGGCATGAATAGCCTATATTCTTAATTTAAAGAAAATTTAATTAAAACTCTTAATATCTAAAAAAAAAAAAAAAAAAAGACTTAATATAAAAAAGTGAAATATTCAGAAATGAATATAGATAATGTTGACAAAAAATTTTTATTCATTATTTTGATCTCAAGACCAACTCACTTAAAGAATCTGCACTGCATAATATGCAATATAAGGGACATCAAGGCAGTTTCAAGCAAACTGAAACATCGAGTGCACAAAACATTTGTGTGAGATTATAATAGATTATTACTAAAACAGAATGCTTTTAAATGCAATTCATATGTGCTGGAAATGACACTGTGGTAGAAATGTTCAGAACTTTCTGGAAAAAAAGGAAATAACAGATTTCTCCTGTGATGCATGTATGTCCAGTATGTTGGACATTGTTTGTGTGTTTTAACTGTCTTTATTTGCTTAAAGTACACAGGGTCAAAAGTGCCCATAGCTGAAGAAACACCCAGGCCTGAAATGTAGTCACTCCTGCCAGTGAGGCAGGACTCATATATAGATATATATATAACGCACAGTTCAGAAAAGGTGGACCTAAGAATTTGGCGATTCACCATGTCAAAGTGTCTGTTTTGGCTTTCTAGTTATGTATAATTTGTTAATTTTAAATTATTAATAGGATAGCAGTGAAATGTTAGTGGCCATATAAAACCACTAAAATGCCAGGGATTTTTTTTTTTATTTTACTGGAAAGCTTTACACAATTTCATTGTCACGCATATAGTTGTTTCAGAGACACATTTATTTAAACACTCTGTCTTCCTGATTCTGAGACAACGCACACATAGGTAGGTACAGGTACACAAATGCCATTCCCGAGCAAAAATCTTATAGCTGATGTCAGCACTATCTTTTTTTCCCCTTTTCTCAGAGGCTCCTCTGAGGACTGAGCATTGGCTTGTAAGTACATTTTTGCCAGTCTGTTTGTAGCCTGATCACAGCCCACATAGTATGTCAAAGTTTGGCTAGGTGAGGGTCACAGTGAGCTTCTATGTCACTTATGAAAAGCACATTTTATAAACAGCAAGGTCAACAACCTGCATATAACAAGGCTCCTTATTGAGCAGTCTCATGCAGAGCACACCTTCTTGCTCAAACAGAAATCTGTGCAAATGTTTACACAGACCTTTTCTTTTAACAGACATCCAGTTTTGTTTTGAGTGGGTAAGTGCAATTTGGGAAAAGTGCAAAATGATTTTGATCACAGATACGCCACAATGTCTATAATGTAGAAAACAAGAATATAAGCATATATGAATGTTACCATTAATGCACCTACAACTCTGCCTTGTTCATGCTTCCTATTCTTTTGCCACTCAGCATTTCATAGTTTACTTTTGAATATTTTTTGAAGTTATTTATTTATTTATTTTATTTTTTTTATCAATTTACCAGTGGATAATGGCATACATTTGCCAATTTGTTTGTTTTGTTTTGTTACAATTCTTATTTAGGTAGACCACACATTTTACATACAACTAATCACCACACATCTGATAAGCTTCTAACCAACAATCAGCCATTCAGTAAATTCAGATCTGATACTTTCAACCTGGGCTCAGCATACAGAAGGAAGGACTGTGCGTTCAAGTGCTACCGTTTGGCAGATTTCATCACTTTAGCCCCTCACTTATTTTGACAAAAGTGTCTCTGTTGGAGTGAGCTCAGGAACGCACCTTACATATGTTCCTTATTTAGTCAAACCAGAAGTGTGCAGATGATTGAGTGATTAAAGAAGAATAGATTCCATTATAAAAGTGCTCTGTCCTCCTCTTTTGGACCTAATCACATGACTGATGGCGCCCCTTGGATAGATGCATGCATTTGTGTGTGGTTGTAATCTTGATTGACAGCTAGCACTTTATTGTCATTGCTTGATTTTAATGGGATAGTTCACCCAAAAAGGAAAATTTGTTCATCATTTATCATTTACTCACCCTCATTTAATTCCAAACCAAATGAGTTTCTTTCTTATGTTGAACATAAAAGAAGATATTTTGAAGAATGCTGATAATCAAACAATTGATGGTTCCCATTGACTTCCATAGTATTTTTCCCCTATGGAAGTCAATGAGGACCAACAACTGTTTGGTTCTTCAAAATATCTTCTTTTGTGTTCAACATAATGAAAACTTATACAGCTTTGGAACAACATGAGGGTGAGTAAAACAATAATCCACAAGTAATCCAAGCGACTCCAGGCCAACCAATTAAAATCTGTGTGTTTGTGATAAAAAATATATATATATATATTGCACAAGTTGATATGATACTTTAGGGTCTTAATTAAAAGTCTATAACATACTTTGGTTAAAATTTATCAATGGTAGTGTAAAAAACACCTTTTTAAACCTGTCAAAATCAGCTCTGTTTCAGCCATGTTGCTTTAAATGCTAATGACTCTGCTGACCCCGCCCCTCTCCTCTGTGAAGTGACAAGCAGTACTGTTTATTTTAGCCACGAAACTGGCTAACTAGTACATTATTAGGAAAGGTATTTTGCAAAAATAAATAAAAAACCCTTATAATCAAATAACAAAACACCTCAATCGCTTAATCTGTGACATCTTGTCTTCCCCTGCACCAGAGGTAGACAGCTCTCAGCCCACTCAGGGCGGGTCTAAAGTAAAATGGTCTTTGTGGGAGCGGTCTTTTACAGAACTACATCATTCTGACAAGAATCTCAGAACAGCCTGATTTGAGAAAGGCTTTAAGGCATTTTTAACTTAAATCCATCTAAATCAGGAGAACAATATGTAGATCAAGCACAGTTTATGTTCTGAACAAATATGTCAGTGCATTTTAATATGACAAGACAACAGGGGATGGACGTTTTCACTGAAGAAGCATTATTATGGATTATGGACACCTATTTTGGCCAGAAGTGACAGTTTAAAGTTAAAACGCATTAATGATGGCTTTGTTCCTTACAAACATGCAGCTTTTCACTTATGTTAATTGGTAGATTAGAGTCATGTGGATTACCTTTGGATTGTTGTGATGTGTGTTTTATCAGTGCTCAGACAACATACAGAATTACCAAATTTTGCCATAAGTTAAACAATATATAAATATATTGTGGGAAATTAAATTCCTGTAGAGCTGCTTTGCAACGATTTGTATCGTAAAAAACGCTATACAAATAAACTTGAATTGAATCAGCTGTTTGGACTCTCATTCTGACGGCACCCATTCACTGCAGAGGATTCAGTGGTGAACAAATAATGTACTGCTAAATTTCTCTACATCTGTTCATATGAAGGAACAAAGTTATCTACACCTTGGACGGCCTGAGGCTGAGGGTAAGTAAAGATTCAGCAAATTTTTGGGAGAACTATTCCTTTAATATGATATTCAATGGCTTCATGTATCTTTAGATTTACATGGACCACTTTGTGCTTTTCAGTTCATTGCTTGTAGTGTTTATTTTCCTCTGCATTTAAAGTTCTGCCACAGTAACGACTCACCGGGACTTTCTAAATAAAGGTGTAGGGCAGGCCATAATCAGTTGAATTAAAGAAGTGATTTCATGGTGAACAATTTTTGTAACTTTTAAAACCAAAGCAATTATATTGAAATTCACATTCATAATTATTGTACATCAGATCATAGTACATCAGATCACACATCTTGTTATCAGTCTGTCTCATGGGTTTTTATTTAGAGCCGCTTTTTATTTGAATGAACAGATGCATTAAAATGCATGGAATGTCCTCAAGTCATAATCCAAACAAATGCTGTATTTGCAGCAACAGGCTTTTGTGCCTTTTTTAAATGCTTCTTTCTAGCCTGATGCAAACTTTGTGCAGAATTGTCTTGTTTTCCACAGTTCCACAGTCAAATGCAAGAGTGCACCATACATGAAAAAACATGAAGTGGTAAACTTACAAGTTTTTCAGTTTTTATTTCCTTTCATAAAATAAGTAACATAAATGTGATTTCATAAACAGACAGTAGCTGGTGAGATGGGTTGAAATGCATCGGTATGTGAAACACGCTAGCAATGATCTCAGCTGTGGACAGAGACTTTAATCAGCTGTTGAACTACAAGAATAATGTTCCTGTGGACAAGGAAATACTGTTCTAGGTCTCCCCTTAAACGTTCACACACTTAAGCAAACACACATGCTTGCATAGGAACTGCGTCTGCTATAAATTCCTAATGGGACGTGTGCAGTGGAGTGAATTCATGCAAAGACCATTTCAATTTGTGAAATCCATCCTTTAAAAGGTATGGTGGGTGGTGGGTAGTGGATAACTGCAATCCAGTTCAGAATTTCAGGAATTCTGTTTGCATTATGATGAGGAAATCTCTTTTTAAAATTATTAATTTAAAATGTATATGATTACTTTTTCATTATTTCATAATTAATATTTAATTTAATTTTTGGATTGCATTTAAATTCACTTTTTTTCTGGAAGTCATTCAATAATTTTTACAAATAATAAAATATTTACAAATACAATCATTAGAATTCTATTAAGACTTGTTGGATGCAATTAAACAAGCTAATCATATGCTTTGCATCTTCAAAAGGATGTACATATTTTTGTCTATAATATTTCCATAACAGTAAATCTGTGTTTGATGCACAAAACAGTGACAATTAACAGATTAAATGAGGCATGCAGCAGCTTTAATTGAGGGGTGTAAATGGACACTATTGAGAGAGAGTTGGCGTCCTTCTTCTCAGCTCTGGGACTTACACGGTGCTCTAGAAAGCTATGGCGTACAATGCACTGTTCAGTTCCAGTTGGAAAATAAATATGTTCTGTGCCGTCCAAAAATATCATGTGAAGGCACTCCATGTGAAAGAAAGCCTATTTCCCGACAGCTGGGAGCCACTGAGTGCAAAACATCTTGGGTCAGATTATGTTAGATATAGCAGTAGCAAAAACTCCACAAAACTAATTCAGTCATTCATCTATGTCAGGTTCACTCGCTCTAGGGTAAAATGTATAAAAAATCAATTTCATGGAGTCAGTGAGACATATAACTGCACCAGTTAAATTCAAAGGTTCATAATGTCTTTCTAGATTAGAGGTGAGGCAGTACTTTACTACTCCTCATTCTTCTTGGTAGGTAGTAGGGAAAACAGTCCAGTGGCACCACACAGAATGACAGAAAGCACCTGGAGTGACAACTGCCCTGAGGAATTCTGTTTCCTCACACAGGCTTGCGAAGAAGCTTTTGTATCTCTCCAGAGACCTGAGTTTTCTCTTCCTTTATAGAAACAAGATTGTCAGTGAGGAGAACGCCTGATGTCTTTCAATAGTTTGGCCTTTTTGATGAAAAGAGCCCTTCAGGACAGCAAAATGTCCACAGGTCCCTGAAGGCTTCACTTGGAACTGTGCGTGTTGTCAACGTCAATCACTAAACGTCAGCTTGATTGCTTAAAATCTGATAAATATGCTGTCCCTAAGCTTCCAAGATTTATACCTTCATTGCTTGTCTACTCAAACCCTTCTGAAACACAGCCATATGCTATATCAGAGCGAACTATTGAGTAATAATAATTTAATTTAATTTACGTTTTGATTTTCTGTTTAAAATTTTTATTTAAACATTGCTTTCTGGAATTTAGAAGATATATTTAGTATTTTGAGGGGGATTTAAGGTAATGTGTCTCTTTAAAGGTGTCAAGGGACAAAGGTTAACCTGAGCAGGACAAAGCACTCACACAGACTCACAGTAGGAACCTCCTCTTTGAAGTCCATTCCAAGCAGTTCAGTTACCGTTTTTAATCACCATCCAAAAGAAACAGAGAATGTCCCTCCCATCTAAACCTAAACTGAGTTTAAACACCAGCTCATGACTGGTTCTCTCTGCAGCTCTGCAGTGTAATCGGTATGTTAATGATGCAAACTTTGACACAAAGCACACAGCGTTCTTTATTAGGTACTCTGTATTCTTATGCCTATGTCTTGTGAGACATTGCAAGGTTCTCAAATAGTGACTCTATTCAATGGGATACGTTGTCATGTTCCTCTGAGAGGAAAGTTTGAGAGGAACAACGGGGTGGGCCAGGCTGCTGAATGAACCCTTGTGTCTCTGCTTTTCACTCGTGTTAATATTGCTGCTCCAGAAGACTAATTAATATGATGGATGATTGTAACCAAGAGGCACAATATTTGAAAGCAGCACTTGGGATTTTGGGAAACTGAGAAAATAGGAAACAAATCTCGAAATAAATCACTGATTTATAATAAAATGTGTAGCATATCCAGGGCTGGTTTCACACTTTACCTCAATGAATACTCCACCTCTCATTCCCTAGCCCCCCTTTCAGTTCCTGTTCAGTTAAAGTATTCCCCCTGTGAGCAGAGCTTCTTTCTGCTTCTCAATCTTCTGCCAGAAGCGCCTCTGAACCTTACTGCACACGCGACACTTTTAATACGGGTTTGGATTGAGAGATAAGAGAGCTGGAAAGCATCTGCAATCAAGGAATATAAGAGTTTGAGAGGGACACCGCATTATACAGGTGATGTACAGTTTGGCTTTATATTGTGGTTTCGCTGGCTGTACAGGTGAGCACTGTGCATCTCTGACTTTAACATGAATCCAAATGTTCAGGGTAGATTAACTGTTAAAGTAATGTGAGCTTACAAACTGAAAGTCATTCTTTGACACTGTGCTGATATTAAACACTAAAATGTCAGACAGAGTGACAGTAAAGTGAATCAGATTTGATCATTTGGAAATTTGAGCATTTGGAGCATATAGCATTAATATAGCAATTTTTGCTGATTGTGGTCGCAGGATGTTAATATAAATTGGAATAATCATAATAAATGTGAAAAAAATACCATTATGTTCAATCATGACTGAAGGTGGTTTTGTAATAGGATTTGTGTCGGATAGGCTTAATTGAGTTGAATTGAAGTTAATTTTTGTTGTTCTGCCATATCATATAGTTACATGTGATTACAGAGAAACACAATTTATATGTTAATGTCTTGTTAAGATGCTTATGTTGGTATATGCAACCTTCCTGACCTAAAGTGACATATAACTTGTCAATACACTCTCAGAAAAACTGTCATTAGGTAGGTACCCTTTAAAAAGGTACTAATATAATTTGGTGGTAAATAAGGCACATATATGTACCTTTTAGCTTTTGTAGGGTACGGTCCCAGTGCAGCTTTGTACCTTTTCTTTTTCTGAGAGATTTCTTGCAGCTATACAGGGATGCCCACTTAAACGTTTTTCTTTTGGATGCTGTGATGCCTTAAAGTATCTGCATGAAGGTGACATTGCAGATTAAACTTTCTGTCTTAAACCCTTTTCAACATTGGCTGAAAGATGTTTCATTTCATTGACTCTTCCTACTACTGTAATGTTGCTGGCTATATGTAAAATGGTTATATGATATTATCGTCAATGAAATGCATCAACATGCAGTTGTTTCATCCCATTGTATTGTTTATGCCGTGTTCACAAACTGTACGTGATTAGGCATATAGAAATAATGCACACTGTTACATCTTGGTTTGTTCATGACACATACCGTACACTTAAGAATTAATTGACCCATCAGAGCATTTTTCCAAGTGGGTTAATATATGTTTTATTTACTTCACAAACTATGTTATTATGTTGGATTTATAATGGCAAGACTCTAAACTATAGTTTTGTTGTTGAACCTCTGACATCCACATGGTGGCACATGTTGTCTAAGAATTGCTTAAAATTAATTTTAGCATAGTTCTGTCTGTGGGGATTATACTGAGATTAACTGTTGCGACATTAAATGATTCTGTCATTTAACTCATACTATCTGTGACTTACAGTACACTCATTATAGGAATAATGTTGTTTTTTCAGTCCCTGTGTTTTCAATCCCTGCACACACAGCTTTTAATGTTTCACGTTTGAGCAATGATTAATATTTTCATAAGTCTTTTATCTTTCTATGACCTTACAAATCTCGAATGATTTCCATTTAAGCTTTAACTGGGACAAACACTGCACTTTAAGAAGGACTTAAAAGGAAAGAAAAATTAAGACCAACACGTAAGCCACTAAGCCTTTTTCCCATGAAACCCACTTTGGCAACTGATTTTATCTTATCTGTCTTTTTCCTTTGTGCATTCTCTAAACACAGTCCAGAGCACTTTAACAAAAACACTGCACATATTTGCCAAATAGCTTCATTGTTTTCTGTGCTTTTTATAAAATGATATAATACTTCTAAATAGATTTGACATAATTTGTTTTGCTATAGTAATTTGAGGGACCTCATGCATTAAAAGTGGTCTGTTGATCACAGAGTGTATCTATGCTCACTTTCTCCGTTTTTTTTTTATGTTGTTTGCTTTACAAGATTAGATTTGGATTGGACTAGAAGGAGAGGGGGGTGAGGACAAACTCGATATAGAATAGTGTATAAAAAGCTCTAGTTCAACTAGCTATGAATAAGTGTCTCTTTCCTCTAGCAGTATGTGTAGATAAGTCTATGTATAGGAAGCACTGTTGAATGCTTTGCAGCAAGTCAAATAAATATAGCGTCACCCCTAAAAGCGAGCCAACATGGGCAAAGATTTACAAATGTTGTATGTTTGTTAAGTAAGGGCAAACCTTTTAAATTATTTTCCCCAAAACTCTGTGAACTAGAAGAACAGCATCTCTCTCTCTCTATCCATGCATGGCAGACATTCAGTAATTAACGGTAAGTTAATTCCCAAACCACCCCGGTACAGATACGACCAGCTTGTATTGGCATGAGAACTGTACTGTTGCTGTGGTAATTTTTGGAACTGAAAATTACATGTTGGTTTTCTCTGTCAAAAACCTCTTATTTTACCAAACCTTTGTTATGAACTTGGAAAACCACATTTAGTCCATCTGATATGCTGTCAGAATAAAACCTTTTGAGCAAAGCACAGTATATAAGTTGCCTTCTCATGGATATTAAAAACTGAGAACATCACAGTTGTTGCTGAATATTATGTGCAAATATGATGTTCATTACATTCTTTTAAACCTGTAGGTGAACGATGCTGTCCTTGCTTTTGCTGAGTATGTGCTTCTGGGTCTTCCCGGCCACAGCGTCTTTTGATGACATTTACACTGGTGCGTATTCATTGTGTAAATTGTGTGAAATTGCTAGTATTCTTGAAAACCTCATTAACCTGTATATGTTATCACAGAGCCTGAAAGCACACTGAGCGTCAGCATACCCATTGAGCTTCCTCTCCAGCCTCTGATGGGTGACACATTAGTTCTGCCCTGCTACTTCCATGACAACACAGTCAATGACCCTGGTGCCCCCACCACTGCCCCTTTGTCTCACCGGATCAAATGGAGTCTGGTCACCAAAGAAAAGACCACAAACATCTTAGTGGCATCTGAAGGAGTAGTAAGCATTGACAAAAGATATCTGGATAGGATCACCATGGTTGGATACTCCATGACACCCACAGACGCCTCCATTAAGATCACTGAGCTCCATTCCAATGACTCGGGAGTGTACCGCTGTGAGGTCATGCATGGGATGGAGGACGGTTATGATATTGTTGACGTTCAAGTTCAAGGTACCATTTGTGAGAGGATCCTTAAAGAAAATATTACTTTATGACTGTATGTGTGTGCTTTTTTCTCTCAGAAATGTGACATAGATGTACTTGTATTTTGTACAGGTATTGTTTTCCACTATCGTGCAATCACCACACGATATACCCTTACCTTTGAGAAGGCCAAGGCAGCCTGTATTCAAAACAGTGCAGTGATTGCTACTCCAGAGCAACTCCAAGCAGCTTATGATGAGGGTTTCCACCAGTGTGATGCTGGCTGGCTTGCAGATCAGACCGCCAGGTCAGTTACCTTTAATGTAAAAAAAATCCTGTTAAATTTACGGTAAAAATGGCAGCTGTGGTGTCCAGAAACTCACTATAAAAACATAGACTAAAAAGTTTCAGGTGTTACTGGATGGCATATTGCTGGATGTATATTTTACAACTTCTGCATATCACTAAATGAGGTAATGTGAATATATCAGTCTGCTTGATAACCTTAATATATACAGATAATAACAGAGGTAGTTCAATAAAAAGCCACATGATGAATAAGAGTTCATTGTAAGTGGTCTGCCCGTAAAACATGGCCAATGCTTGTATGTAAAAGCTGACACTTGAAAGTTTACCGTTTGAGATTCAGAATTACTCTCTGTTATGAATATGAAGATATATAATCTCAAACATAAAAACTAAATTTAAAATATTAAGATTATACTGTATTTTTTAAACGTATTAAAAATGATGTGAATGTGGTACACAATCTTTGCGTGTTAAGAGTTTAACGGGTTTACTGTAGCTTTTTTCCAAAAATATTACAAAAAAATTGTAATGTATATTTAGTTAATGTTCTATAGTTTTGTTCGAAAATGTGATGGAAGTATTGTTATTTGTTGTGGAATAAAGGTACCCTATTCATGATCCTCGTGAGGCTTGTTATGGAGACAAGTATGAATTTCCAGGTGTGAGGACATATGGAGTAAGAGACGTGAATGAGACGTATGACGTGTACTGCTTTGCTGAGAAAATGACAGGTACTTGTTTGAGATGGCAGAGAACTAAATGCCTTCTTTGAAGAACATCGAAATGCTAAGAAACATTCCATTTCTTCTCACAGGAAAAGTGTTCCACACTACTTCCCCTAACAAATTCACTTTTGAGGAGGCAGAAGCTGAGTGTGCAAAGCTGGGTGCCAAGTTGGCCACCACAGGACAACTGTACCTAGCATGGAAGGGTGGTATGGATGTTTGTAATGCAGGCTGGCTGGCAGACCGGAGCGTTCGCTACCCCATCAACATCGCCCGACCGCAGTGTGGAGGTGGCCTGCTGGGAGTGCGCACCGTCTATCTGTTTCCCAATCAGACTGGCTACCCTCTCTCAGACTCCCGCTATGATGCATTTTGCTACTCTGGTACAAAGTTCTCTATTATTTAGCTATTCCTTATTTATCATTTATGATTGTTTATCCACATACATATATGTTATTTGATTGTTTATCCTTGTTGATCCACAATAATGTGTGTGCTAATTGATTAGGTACCGACAGGTGTATATTATTCATATATTTTTATTTAGAAATGGGTGAAGAAGGTTCTGGCCTATTGCCATTCGACATAGTGATGACTACAGAAGCCAGCAGTGGTGTTCTGAGCGTGGACACAATCACACAAAGGCCCCAGGTCTTTTTAAAGTCCACCTCCACAAAAAGTGAACTACAGGGAGGAGTTGTAACATACAAGCCATCAGTGACCACTAGTGTCGAGTTCCCATATACTGCACTAAATATTTCCCAGCAGCCCCTTTCACCACCCCCCCGCTCTGTGAACACTGTGGAAGGGGTCACTGATAGGACTGATCTTTCCTCTGATTTATCCCGTTTGAATGAAACCGAAGCTATCATGTCCGCCACAGGTATGTATCAATATGAGAACAATACAATAAAAATGAATGTGAAGCATTATTCTGTTGTTCTCTGTGATTTGACGTACATATGTATTGACTGCAAAACACCATAATTTACAGTTAATATTAATTATATATGTATTAATTCTTGTGGACCACTTTATGTGTCTTATTCACGGTGGCTTCAGTTCATCTTATAGTATATGCATAATCAAATTTATCATGGCAACAACACATACAGAGACCAATGAGGTTTATGAGGGTTACACTGTTCCTGTTCCTCTTCCAAGACAAATCCTTCCTTGTTCCAAGATAAATCATGAAAATGCACGATTTTACTGTTATTTATTGTCATCAGTGTCAACGTATTTATATCATTACCACAGTGAACAAATGTCTAGATGTTGAACTAGACTAAATGCAAATTAGTATATTAAAGTGAAGTAGCAGCTTACTATAAAACATATTGAAATATAACATATTTTTTTTATTTCTGAAGACAATTTATATAGCATGTAAGAATCTTTGCACTAGATTAAAAAAATGTATTACAAAAAGACAATTAAGTGTTTCAGTTTTACAAACATGTAACTTGGATAAATCTGTTAACACCCATTGTTAATAATTCCCTCGGCAGGGGTGGTCTTCCATTATCGTGCAAGCTCCGGTCGTTATGCTTTTGACTTTGTCGAGGCTCAACTGGCATGTCAGAGCATCGGTGCAGTCATTGCCAGTGCCCAGCAACTGCAGGCAGCCTATGAGTCTGGTTACCATCAATGTGACGCTGGCTGGCTGTTAGATCAGACTGTCAGGTAGGATTCATTGCACAATTGTAACATTGTGGCGAACTGTTCAATTTTCTTTAAATTGTTTGTGTGTCTAGTTTTATCTCTATTTTATAAATTATAATGTTTTCATTATATATTTACCATTTATAAACTTAAAAGTGTGAAGAAAAATATTTGTGGCAAGTATCTGCCTCATACTGCAAGTATATACAGTATGTTTACAAATGAATGTAAATGATGATTATGCAGGTATCCCATTATGTCTCCACGTGAGAAATGTTCTGGTGATTTGGAGCATGTTCCTGGTGTGAGGTCTTATGGACTGCGTTCTGCCGATGAACGCTATGATGTTTACTGCTATGTGGACAAATTACGGGGTAAGAGACTCAACATAAATACATAAAAACTGTTGTGTGGACAAAGGGTAGGTAAATAAATATAAATTGCTTCCATTTAAAATTTCTGAGAGTAAAACAAAACAAAAAAATTTAAAAAGCTGGATTCTCTCATGGGAAAAAAAATAACTCTGAATCACTCTGTGTGTTCACATTTTCAGGGGAAGTTTTCCATGCAAGTTCATTCGAGGGATTCACTTATGGTGAGGCAGTGGCATACTGCCAGGGCAAGAATGCCTCCCTGGCCTCCACAGGAGACCTGTATGCCGCTTGGAAGCAGGGCTTTGATAAGTGCCGTGCTGGCTGGTTTCTTGACCGCAGTGTACGTTATCCCATCAATAACCCGCGACAGCAGTGTGGTGGAGGAAACGCTGGAGTTCACACAGTTTACAAGTTTCCTAACCAAACTGGCTCTCCTGACCTGCACTCCAAATTTGATGCATACTGCATCAAGGGTAAATACATCTACAGTGTAGTTATATATAGGTCATACACAAACATTAAGTCTGTTGAGTGTTTATACAACATACATTATTCTTTACATATTTGCCTCTTTTTTATACATATAGTGGATCTGGATCTGTCTCTGAATGAAAGTGAAACAAATGTGATGGTGACAGAGGAAATGATAGTGAGCGTGACATCCCTCCCTGCTCTTCTCAGACCTGGTAATATACTGTATCTCAGGATACATACACAAGTCAGTGACAATAAAGATACAAAAATTTGCATAAATCATACATCTGAATAATTATTTTAAAAATGCTCAAATATATTTTGTTATATTTAATATATATTACAGTAATTCATAAATATTATTAGGTTTTGAGGAATTGAATTAGCATTGGCTTACCGTAAGAAGTGAAATAAGAGTCAAATTGTTTGATCAATACACTCTTATTGACCTTTGATGAGGGACTGCAATGTTTTTTCGACATGTTTTAATGTATTTTAAAGGGCACCTATTATGCAAAATCCACTTTTACAAGGTGTTTGGACATAAATGTGTGTTGGCAGTGTGTGAATGCAACCACCCTACAATAATAAAAATCCACCCACTCCACATTTTTTAATCCCCTTTAAACCAAGTCAGTCTCACTAGGCCTGCCATTTTGATTCTCACCGCAGTGTGACATCACATTTCGGAGGGCCGGGCCACAGAGTTTGATTGACAGCCCTGCATTGCTATAGTTTCCGCCCTCAGCGGTTACACTGTCCTTCATTTTCTCCGCGCTTGAGCAGCTGTAACGTCAACAATGTCTCGGAAGCAATCCTGGTGCTCTGTTTGCATGTAAAGTGAAGTGACATACTGCCAAGAATGGTGACCCATACTCGGAATTCATGCTCTGCATTTAACCCATCCAACGTGCACACACACAGCAGTGAACACACACACACACACCCGGAGCAGGGGGCAGCCATTCATGCTGCGGCGCCCAGGGAGCAGTTGGGGGTTCGGTGCCTTGCTCAAGGGGACCTCAGTCGTGGTATTGAGGGTGGAGAGAGCGCTGGACATTCACTCCCCCCACCTACAATCCCTGCCGGCCCAAGACTTGAACCTGCAACCTTTGGATTACGAGTCCGACTCTCTAACCATTAGGCCACGACTTCCCTGAAGACTAAACATAAGAGTCTTCATTTTCTCTCAACATCTGAGCTGCAGATTACTTTAGTTTTTCAAGGTAGTGCGCCTCAAAATCTACATAAATACGTGTATCACTCCAGACTCGTTTGTGAATGTCATGTTGTTATAGTGCTTAGCGTTTTAACCGTATTTGTGTGCCAACATTAAGTATTAGTTTGCGCCGTTCGTAGCTCGAGATTAGTTCGGTAGCGCGGTCACGCGGCTCGCTCCATTGATCCGCGCCGATAACAGGTCAGCACGGTGCAAGCTCTAACATTGCGCTGTTTCGTCCCACTTTCAGTGCATTTGACTTCCCATATGTATGGCTGAACACCGGTTCTCTCACTCTCAGTTATGTTGTGTTTATTTTATTTTGTTGTGTTGCTGTTTTGCTGTTTATTGCTGTAGATCTGCAATGCAGAGAGACGTATCCTCTTCTGGAGACGGGGCGGGAATATGCAGCTCATTTGTATTTAAATCCATACACTCCAAATCAGCTCTTTTTTAGACACACCCCAAAAATGACATTTTCCAGCTGTTATAATAAATGATCTCTGGGATATTTTGGGCTGAAACTTCACAGACACATTCTGGGGACAGCCAAGGCCAATATTACATCTTGTAAAACGAGGCATAATAGGAGCCCTTTAATGCATGAGGAGTGTTAAATTTGGTGCAGTACCTTAGATTCTGTGTGTATCTGTGTTTCCTCAGAAGGAGCTATTCCTACCACTATCCCTGCGGAACCCTCTGGATCTGGCGCATCTGGGGCCAGTGGCACTGATGATCAGTTGAGCAGTGGGAGCGGGGATCAGCCGAGTGGGTCACCTGCTTCAAGTGGAGACTCTTCTGGGGCTAGCGGCACCGATGATCTGTTAAGCAGTGGAAGCGGGGATCAGCCGAGTGGGTCACCTGTTTCAAGTGGGGACTCTTCTGGGGCCAGTGGCACTGACAGTGTGTCAGGCAGTGGAAGCGGGGACCAACTGAGTGGGTCATTTGTGTCGAGTGGAGACTCTTCTGGAATCAGCGGCACCGATGATCTGTTGAGCAGTGGAAGCGGGGATCAGCCGAGTGGGTCATTTGTGTCAAGTGGAGACTCATCTGGAATCAGCGGCACCGATGATCTGTTGAGCAGTGGAAGCGGGGATCAGCCGAGTGGGTCATTTGTGTCAAGTGGAGACTCTTCTGGAATCAGCGGCACCGATGATCTGTTGAGCAGTGGAAGCGGGGATCAGCCGAGTGGGTCATTTGTGTCAAGTGGAGACTCATCTGGAATCAGCGGCACCGATGATCTGTTGAGCAGTGGAAGCGGGGATCAGCCGAGTGGGTCATTTGTGTCAAGTGGAGACTCTTCTGGAATCAGCGGCACCGATGATCTGTTGAGCAGTGGAAGCGGGGATCAGCCGAGTGGGTCATTTGTGTCAAGTGGAGACTCTTCTGGGGCCAGTGGCATAGACAGTCTGTTGGACAGTGGGAGTGGGGATCAGCCAAGTGGGTCATTTGTGTCAAGTGGAGACTCCTCTGGGGCCAGTTGGAGTGGGGATCTGCCAAGCGGGTCTGGAGGTTCTTCAGGATCTGGCAGTGGCTTAGATATCCTAGTGACCTTTTCAGGAAGTGACTCAATTTTTTCAGGAGTTGGATCAGCTTCAGGAAGACCCGAAGAGGCTGGGAAGGCAGGCACAGAGATCCTCACCTTTCCCTTTGGCCATGGCTCAGGTCTCTTCGGATTGGACACCTCTGGATCAGGATCAGAAAGTGGGTCAGGGTACAGCTCTGAAGAGAGTGGATCTAGCTCAGACTTTTACAGCAGCTCAGGAGAAAGCGACGAGAGTGGGAACCTTTCTGGCATCGCCTCAGGATCAGGCTCTACCGAGGAGTCCTCAGGATTCAGCGTTTTCCCATCAGGAATTTTTCCCTCTGGAGGATCCAGTGGCATTTCATTCATCGATGGCAGTGGTGACATCATGGTGGATATTCCTTGGGTGAAGGTGTCCACTGCTCCACATTTAACAGAACAAGAGCTGGGTGGAAGCCATGTGGATTTCAGCGGATCAGGACAAATCTCAGGGTCTGAGATGAGCGGTGATATCTCAGGGATGAGCGGTGATATATCTGGGATGAGTGGTGATATATCTGGGATGAGTGGTGATATATCTGAAGTTAGCGATGTCCACAATGGCTCTGGGAGTGGTTTAGAGTTTTCTGGTCTAACATTTTTGGGGTCGGGCTTCATTGATCTTACAGAAAAACCTCGTGAGCAGGAAGCTTCTGGACTTTTGCTGTTTGGGTCTGGTGATGGAAGTGGATTTACATCTGGAGGCTATGCCATTGAATCAGTGGAAAGATCAGGGGAATCAGCTAGCAGTGATATCATGTTCTTCTCCAATAATGGCATGGTGGACATGTCCAACAAGCCTTTCCAAGGCATGGAACTAGGAAGGGGGGAGGTGGAATACAGTGGCACCGTCAGGTTGTCCTCAGGAAGTGGAGATGACCAAAGTGCCTTTGCTAGTGGACAAGAACATAAATGGATCCCAGTTACTGAAGATATGCCAGCAGTGAACTCCAGTGATGCTCCCTCAGATGTACTATCTGCTCAAGGGCCATCTGGCCTGTACAGGGATGCTGCAGGACCTTCATTGCCTCCATTGTCAGAACCAGAGGGAATCACAAGTGAACTTGACACTGTTACTTCTGCAATTTTGTCTTCTACCACAGAACCTACTTCTTTACAGGGCCCTTCTGTCACAGAAGGGCTTGTTGCAAATGGTGAGATTCATTTTGTGTAAAATGTGTTAAAATATAGAACAGAGACAAAAATGACTTATCAGACTTATCAATGGCTGGCTCATTGGTGGATCATAAATATAGAAATCTAGTTCTTCTCACCTCTTTTTGAGAAAAAAACTGCTCCTTTTTATTATGTTTTTTTTCATCATGTGTTGCTCTCTTTCTTTCTCAAAAACTATAATAGCTTCTCTTAACCCATGTGAACCAAACCCTTGTGGAGCTGGGGTGTGTTCGGTGAAGGATGGGGTGGGCATTTGTCACTGCCCACCTGGACTGCATGGAGAAGAGTGCCAGTTTGGTGAGTCAGACTGAATTGACTAAGTTATTGAATCAGTCACGTAAATTATGGTTACTTTTTAAAATGTTTTATTTTGAATATTGGACATTTTGATCAACATTCTTATTATGAATAACCATCCTGTTTGCTTTTAACAGCTGTTGTTGCTTTTTTAGGCTCACATTTGGGTTCAAATGAATCAAATGATTGTCTCTAAGTGTGTCACTGTTTTGCATTTTATGTAAATAACTTCTGTTCAGTTTGCTCTTGCCTGATTAATGTCCTCACAGTCCATTTTACAGGTTATGTGGCATGTGTGTGTGGTTAAGTGCTTATCAACTTACTCAACTCTTGTGTCCAGATGTCTTTTCAGGGACTGTTCACCTGTGTTGTTTTTGTTCCGCTGTGCCTTTGCTGCAGTCTGGTTTAATCAGCACGCCTGCTAACAGCTGGTACATGCTCCTACTTCTCGTCCATCTTCATATGAATCTGTACTCTAAAATTCTTCTTCTGTTTCTGGGACTGTAAGAGTGCTGATTTGCTCACCTCATGATGAGCGGCTAATAACTGATCCCAGGTCAGCGCTCTTACAGCAGCTGCAACTGACTCTGATCTCTCCTTCAATTTACCACAATTTACTGAGTGTCTCTTCTCAGCTTATCGAAATATTGATGGTATAATTATGCAAGAGATTCGTTTAGAAGCAGCTCCAAGAGTTCTGATTCAATGGTGCTCTCTGCTAAGCTTGGCCTTCCTCAGGGCATCTTCATAGTAGTCAGCTTTAATCGCTAAACATTTTTTGCAGAGGTTGATGTTTGCCATTCAAACCCTTGCGCCAATGGAGCCACCTGTGCAGAGGTGGAGGACACTTTCAAATGCTTATGTCTGCCCAGCTACGAAGGAGACCGCTGTGAGATTGGTATGAGGCTGCTTCAGCTAATTCTACTAACGGTCTTTCAAAAACAACTTTAAGGTGATACACAGCTCTAGATGTTGCTGTAGTGGAATGAAAGTCCCTGGAAACAGGGCATATTTGTGTCGAGTAGGGATTGTTGAGGGTTTTTTGTATGTGTGTGAGAGAGTTTTGTCTGTCCATTTTTGGAAATCTGTTGCAGTTAAACATCAGCGTTATTCAGGATGCAATGATGCATCTGCAGGTACTGTAAAAATATAGCAAGAAGAAACTATAACCGTTTAGTAACTTACACAGGAAGGGTCTGAGGTAAACAGAAAGTGTCCAGTTCATATTTTCCATCTGAGCAGCGACTAGAAATATCTCATTTGTTCATTTTCTGCTGGATATTTCTCTTGGCGTAATATATGGAATTTAATCGTCGGTCTTCTGGAATACTTTTACACGATTGTGGAAAATCACTTTATCTGATAAGCTGATATTATGCCACGTTAAAGGCATTTGTCGCTTACTTAAAACACTGGTTTTAAACACTGAAAGATAAAGTGACTTTATCCAAATCCCTCAGCACATTCCATCATACATTTGTCATTTGTTTGTTTCTTATTTCCCTGTATAGCAAGTATGAAAGGGATAGCTCACCCAAAGATGAAAATTCTGTCATTATTTACTCACCCTCATTTTGTTCCAAGCCCATAAGATTTTCGTTCATCTTCTAAACAAATGAAATGTATGTATGTTAATGCAACCTGAGAGATATGTGTGCCTCAGCTGGACGTCCATTCCACTGACTCCACAAAATGCGTGAGAATCAATGAGGCTTGTTATTATCGGTTGAGCTTCTGTTGACTTTATTTGATGAGCTTTATGAATGTGCATTGATCAATGTTTGTGTGAATAGAAGTCAGATTAAATCTGTTCATCATATAAAGCGGTTTTGCTTCTACACAAGACTTCATTTAAACTGTTCGATTCACATGGATTACTTTTATGATGTCTTTATGAATGTCAAATTTTGGTTGGTATGGACGTTAAATGGAGGGACAGAAATCTCTCAGGTTTAATTAATAATATCTTGCATATGGGTTTGGATCATGAGGATGAATAAGGAACAACAAAATGTTCATTTTTGGGTGAACTAACCATTTAAGCCTATGTCAAGGGCTACACATCTTGCGATAGTGGTCTAAGAGGATATCTGGTGAAACAGTGGTAAATATGCCATGTGATGTTGCTTTAGATGTGCACAGCTGTGAGGAGGGCTGGACTAAGTTTCAGGGCAACTGTTACTTCCATTTCTCGGTGAGAGAGACCTGGCTGGATGCTGAGCAGCGCTGTCGAGACTTAAGCGCTCACCTGGTGAGCATTATCACTCCAGAGGAGCAGGCCTTCATCAACTGTGAGTGTGTGAGTGTGTGTTTAAGCTCCTAAGTATCTGTGTTGTTTTTTTGATTACAAACAATCCCCCTCTTGAAACAGCATACGCACAAGACTATCAGTGGATTGGCCTAAATGATAAAATGGTGGAAAATGACTTCCGATGGTCAGATGGGTTTCCGCTGGTAAGCCTGACTCTTGCTGAGAAGCTGTATTTTTAATAATAGAGCTGTTGATTGAGATACAGTATAATGCTTGATTTTGCTCTTCCTTTCCTTAGCAATATGAGAATTGGAGGTCTAACCAGCCCGACAATTATTTTAAGTCTGATGAAGACTGTGTTGTAATGATCTGGCATGAAAATGGCCAATGGAATGATGTGCCCTGCAACTATCACTTACCTTTCACATGCAAAACAGGTCCAGGTATGCTCACCACCAAACACAAACAAATGACATCACTAGTGATTCAGTTTCAATTTGACTTCCTCTACTTTCAGTGACATGTGACAAACCTCCTAAAGTGGAGAATGCCAGGATGTTTAGCAAGAAGAAAGATCGTTACCAGGTGAATGCTATAATCAGATACCAGTGCAGTGAAAACTTCACACAGCGCCACCTACCTGTGATACGCTGCATGGCAGATGGGCAGTGGGAGAAGCCTCAAGTGCAATGCATAGCCAGTAAGCTACTTAAACATTACCAAAAACATGACCATTACCTTCCCATTAAAAAGTTTGGAGTTGATTAATTTTTTTTAAATGTGTTAAGTGTCTTATGCTCACCATTTATTTGATCAAAAACTAAAAAAAAAGTAAAACTGTGAAATATTATTAACATTTGAAATAACTGCTGTCTATTTTCATATATTTGTATATAAGTGTAATTTAGTACTGTTATGGCTAAATTTTCAGCAGCTATTACTGCATGATCCTACAGAAATCATTCTAATATGCTGATTTGGTGATCAAGAAACATTTCTTCTTGTTTTCAATGTTGTAAATGATTCTGTTGCTTACATTTTTTATAATTATTTTTTTTAAATAATAATACAAATGTCTTTACTGTATATTTTGATCAATTTAATGTGTCATTGATGAATAAATGTTTTTCTAAAAAAAAGTACTGATCCAAAATATTCTAAAGGCATATTTCACCCAAAAATAAAAATGATATCATTAATTACTCACCCTCAAATTGTTCCAAACCCGTAAGACCTTCGTTCATCTTCAGAACACAAATTAAGATTTTTTTTTATGAAATCCAAGAGCTTTCTGACCCTGCATAGACAGCAAGGGTACTTTTTTGCACAAAAAGAAAACAAAAATAATGACTTAATTCAACAATTTTTCTCACATGGACTATTTTAATGATGTCCTTACTACGTTTCTGTGCCTTAATCGTGGTAGGATCCTTGCTGTCTATGCAGGGTCAGAAAGCTCTCAGATTTCATCAAAAAAATATATAATTTGTGTTTTGAAGATGAACGAAGGTCTTAGGGGTTTGGAATAACACGAGGGTGAGTAATTAATGACATATTTTTCATTTTTGGGTGAACTATCCCTTTAAATCATAAATCTATATGATGTCATATTTTAATCATACAAGATTTAAAATAAGAATTAATTGCATCGTCTTTGTATGTTTTAAACATATATTCTATACATTATGTAAAGGGTACTGACATGATTTCTTTTGTTTTTGTATTTATAGAGGTCAAATCCGGACTGCAAAAAGAACCTTCTGGTCATCGCTCTCATAAAGCTAATACAACAACATTGGAGAAACATCTCTAAGGAGATTTGAAGAGTTAGAGATACATTTTTAAATCAGTACGAGTTTTATATTTATTTTCCAAGACACTGAATTATGAAGCATTTGTGATTAAAAAGTGTTATTTTCAAGATAAGTGCCCATCTAGTATATTCCTACCCCTATAAATTAGATGTCAGTTATTGGCCATCAGCCATGATGGAGTGATTCATCTCATCCCTGCAACAAAAGTTCAGAGACCAAAAGATGAAAGACCAGCAGCATTCTTAAAGATGTCTGTGAATATTTGCAGGCTTTCCTTTTGGACCAGCTAGTGTTTTATGTTAAAAGGTACTGAGTGAAGAGCTGGATGTGCCCAGTTTTTCCTCTGTGAAGGACAGTGAAACGTTTTTGTCTTTCTCTGCTAGTAAGCTAAATTTGAGATGATTTATGATGAGATGAATTGTGAAGTATTATTTTCATCTAGATTGTGGAGAGGAGATGCAAACCTAAAAAAAAAAAATATATAGCCATAAAAGATGTTTACAAAAAAAATCGTATTTATTTTTATTGCCTAACCAGACAGATTAAGAAAACAGCTTGCACAAGGATGTCGTTAATTTGTTATGTCTGAGTTGGAAACTAATGTGAAATGAGATCTATTTATTTCTCACAGCATAACACATAGTACATCCATCTTTGACTGGGTGTGTCCATCTTTTTCCTCACAAAAGCCATATGTATTTATAGGAATAGTCCACCCAAAAAAGAAAATTTACTTAAAATGTACTCAACCTCATTATGTAATTAGTTTATTTCTCCATTGGAAAAGATTTGGACAAATTTAGCATTACATCCTGTCTCACTGATGGATCCACTGCAGTGAATGGGTGCCGTCAGAATGAGAGTCCAAACAGCTGATAAAAACCTCACAATAATCCAAAGGTATTCCACACAACTCCAGTCGATCAATTATTATCTTGAGGTTTTTATCATCTCTTTGAACTCTCATTCTGACGGCACTCATGTACTGCAGAACATCCATTGGCGAGCAAGTGATGAAATGCTAAATTTCACAAATCTGTTCCTATGAAGAAACACACACATTTACATCTTAGATGACTTGAAAGTGAGCAAATTTTCATTTTTAAGTGAACTATTCCTTTAAACAGCATCAGACAGAGATGGCCAAATCCAATTCGATTATGAATGTAAACCCAACAATGAAAATGTACTTGTTTGTTAGATGTTATCTGTCGCCCAAGACTGTGCAGGGCACAGAACTACATGGGGACAAGAATGACCCTGGATCAGCCAACAGCTTTTATTTTATAACAATAGTTCAGATAGAACTATTAATGACAAGTGCCTTGTGAATATTTTCACATTTTGCCTGCTTCTGTGATGAGACTGCTTACTTAGTTCAAGAGGCTGTGCCTCTTTTATACAGCATAGCTTTTTTTCATCTGATACAGCTGAAATGACGAATGCAGCATGAACTGCAGAAGATGCAAATTTTTTCTCATGAATTGCAAGCGGTTTGATACTCTGTGGCATAGAAAACCTATCATTTATTTAATTGAGATGGATGAGTGACCAAAGTCAATAGTGAAAACATGAGGAAAATATAAGACGATACTGTCGTTGTGATAAACTGTTGTCTACTAGTAGGAGAATTTCAATTTATCCATGAATGTCTTCAGATGAGCTTTGTTTCTGAATACCTGTATTACAGTAAATGCAACAACATGCCATTAAAACATTCCATACATCATGTTTAATACAGGACTGATTTGTGTGTTGGCCGGTACTCTGTCATACAGAGCAGGAATGAAGGGCAAAGAGTACTCATAGAGAGGTTATTCACAATGTACAGGTATGTAATGGAAAGAAAATGGTTGTTACCTTACCAAACCCAGTCTAGAAATGTAGTTTTAAACAGATGATAATGTTTTCCTAATTGGGTGGAGTGGAAGGAATGAACTTCCCTGTGACTGAATTGACCCCTTTTAGGCTGTTTGTGATGCCCAAACCTGTTTCTCCCATGTTGCCTAGAGAACCTTGTTATAGAGAGTATGAAGCCTAAAGCCTTCTGCCATCTTCTGGTTGATCTGAAGCATAACATCCTCTCTGGTAGATTTGTGTTGTCTATGAATAGCAGGAATAAAGCATTTACCTTTGGAAAACAGCACTACACATTCAAATTTACAAGTGATTTATTTAATGTGGCTCAAGTAAATATTAAATGTATTTAAAAAAAATTATAATAATACTAGTGTTTATCAAAATATCTGCTGCTATAATATTATTTAATATTTTAAGATAAAACACAAATCTATTACTAGTCCAGGGACATGATATTCATGTTTCAACATATCCACTGCTTTTGACCTAAAGAATGAAATTTGAAGCTACGGATCTAAGAACCTCTCATTTCATCATGACATTTACTGAACCCAGTTCTATCAGGACCACTATCGTCATTAGCATACAGTTTGGTTTGGCGGTATGGTTCTGTTCTGGGCAAAAATCCATGCAGCCTATCATGAATGAGCAGGGAGAGCAGCAATAACCCCCCAAGGGTTAACAGAACAGAACCAAGCAGATATCATTAATGTACTTAATTACATTTAGTGTAACACATTATTCCAAGATTAGGGAGTCTGCTTCAACAGGAATGTCAGAAGCCAAGTCCTGACTGTGGCGAAAGGAGGAGTTGGGGATGGAGGAGGGTAATTTGCTCCCGAGCAAGCAAGCTGCTGAATAATTCTGAATAGCGCTTATATAGGAATGCCGCGATAAGTGTCGGATCAGATGTTATCAGCCGAGAGTCAGCTATTGCAAGCTTGACTCACGTGACCTGCCAGAACTAACGCTACGCTTAATTTCTTTCAGGTTTTTACGAGATTAGAAGACTGACCTAGTCTCATGCACATTTTTATTTATGAAAAAGCACATATTGAATTTGTTCTTCAGTTTAAGCCACGTAAGGAAAAGCCCAAATATTTAACATGTTTATTAATATTGTTAAAGACGATGTGTTTTACAAAATATAAAAATACTCAATATTTGCACAATTGCACAATTCTATTCGAATTTGGTTGACAAAAATAATATTGAGTTATAAAATATATAAACTGTAGTATAAAGTGTAGAGCAACTGCAGTGCAAACAGGTCAATTGATTTGAGCAGCTCTACCATGCTTAGTTTAAACCTTTACTGTGAGAACTAAGAAATTTCCCTGGACGGTAATACTGTTTTCATTTCATTTCCTAATTTACAGCACAGTTTCTGACAGACCCATATATCAAGATTATTTCTAAAAAATATATATTGTAGACAGCTTTTGTGTGCTTACCCTCAAAAAAAGGAAAATAAAAGTTCACCTTTTTCCATTACAGATCAGTGCTGTACATGTGCTAGAAGGCAGAAAAGTTGAATCAAGGATAGGTTGTACTCATCCCGGTCGCCAAAGATGAGGAATAGCAGTAAAAGAGTTTGTGTATTTCATTGTCAATTAGGACATGCATTTTGAAATACAAGAATGGTCAGTGATTATGAGACTTACATTTTTAGTAAAAATTAGAATCAGTCTAATTTTTCCTTACAGGTTAACAGTTCCTCTGATTTTGTAATATTCTCTGACACCCAAAAATGAAATTTCTCAGTTGTTCTAAATCTGTATTAGTTTCTTTCAGCTTTTGAACACAAAAGAAGATATTTAGAAGAATGTTGGTAACCCAACTGTTGATAGTAGCCATTGACTTCCATAGCATGGGAACAAATACTATGAAAGTCAATGGCTACTCTCAACTGTTTGGTTACCAGCATTCTTCAAAGTATCTTTTTGGGGTGAGATCAACTAACAACATGAAAATAGTGACATTGATACAATAAAATACAAAGCAATACAGATGAAGCTAATGTAGACTGAAACAAAGCATCACCTACAACCAGCAGAAACACTTCAGGTGAAACCAGTGCAGAGAGGGGCAGTGTGCAGCCTTCAACACGTCCGCTAATCATCACAGCCCAGCAGCTCCATGCGTACAGTTATCCGTTCATGCCACTCCCAGGGCAGAAAACGCACAAATCGAGCAAAGAACGGAGGCTCAAACAAATTCTTTTTGTGTGTGTTGTTGTCTATGTTGCCTTGGAAAATCTGCAGGAATGAAAACATTTCAATTAGTCAGATGAAATGACTATAACTGAACGTAAGAACTATGTGCTTTGAGGCCTTTGTTATATACACATAACTAAGCTGAGTTAGTAGCTTGATAATTATTAATTTCCTAAGAGAATCCAGATCCCGATGTGTAAAGCTCGAAGTTCATACAGAGAGATTTACTGTACCCAGTAAACAAAACCATGTGATGTTGCACCCTACACCCAAAACAAAACACTCTTTTTTTAAAAGACATTAATAATTTTATTCAGCAAGGATACTTTAAGTTGATCCTTGCCCATTGTTACAAAAATATATATTTCAAATAAATACTGTCCATTTGAACCTTCTTTTCAGCCAATAATCCTGAAATAAAAGTATTACAGTTTAAACAAAACTATTAAGCAGCACAAGTTTTGAAAATTGTTTTCAAATTGACCAAATCAGCATATTGGAATGATTTCTGAAGGATCACATGATACTGAATACTGCTGAGAATTCAGCTTTGCGATCCCAGGAATAAATTAGACTTTAAAATGTTATGCTGAAATATAAAAATATAAATTGCAATAATATTACATCAAATATTTATACTGTTTTTACTGTTTCTATTTTTGATCAGCCTTGTCAAGCCTAATGCTCATTAATACTTAAAACATCAAAACAATCTTTCTTACAATCTCTTCCTTACTGACCCCAAGCTTTTGAACAGTATTTACAATAAAGATGTTGTCATTACTGTAACCTTATCTGTTCTCGTTATTTGATCTTTCACGGTGCTCCAAGATTGTCCGTCATCACTATATGCAATCTTAAAGGCTGAAACAAACTGCACAACTCCAAAGTCTTTTGCTCCCTGAGTGATGATGCCTGTGATTCTTTTAGGTTTCTCCAAATCCAGCTGTGACAAGAGAGAAAACACGTTAAAACATAACATGCAGTCCACAATTAACAAAATAATAGTTTAGTGAAAATTACTAAGTTAGAGTGTTATTGTCTTTAGATAGATCTATGCATGTCATTTTATGATAGTTTTATAGCATAATTGAATTATTATGATTTCAAGGACTATTTTTGACAGTTGTGTAAAAAAATGCCTCACCTGGAGCCACTCTGAGCGGTTGTTGTTCGCTGCTGCCCAAGCGTTAGTCTTGCCTTGTTTGTCCAGGCGAGCGTAGAAAGGATACCAGGTAAAGGCATCTATACCCCAGGTGCGGAAGCTGCTAGATGCGTTAAGCTGCACATCAGAGATGAGACGGGATTTCATGCCCAGCGGATCGGTGCAACCAATTGTGCTGGAGTGCACTGTCATGTTAGGGAAAATGAGAGTGCTAAATAGCTAAGAATGAGTAAAAAAAAAACAACAACAAAAAAAGAAGATAAATATAAATATAATGATTTCTAGGTAATTCAACTGAAATTACCGTTAAGTTCACAGCCCACAAGGTCCATTCGGAGAGTACACGCTTTACAACACACCACAGGAATGATGCGAATATACTGGGCCACAATGGGAGGGTCAAACATGTTTGTCTTAGTTCCATCGTTATCAGTATTTCCCACAAACACCTGAAAAAAAATAAGAGGATAAACAATAACTTTTAGCACATCAGGAAGACTAAAGGGATAGTTCATCCAAAAATGTGTCAGAAATTCTGATTAATTTTTCAGCCTCATTTAGTTCCAAACCCATTAGACCTTTGTTTGTCTCTGGAACACAAATCAAGTTTTTTTTTTTTTGATGAAATCTGAGAGCTTTCTGACCCTGCATAGACAGCAACGCAACTACCAGGTTCAAGGTCCAGAAAGGTAGTAAGGACATCATTAAAATAGTCCATATAACATCAGTGTTTCAACTTTAATTTTAGGAAGCTACAAGAATTATTTTTGTGTGCAAAGAAAACAAAAATAACGACTTTATTTAACAATTTCTTCTCTTCGGTGTCAGTCTTCGCCGCATGTTCATGACAGTACCACCAAAAAGCATTCTTGTAGCGTCATAACATTAAGGTTGAACCACTGATGTCACGTGGACTATTTTAACAATATCCTTCCTTACTACCTTTCTGGGCCTTGAACGTGTCAGTTGTGTTGCTGTCTATGCAGGGTCAGAAAGCTCTCAGATTTCGTCAAAAATATCTTAATTTGTGTACCGAAGGACTTGCGGGTTTGGAACGTCATGAGTGTGACAGAATTTTCATTTTTGGGTGAACTATCCCTTTAACACAAAAGGAAGATAAGATTTGTAATGTTCTTACTTTGTCTCTTCTCTGGCCATTTGCTCTGTACACGGTGTATGATTTGCCATCAAAGCTGGATGCAACCTTGAAAGCCTTAACAAACTCAGCTGTCCCCATGCGGCTGGCTCCTTGTGTAATGATTCCAGTGAGGCGCATCTTCTTCTGCATGTTAACCTAAAACGAGAAAATCACGGACAGGAAGTGTGAACATCTTTTTCAGATGTACACAAAAAGAAGCTGAATCCCTTTGTCCTATTTTGTACCTGATTTTGCGTGATTTTTGCCCTATTTTGCGTGATTTCTATGAGAATAAGAAAGTTCACACCACACCTATAACAATAACGGCTCAGAGGAATGATAGCAATCGCTTTCAGAAAATTGATAACCAATCCATGCCAATGTTAAAGAGCTTGAGCATTTAAAGCGGCGGATGACATAATTGTAGGACACGCTTATAATAAACAGAACATTATCATCCTTGGCGTGGCTGTGGACACTGAAATAGTTATCTTTATTGTTATTGTTCTTGGTGTTAATGGGCCTTAAAAAATATTTACTATACAAGCACATGATGCATACAGTGATTACTATATATAAAACATTACAATAAAAACCTTTTTTTAAATACTTTTTTTGGTACTGTGCACCAGAAATGGCCTTTAAAAAGCATCCACACCATTAACATGAAAAGCTTGCAGTCAACAGTTTCTTGTATGTTATAAGAAATTGTTTTACTAGTTTAAAGTATGTGACACTTGAATGGATATGAATGTAGTGAATACGGATGCAACACTGCAGCCTCCATAGAGAATTATATATTTTATGTTTGTTTTTGTATTATCCTTTATCAAACATCAACCTGGTTTTAAAATTTTCTTTACGTTAAAGTTTTTAATA
Source organism: Barbus barbus (assembly GCF_936440315.1). Classification (NCBI taxonomy): domain Eukaryota; kingdom Metazoa; phylum Chordata; class Actinopteri; order Cypriniformes; family Cyprinidae; genus Barbus; species Barbus barbus. Next base: position 30,598,806 of record NC_136729.1, read on the forward strand.
AACCATTCATAGTTTCTCTTTCCGATCTGTCCATTTTTTGCCATTATCAAAGATCCAATTGTCACAATTTCCATTTTATGGAAAATATATATTCATAAAAAAGTGGTTTAAGTAAATGGGCTGATTGGCAAACCTCAATCCAGGGGTTCTTGTCTTGGGGTGCGGAGCTCCAGGCATTGACAAGGCCCTGATTGTTGAGGCGTGCAAGCTCTGGTCCCCAGTGCTGCAGCCCTAGAATGCCAGAGTGTACGGAGGATGCCGAGATCTGGGACTCTACTATTCCATCTTCCTCCATCCCCAACAGAGATGTACAACCTGCACCATGTGAGCACCATTTAATAGGGCATTAAGTCTACATTATATTGTCTTGTCCAGCTTACTGCTACTTGGTTTATTATAGTCATTAAGCTGCTGTACCTCAGATACTCTGAGGTAATTTGTAACAAAACACTCAGAACTCAGGGTCAACCAGGTACCCAAAAATGTATGTTATGGCATTCAAAATTGACATTAAACACTGCCACCAGAAAATCATTGGCTGTATATAAAAACTCACGTAGCTGGCATTGCTTCCCAATGTATGGAGAAGGGCAGTGGCAGGTGTAGTCCCCATCCAGATCACGACACAGGCCTCCATTCTTACAAGGCTGGTTTGCACAGTCATTCACATCTGTGTAAGAACACCCAAAATAATACATTAAGTATACAGTAATTTGGACATGTTGTAATGGGACGCTTCTCTGCAGAGGAAGGGAGCTGTCATGTAACTGCAGCTGAATGTATAATTATAAGTGTGGCGACTGAGGTGTGGGGTGGCACAATGCTCAGCCTGTGCACTCACACAGGTGGCTACAGGATCTCTAATTTTCCTCAAAGGGGACAAAGAGTTCTGTGTGGAGCACAGGGTGGGATGGGATGGTCTGCATTTCCAGTAAACTGCTGCAAACTGCAACTACAGCATGTTTACTGAAATTAAACACTTTACAGGATGTTTGTTTTTACAATTTTCTAAACACTAAAGTTGTTAAAATAAAATTAAACATTTTTTATAAAAAAATAATTAAAACTGGCTTATTGCAATTACTATAGACTTCACTAGGGGGCAAACTTCTTCTCTCAGAAATATATGGTATAAATCATATAAAATGTAAGAGGAATATAATTTTTCACTGTTTACACGACCACTCAAAGATTTGGGGTTAGTCATTTTATCAGTGTGTTTATTGAAGAAATTAATACATTTATTTAGGAATAATGCATTCAATTTATTAAAAGTGACAGTAAAGATATACATAATGTGACGCAATATGTATATTTCAAGATTCAAGATTTTTATTTGTCACATACACAATTATACAGAGTATAACCAGCAGTGAAATGTAAGTGGTGTGTGGCCAAGTATGGTGACCCATACTCAGAATGTGTGCTCCAAGTGTGGCGCCCGGGGAGCAGTTGGGTGCTCGGTCCCTTGCTCAAGGGTCTCACCTCAGTCGTGGTATTGAGGGTGGAGAAAGTGTTGGTTATTCACCCCCCCCCCCCCCCACCTACAATCCCTGCCGGACCCGAGACTCGAACATCCAACTCTCTATCCATTAGGCCACGACTGCCCTTCGACTGTGTATTTCAAATAACTGCTGTTCTTTTGAACTTTCTATTCATCAAATAGTGAAAACTACAATCACAGTTTCCATAAAAATATTAAGCAGCACAACTGTTTTCAAGATAATAGTAAGAAATGTTTCTTGAGCAGCAAATCAGCATATTAGAATGATTTCTGGAAGATCGTGTGACACTGAAACCTGGAGTAATGGGTGCTGAAAATTCAGCTTTATCATCACAGGAATAAATTACATGATATAAAATATATATAAAAAAAATAGCAAAAGTATTGCACAATATTACTGTGTTTACAGTACTTTTGATTAATGGCAATAAACGTAGCCTTGATAATCAGGAGACTTCTTTAAAAATATAAAAATAAATCCCAAACATTTTGACATATATACAGTGCCTATAAAAGTATACCCCTTCATTTCTTTCACATTTTATGTTGCAGCCTTATGTTAAACTGCTTTGAATTACTTTTTCACATCAATCTACACTCCATACACCATAATGACAAAGCAAAAACAGAATTGTCACAACTTCATAAATTTATAAAAAAAAATAAAAAAAAGACGAAATAAGTATATTGCATAAGTATTCATTAATGCAGTACTTAGCTGAAGCACCTTTACAGCCTCAAGTATTTTTGGGTATGATACAACAAGATTATCTGCCATTGTTCCCCTCACCTCTTCACCTCTCAAGCTCCGTCAGGTTGGATGGGGGCAGACACACATTTTCAGGTGTCTTCAGAAATATTTGATTGCATTTAAGCCCAGGCTCTGACTGGGCCACTCAAGGAGTTGTCACTCAAAGTGAATTGCATACTTTTAATTCCTTATCACGTTTATTCCATAGAATTATCCCTTTGACAGATAAACACCTACTTTTAACATTAGTTCTTGCCTTGTATATAAATCAACTAAATCTACAAATTTTAATGCAAGTAAATTAATAAACAATTGATTTGTTGGTTCGTAATAATCAACCCTTTTAACAATCCTAATAGCTTTCTTTTGTAAACTATATATTGAATTTAAATTTGATTTATATGGGTGACCCCACACCTCCACACAATAAGTAATGTATGGAACTATGAGTGCACAATACAATATATATAAAGTTTTTTCATTCAAAATAGGTTTTATTAATATTACAATGGATTTGGACATCTTTGTTTTTACATGATTAATATGTGATTTCCAACATAATTTATAATCAATTATAAAATTTATTTTCATAGACTCTTTCTATTTCCTCATTGTTAATCATCAATTTCACTTTATTATTACTTTGTCGATTACTAAATATTATAAACTTTGTTTTACTTAAATTCAGTGAAAGTCTGTTATCATCAAACCATTTTTTGAAAACCATCAGTTCGATTTCCACTGTATTCAGAAGCTGTTCCAAACTTTTCCCGGAACGATATAAATTTGTACAATCAGCAAACAAAATCATTTTTAATACTTTAGACACTTTACAAATATAATTTATGTAGAGTACAAACAACTTAGGGCCTATTGAGGTTCATTAGACCAGATAATCTTATTTTGCACAGTCTTTGAGGGTCCTTTAGGTGCTTTTTTTTTTGCAAATTCCAAGTGTGTTTTTATGTCTTCACTGAGGAGAGGACTGAGTTTGGCCACACCGCCATAAAGCACAGATTGGTGGAGTGTTGCAGTGATGTTTGTCCTTCTGTATGTTTCTCCCATCTCCACATATGATAATGGAGCTCAACTACAGTGACCATCAGGTTCTTCATCACCACTCTAACCAAAGCCCTTCTCCATCAATTGCTCAGTTTGGCCAGGAGGCCAGCTCTAAGAAGAATCCTGGTTCTTTCAAACTTCTTCCATTAAGGGTAACAGAGACTACATGCTTCTGTGACCCTTCAATGAAACAGATTTTTTTCTGAACTCTTCCCCAGATGTGTGGCTTGACGCAAACCTGTTTCTGAGCTCTAAAGGCAGTTTTTTTTTTACCTCAGGGCTTGGTTTTTGCTCTGATATGCATTTTCAGCTGTTAAACCTTTTATTAAGATTTGTGTGCCTTTCCAAATCATACCCATTCAATTGAATTTGCCACAGTTTAACTTCACTCGAAGTGTAGTAAGACCTACAAGCAATATGAATGCTCCTGATCTAAATTTCAACTGTTACAGATAAGGGTATGATTACTTATGCAATGGAATCATTTAAGTTTTTTATTTTTAATAAATGTTCAAAGATGTTAAACACCTGTTTTTTGCTTTGCCATTATGGTGTATGGAGTGTAGATTGATGTGGAAAAAAGTAATTTAAAGCAGTTAATTATTTAGTGGGCTGCATTTTACCTTGTTTGGTCTGAGAAAAGTATTACAAAACTAACAGCCTAGCTGGATACACGTAGAAACAATGTGTTTCTTATTCTTTTGTTCAGCTTTAATAGAAAAGAAAACACCATATTCATGTCCCAACAACAGAAGTTGTTTTGCTCCTAAACTGTTAAGAGGATTGAAGAACACAAAAAAATCATTCTGCTCAAGGTCTGGATACACTTAGATTCAATCAATCTAGGTCAGATGTGCTGCTGAAGAAGGTGTCTTGAGGACTCTACTTTGTGTTATTAAATTTTATAATACTGAAGCATCATCTATTCTGAACCTAATACTAAACGACTTAAGAAAAGGGAATTAATTAGAAAGCAACTTAACAGTTTGCCAAATAATTCAAACAAACAAAATACCAAATGTGATTTAGTTTTAGCTTTTCAATCTTTATTGTTTGAAACTGGCCAGGATATTAGATGGAAATATTTTAGAACCTCCATAATCCCCAAAGACTGGTCCGTACAGTTCTTCTTAAGTATAAAACCTCTTTGGCTTGATTAAGTCTTGCCTAATTGCACTGAGGCTGTCTGTCAGGAATGTTCCTGGCTGCATTTGAAGGTCTTTCAGTGCCAATGCTATTCTAATATTTTTAAAAATCTGTAATTTTCAATTTTGGATTTTACCTCCTCTGATGCATGAATTATTAAATACCAAAGTAATTTTTTTCTTAATGTTTCTTTTTCCATCAAAACAAGAATATAAATATTCCTAATATCCTTTTTAGTTTTACAAAAATATGTATTATGCATTGGTCCACTGCAATTTAGTATTAGAGGAGTTCAGAGTGTGGTGAATCACCACTTTCATCAGCCGTTTTGAATTTGTCATAAATAAAAACCACAATGCCATATAAAGAGGGCAGTTGCTGT